>NC_058094.1:43472500-43825000 GCF_020171115.1 Neogale vison
TAGCTCATAAACAAAACATTCATCAAAGTGATGAAGTCTATTTGTTCTAAATAGGTGTAGGAGACCTGGATGATTTTCTCTTGATTGCTTTGATAGTAAATTTAATAACAGACTAAGAAAACAGAGAAAAGAAAAAAAAGAAAGAAACAAGACTCTAAATAGGCCATCAGTTGGAAATGAAACAGATCCTGGCAAGCCATTTTTCTGTGTAAAATAGATCATGTTATGTCATATTCACTGATGATAGATCTTTTAGGTACTTCACACATACTAAATAATAACATCTTACAGTATATAATAATTACAAAATTAGACTTGGCTTGCTTTTGAATGGTGAAAATCCTTTTTCAGAATGTAAGTATTGTGACAAAATCTGTGGGTGTAGTAAGCCCTTGGGTATCAGCGAGTCAGAACTATCAAGCAAATGAAAGACACACAGCCTATATTTTCTCATGGAGTGAATAGTGCCAAACATAAATATTGCAGCATTGAACATAAAACACCCTATGCAAAAATATAGACTTTATTTGTTTGATTCCCCTAATGCTTTAAAAAAGCTTACATCAACGGTACTATAAGTACTATATTTAAGAATCTAATTCAATTTAAGGGGGTTCTACACTGCCTATAAATTTTTCTATTGAACTACTGCCTATTTTCAATTTGAGGCAATGCATTGTTCTATGCCAACAAACCTTGTTAGGTACTTAATAATAGCAATAATATATAAAGAGTGACTAAAGTGCTTGTTGAGAATTGGCCATTATTAGTAATTACTGGCAACGTCTTCCCATTGGAGTTCAGACAATATAGGACTATTCTTGCTTTTCGAACTAATTTAATGGAATACCTACTATGCGTATGGTCATATTTAGTTGCTTTCCATATGTACTTCAAGTAATTATTTTTACCAGTCCTGTCAAATAGGTTTTTTAGACATGAATCTTTATTCATTATCTTTGTATTTCCATAGAGAGGTCTTTTCAGATTTTCTGCCAATTTGGGGAATTTTGAAGGGAACATTTCTGGCTTTATTTTCTCTACTGCATGCTTGCTCCTCCCAATAGGTAAAAATACTGTTGGGCAATCAGTGGTTCACAGCCCATACACCACCCCATCACCCCTCAGTAGTGGGAGAGACTCTTTCTTGGTTCTCTTGAGCTGCTTGTTTAAATGAGTGAGAAAGATGGGGCTCTTCCTCAGCTCCCTCTGCCCTTGAAGTAACAAACCCAGGGCAGATTCCAGGATCTACTGTGTTCCGTCTTGGGCTCCTTTGTGCCTTCCTACTTGAGGAGCGGTTGGTGAGCATCACTGCTCATCATTGTGAAGCAGATGGATTCTGCAAGCAGCAGATATGGAACCTGCCCTCTGAAGCTGCTCTTCCCCATGGAGGGCTGCTAAAGTCTGACTCAGGAGAGGTGAGTAGGGTAGGAGACAGCCATGCAGACCTGTTAGTAGTTACATGCCCCATCCATCTTTCCATGAATCCTGATACTCTGGGAGTAATAAGACATCCCTATAGGCTGAGACTTTGAACTGTTTTATTCCTTATCATTAGGCCTTGAAGAAGATGAGGAATACATTTTTGGGGCCCCAAACTACAACAGAGTTGTATATTATATCTTAACTGAGGCATTGGAGATGTAGAGAGATGAATAAATTGCCCCAACTGACCTATAAATAGGGTATGATTTAGAGCACTGGTGCAAAATGATGTACTGGGTGTGCAAAGAAAACATTACACATCATAGTACACATTATTTTAAGGTGTTTATATTTAGTTTTGCACTATTTTGGCAAAGGAGTCAGAGACGTATAATTTGGGGTCTGCCTTCTGTGGTCGTATGGAGGGGAAAAGAGAAGAATGGCTGTATTGAAAGGGGAGACAAATGGAGAATAACTTTCATACTGACATTTTTATCCAACTTATCTCACCAGATTTACTTTGTTTATATGGCCATCTTTTCTCTCTTTGAACAAAGAAAGAAGTGTCTTTTAACCTCTATATCCTCACCACACATAAGGATATCCTTCCCTCCACATAAGTTGGAGGGAAGAATGAAAGGAAAGAAGGAAAGAAAGAATGAAGGAGGGGAGGAGTGATAGATGTTATGTGATAAGCATATTTAATATAAAGTGGCAGTATGATCACAATGAGACATTCTATGAAGCAGTAGGAATTCAGTGTCTAGAGCTGAAGCAAGAGGCTTCAACTAGTGACTTAGGAATCAAACTACATCACTTCCACAGGGTGCTCCCAAATTAGAAACTTCCTTTTGTTTTTTTACTGCCCTGGATTTTATTTTTGTGTTAGCTTTAAATTTCATTTCATAATAGTCTATCACACAAGGTCATTATTTTGAATGTAACACAACTTCATTACCATATTGCAATAAATGAGAAGTATTTGTGAAATAAATTTCTTTGAACTCAGGCTGCCTGATGTATGTACCGACCTTATTATCTCAGTATCCTGATTTGGACATTTTGAGTGTTATAAAGCATTCAATCTCTGTTTCAAATTCTTCCACTCTTTTGGTGATCTGATACTATTTTAAAATATTTCAGATATTTTTTTACCAGATACCTGAAGCTGAAATGTCTGTATCATGCGGGTAAAGTATTAAGTTTTTCTGAAAGAATTACAGTATTCAGTGCCAAAACTGAAAATTTACATGGGTGGTTCTAAAAATAGCTTTAGAAAATATCCTTAAGATATAAGACAGGGAGAGGAAGACAAGGAGGAAGAGGGAGAATTGAGAAGGGGAGTATTCTAAGGTATTTGTTTATTTTGTGCTTTGATTCAAGTATTTTTGAAATATTGAAATTGTGAGAAACTTTTAAGATGATTAAGTTTATGTGTTTTTTTGTTTTGTTTTGTTTTGTTTTGAAGGAAGAGCTTGTGACATTGTTCTATACAGTTTGTTTGGTCTTCTTTATTAAATAGTATTCAGTAACTCAGTGATTTCATCTCCTGCTGCTCATACTAACTTTTCCCTCCTTCCTAATATGACCCACTATTAATCCAACTTTCTTTCTCACTACTCTCTATTCATGGCTCCTATCACATTATTTTCTTATCCCCATTCATAAATGTCTTATGTGTGTTATTTGGTTTCTCAAATATTTATCACCTTTCAGTAGTAAGGGTGAATGAGAAGTACCACTATAAATATGAATAATAGGACCTTGTCATGAAAGAACACATCTTATTGGTGGAAGGAGACTTCACAATAAATAATGACCATACAGCCCTGCTAGTGATGCTATTTTACAGAATGCGATGAGAGCAACAGAAGGTAGGATTGACATGTGTCTGGAAGAGCTGTAAGAAGAAACTTCATTTAATTGGAGCTTTGAAGAATTGAGTAAGAGCTTTCCAAAAGAACTATCAAAAGTAGGAACAAAGCTGTAAAAGTCAATACAATCAATAATTGTAGAAAGAGTTTTCCACAATACATCATTAATTTCCAAGTTGTCACATATATTGAGGCCCACTATACACTTATTTTTTTAGGGGAATTTCCTGTGACACAAAAAACCTTTTAGGAAGAAACCAGTTATTTCAATATAAGAGATCCAGTGACTTAGACAACTTCTGAAATCTTTATATCTTAGCTACAAAAACTTACAAACAGATTCCACAAACTCTTCCTCAAGTAGCTTTCCAGAAGGAATTACTGTCATTTCATATAGAACCAGCAATCACTTCAATTTTTCAGAAAGTTAGAAAAAAGCATTTTCCTCCCAGGAAGAAAAACTAAATATCTCGAGACACAAATCCAACAATAGATACTTAAAACTAATGTTTTTAGATGACTTAATTCCTTTCTTAGAGAAGAGTAAGTTTTAATTAAATAATAAGAATAACTATTATTATTATTATTTAGATAACTAATGTATTTAAATAAGGAAGACTTATGCTTCTGACAGTGATAGGATAACAGACACCAAATTTACCATACTGATTCATACAACAAGAAAACCAGACAAAATACAGGAAACAATAGTTTTAAAACATTGGATATCAGGCAACAAAGGAAAGTATTCCCTAATAAGAAACAAGTCAAGTGAACCCTAAAATCATCCCAGATTATTACCTTGAGAAAGTTTCCAGGACACATCACAGAGAAAGAAACCCAACCACAGCCTTGCATACTCCCTGAGTTGAGGAGAAAAATTGAGATTCCAGAGAGATTGAAGCAGCTAGGTTTTCAGGAAAGAGGAGAGAACTACACAGATAGAGAACACAAGAGTTCAGAGACTCCCCTTTAAGTATTCAACTGAGTGCACCCATGTGAGGAAACTACCTATAGATGAGGAAAAAACCACTCAAAAGTATTAGAAGGAACAGAACAGGGAGCTCACACAGGCTAGGGAATAATGCTTTTTTTTCAGTGGTCAGGTTAGGAAAAACTCACAGTCTATAGTTCGTTGAGGAGAGGACTGAAAGTCTGGTATCAACCCTAAGGAATAATTAACAAAAGCTGTTTTGGTCTGATCTAACAAATCTTACAAACAAGACCTGGAATTATCGTACTGTTTCTGAATAACTTCACTTGTCCTAGAAAAAAAGCTCAAGAATATTTACAGCAATACATAGTTACGCATCAAAGCATCCAATAAAAATCACAAGCATTCAAAGAAGTAGGAAAAGAAAACCCATAATGAGAAGAAAAATCAATCAAATATTGACCCAGAACTGACACAGATGTTAGAATTCACAAACACATTAAAATATATAAGGGTGTTTCATATTTTCAAACAACTAGAGATAAAGCATGTTAAGTGAGACATAGAAGATATAAAAAGGACCCAAATCCTTGTTCCACAGATTAAAATGATAATTTATGGGATAAAAAAATACACTGGATAGAAATAATATCAATTAGATGTTGATAAGGGAAAGATTAGTGAACTTGAAGACAGCAATAGAAAGTACTTGAGATAAAACACACAGAGAGAAAAAGACAAAATAAATGAAGATAATATCAGAGAGCATTGGGAAAACTCCAAAGTGCCTTAAGTATAAACACATCATTATTTATTACGAAGTGTCTATGAGGAAGGGCAGAAAAAAAAGTTCAAGAAATAATGGCCTCAAATGTCCAAATTTGGTGAAAATTATAAACCCACATATCTGAGAAGTTCAATAAACTATAAGTATTATAAATGAGGAAAACTGTACCAAACCTATCATAATCAAATTGCTTAAAACCAGCAATGAAAAGAAAAATCTTGGGAGGAATCAAGAAAAGAAAAAAAGGTAAGGGTGACAGCAGATTTCTCATGGGAAGCAGCACAAATGAGGAGAGAGGGTAGCACCCTCTTTAAGATACTAAAAGAAAGAAAAATACTGTCAACCTAAAATTCTTTATCCAGGAAGATATCTTTAAAATGAAAATAAATGAAGACTTTCAGACATACAAATGCCAAAAGAGTTCATCACCAGCAAACACATAGTGTGAGGAATGTTGAAGGAAGCCATTCAGGCAGAAGAAAAAAGTACCAGAAGTAAATATATACCCGCACAAAGGAATGAAGAGCATTAGAAATGATGGCTACTTTGGGTTAATGTACAAGGTTATTTTCTTATTATTTGAATTTCTTTCAAAGAAAGTTGCCTAAGCAAAAACAAAAAGTAGTAGAGGATTATAATGCACATAGAACTGAAATATATGACAACAATAATACAAAGGCCAGGAAGGAAGAAATGGAAGCATACTACTGTCAGGACCTCATGATATTGGTGAAACATTATAGTGTCATGTGGAAGTGTAGGGATAAGATAAAGATATATACTATAACCCTGAAAGGAACTGCTGATAACAAAACAAAGAGTTATAGTCAATAACCAACAAAGGAATGGGATGGAATCCTAAAACAACACCCAATCTAAAATTAATGTGTATTAGAAGACAAGCACCAGTTTTGTTAACCCATATGAAAGGAAAAGGATTTTCATACCCTGTACAAATATTTTCACCCAGGGGAACTAATGTCATTCATATTGTTTTCCTCTGATGTCTTAGGCTGATAAAGATAAAATTGTTAAATACCTTTTTAGACCAATAATCCTTCACTTTTTGCTATCATGCACATGAAAGATGCCTTCCATAAGTGTGACACATTTTTAGTGTGGCAGAAATGCATATGTAGGTATATTGCTAAAATGCCTTGCCTTTCTTTGCCATACAAGAAAGAATTAAAAAATATGTGTGAGTGACAATATTGGCCTTCAGTTACCTTTAGTTTATATTAAAAGGAATACGTTTACATTACCCATTTATTTCTTACTAGTAATGAATTGCCAGTGATATATCTCACACTTATCTAGAATCTCTGCCTGTCTGGGGTTAAGAACAGATGACGCGAACTTATTTCCCAACCACAGACCCAGGTCTAGCAAGAAAAGTCTTGTCCTTTAATGGTCATTTCTCCTCTTAACCTCAAAAGTCTTGTCCATTAATAGTCATTTCTCCTTTTAACCTCATCCTTAGTAACTTGGTTGCTTCCCTCTTTATTTCCTAAATTGTTTGTCTGTTGTAAAAAATTTTGAGTTTGCAGTTGATAGCATAATTCAAGTTAGGAAACACTGCCTTAGACACTTTTTCAAATATGATTTTTCTTAACTGTTTTTTTGATGGAAACTGGATGGCAGCCAATACAAGATGGAGTTTACTAATGAGACTAAGTACAGGCACTTAGTGTTCTTGATTAAAAAGAGTTCTACATTTCAGGATCTCAATCCAGTGCCAAAAGAGGGCTGACTTTCAATGAAAGAGTATAAATATCCAGTCATTCCACAAATGTATTTAATGCCCACCTGTGCTAGGCACTGAATTCAACAGTGGTGATATTATGGTGAGCTAGACAAACAGCGAACTCTGGCTGAGGTGAAAACCCAGCAGGGAAAGACAGCAATGAGTAGAAGTGTGAATGTTAGAAAGCTGTGTCATGGGGAGCTTGGAAATAATCGGGGGAAAGAGTAAGCTTAAGTGTTTCCCTTTATCCTACTCTAATTTTTAATATTTTAGACCATGAAGTACTGTGACAATAAAATTGTATATTTTTAACTTGATACTATTGTTCCTCTTTTTGTTGTTTTTGTTTTTGTCACTCCAAAATTTTGTGATTGTTATTTTATTTCTGATTTTAAGTAGTTGGTATTTAAAAGATCTGTTCTGTGAAGCAACATTTTTTTTTTTTACCTAAATAAAAAATATGTGCATTGTATGTAAGCCTAGGGGCAGAAAACATGCAATTGTCAGGTTGCCTGGGTGGCTCAGTTGGTTAAGTGTCTGCCTTTGGCTCAAATCCTGATCCCAGGGTCGAGCCCTGAGTTGGGCTTTCTGCTCAATGGAGTTTGCTTTTCCCTCTCCCACTCCCTCTACTTGTGTTCCCTTTCTTGCTGTGTCTCTCTCTGTCAGATAAATAAAATCCTTAAAAAAAAAAAAAGCTATCGTCATGTTTCTTACAATCTGTAGTCTCAGTAGAATTAAGATGGTGCTTATTATGCTTACGGGGTAGGGATGGGGCAAGTTGTGGTTCTTTAACATTATTTACTGTTTTAAAGAAGCTTTCATTCAGTTGGCTGCTCAAGGCAGACCATGGATATTATGCAGCTCAGTATTTCATGTTTAGACCTGAGTCTCTAAACTCAGAAACACTGGCTGGGAGCCCAGCTGACAGGTGGGACCCACCATGTCGCCACGGCAGCCATACCCTGAGCCTGGCCTGTCACCTGACAGGTGGGATCCACTGATGAACTTGGGCTCTTTTCAGAAACAAATTCCATTTTTCAGCCAGGCAGTTGGCCTTGCAACCTTCAGGTGTGACTCCAAAGTGCCATGGAAGAAGCCATTTCTGATGGTACTCATCAAAAGCAAACCAGTTCTAAGAAAGACCACATACAGTCTAATAAACACACAGCCATCCCTTCATTTGTACTTCCTAACTCCAGACTGTTATTCTCCTGAACAAGAGATCACCTTTCCTGGAGTGGAGCAGTGTAAAAAGAGTGACTGTGACAGCTGACAGGTGAGGTGGGTCCTTTTGCAATGCAAGCAAGCTTTCTGATCTTGGGCCAGTGGGTCTCACCTGTCAGCAATTGCTGACAGCACAGGGCTCACTGCCAAGAGCAGGAGCCCTGTGACTTTGACATGGCAGATGGGAGTCAAGTTTAATAGCTGACAAGTGAGATGGGCAACCCAGGGAATGTTCTCTTGCATTTTCCAGGGTCAGAGTTTATGTAAAAGGTCTGTGTCTCTACCCAACTAGTACAGTGCCTAGACCATCCTCCGTAGTCCTAACAAAAATGTAGACACTGACCATCTCAGGTAATAATTGGGATTTAGTGCCTATTATATAGCAGATATTTATAAATGTTTTCTCTATCTCCAGAATGAACCTGTCTTTTGCAGATGAGAAGCTGAGGGTCAGTTGGATGAGCATTTCAGGGCTACACAGCTAGAAGTCAGAAGAGGTAGATCAGACATGGTGTTACCCAGCTCCTCAGCTGGGTTGTTTCCAAAATTCTATTACTGGCTTTCCAGTAATTTCCTGTTTCTACATTTCAGTCAGTCATTTCTATTTCACTTTTGTAGCGACATATTAGTAATAGTATTTCCTATTAGTAATAGGAAAAGCTATAAATTTAAAAAATCTGTTAGAATATTTTATATGTGATTTTGCCATGTACAATATTTGGCTTATTACAAATTTAAATACAACATTTTTGCTAAACTTAACTTCTGTCGGGCAACTGGCAGAACTTTTTAAAGCACCAGACCTAAACACAAATAGAAGTTTAGGAATCTTCTACTTGGGAGTGTGATATATAAATCATATATAATATGAATATAATTAGAAAAAAGAAAAATGGAAGATGTCACTTTAAAAAACAAAGTGTTTTTCACATTCTATGGAGTAGCAGAATTTTTTAATAGGAAAAAACCTGCTCTTTTGTTTGGGAAAACATTTTACTAAAATTTTTGAGTATACTGGTATAAGATCAAGGAAGTTGAGAAAAAGCAGGATGAAATTGTGTGATTAAAAAAGAATAAATAAATAAAAGGCCTTCTTGGGGATGAGGAAGGCACGGGTACTGCGGCTGGGAATGGAAGGAGAGGGGACTGGGATTTGGTAGAATCCAGCAGACAGCAATGCGTGTTACCTGAGCTCAGGAGGGAGGAAGGGTCCAGGAGACTCAGCTGAGTTCATGTACCTTGGAAGCAGTGACGGGAGATGCTGATTTTTATGTCTGTCTTCTCTGTAACAAAATTGCCTTGTGATAGGTTCCGGGTTTGTTGATCCTCTTAATACACAGCTGTACTGTGTTACTGGTGCCATTGGCTCAGTAAAGGAAGAAGTTGTATTTATGCTCAGAGAAGGTCAGTGAAGGGAGGAACATAGCCGACACTCAGACTAGCATGATGCTGGCTGGTGGAATCCTTTGTGAGTTCCAGGAATTAACTAGCAGTCAGTATCACCGGGCTCCAGCCACGAGGTGGAAACCAAGTTATCATGGGGAAGTGAGATATCTTGCCACTACAGCTCTTACCTATGTAAATTACTTGCTTGGTGATCTCATCCTGCCTCATGGGTTTAAATACCATCTATGTGCTGGTGATACTTAAAGCTAATGTCCAGCTCCAACCTCTTCCCCACCTGCCAAGCATCTCCATTTGGACCTCTCATAGACGTCTCAAACTGCCCAATTTACTAATCCTCCCAAAACATTCCCCCCATTTTAATATTCCCCATCTCAGCAAATGATGTCATTCATTCTCAAACCAACCAAAACACCGTATTACCACCATCCTTGATGCCTTCCTAATATTGATCGTGAATCTGACTACTTCATGTAATTTTCACTAGTAATGCCCTAATCAAAGCTACTCTTCTAACTCTGGACTGTCACAGTAGCCCTGAAAGGATTCTCTGTCCTCACTCTGGCCCCTTCTACTGGTCTGCCTACCCTGTGCCTCTCAGTCTATTCTCTAAATGGCAGTTGGAGTGAGCCTTTTACAACCTCAGTCAGAGCAATCCCCCTTTGCTCCCAAATCTTTAGTAACTTTCTAGAGGCAGTGTGGTTGACTGTCTCTCATGCGTCCCATACCTTGGTAGCTAGCATAGAGCCTAGCACAGAGTTTAACAATGCCTGCGTGTTCACTGACTAAGAGAATATAATATTTTCCTACCCAAGTGGGAAGGCGGTAGGAATTGGAGAGGTGTGTACTCCTCAAGAAGGTGCTATGTACTCTTCGGCAGCTTTCTTTTCAAGGCTAATTTCACAGCAAACATGGGATTATGTTTTAACAGTTTCTGAGAAATGATAGCAAATGGCAAGAAATCTGTACATTAGCAACATAGACAACTTTATGGCTCAGGAAATGAGAAAATGCAAAATTGTGATAGCATAAATAGGGGGTTTTCTGTATATATAGCTTCCTCTTAGCCCAATCTTATGTTTATTGAATATTCATTGGGGTATGTTAGAACAGCGAACAATATTTTGTGAGTTTGGCAAAGGAATAAATTGCTGAATGGCTTACATTTTTGCTACCAAGAAAGCCCCACAAAATGGGCCCAAAGTAGGTATTCAGCACACAACAAAGATGACTGAAAAGTACATTTAGTTCACTGTTCTTATCAGTTCAATCTCTTCTATTTGCTGAATACTCCTATTTTATACTCCTCATTGGCTATCAACATACTTTTTATGAAAGCATGTCCTTTTATATATGTCCCCCAATCTTTTCCTTTATATATGTCCCCCGATGTCTTCTAATAACTACATTTCCCTCTTCAACAACCTTATTTTTTCACCTGGAAAGATTTGTACTGATAGTCCCAGTTACTTCAGAATATTGTGGAAAAAGACTACCTTATCTGTACAGATGACAAGTAGACCTCAACTTTCTTATACCTATTTCTGAATTAAGACTTGAGGAACTTTTCTTGATACCCTTCATCTAGTGGAGTTTACGTGCTATCTAGAAAAGAAATCATAGTAACAGTAACTACTCATATCCATAAGCTATTTATTGAGGGGTTTTCAAAGATACTTTACTTAAGGTAACAACCCTCATTGAAACAATGAACCAAAGTTTCTGCACACATAGCAGGTGCATAAAAAACTTCCTTAGAATGAACATAATGACCCTGAGAGTGAATAAGGGATTGAGTATGTGATTTAATATTATTTAGACTTGATGTGCTAGCTTGTAGGCAGATGTGAAATTTGAATACATTTTGAAATATGATGTTTTAAGTAGCTGATAATTTCAATATTGTAATACATTTCAAAATGGTTTATGACGCAGGCTATAATCCTGTCACAAAACATATGATCATTACCTAATATAGTATTTGAAATCTTGCCAGCCAAAATTATCAATAAGAAGTAATTTTTATCCCAATTAAAAGCTAACTTTGTTTTATAACCATCTTATCATAATTGGCTTTAAAGAGTTATTGACAGACTTAATCATTTATCTAAAAATACTATCTTGGGGCGCCTGGGTGGCTCAGTGGGTTAAAGCCTCTGCTTTTGGCTCAGGTCATGATCCCAGGGTCCTGGAATCAAGTCCGGCATTGGGCTTTCTGCTCAGTAGGGAGCCTGCTTCCTCCTCTCTCTTTCTGCCTGCCTCTCTGCTTACTTGTGATCTTTGTCTGTCAAATAAATAAATTAAATCTTTAAAAAAAATAAAAATACTTATGCTTTTTAGACCAATACAGTTCAGGAGAGCAAAAACAAAAACAAATGTATTTTTTTCTTCAGTTAATTTGATAATGAATGTCATAGTTAACTATAGTCAACTTAGTTTACCTAGAATTTTCTTATTTTCCCTCTCTCGTCTGTCAGTCCACTGCTGGCTTTTAACACTTCTTTCCAAGAGACTTTCACTTTTGTTTTCTTGCAGTTTTGTTTATTTCATGTGTCTTTCACTTCCTCTGATAGTCTGTCCTTCCTTTCATTAGTCAGTATTACACTTTCATTATTCTTTTATTTTTGCTGCTTTTTAGCTATAACCAGAAACAAGCTGGTGCCTTAAAAGACATGCTTTAGAATATGTGTGTCTTCCTGGGGTAGATTTTATTATTGGTTCATATTCTCCACTTATTAATGCATCCACCCCCAGGACCAGCTACATTATCTGCAAGACTTAGTGCAAATTGAAAATGTGTAGCTGCTTGGTCAAAATTAAGAATTTCAAGATAGCAACAGCAAAGCATTAAATGAATCATGGGATCCTTCTAAGCATGGAGACTTTTGTGAGGTACAATAGCATACCCCTGTCATAACCTTTGCCATATGACTTTGCAGTTCTTTCTCAACTTCCCACGCTACTGATATTGGGTGCTGTTATCTATCTCTCCAAATTCATATGTTGAAATCCTAGCCCCCAAGGTAATGGTATTAGGAGGTGGAGCCTTTGGAAGGTGAATAGGTCTTGAGCTTAAAGTCCTATTGAATGAGAATTGTGCCCTTATAAAAGAAACCCAAGAAAGATCCCTTGCTCCTTGTAACATATGAGGTTATAATGGGAAGACGACCATCAATGAGGAAGTAGGCTTTGATTAGACACTGAATCCTGGACTTCCTAGTCTCTAGAACTGAGAGAAAGAAATGTTTTTTGTTCATGAGCACCCAATTTATGGTATTTTTATAGTAGCAGCCCAAATGGACTGAGATATTAGGTTTGATCATGTGATTTGCTTTGTATAATGGAACATGGACAGAAATGACATGTTCCCGGTTTGTCTAGGCCATAAATAGACATTAGATGTCTCTGCTTGTCCTGTCATGGCTGTATGTCTCAACTAACTCATGGCTGTGGGAGATTTAATTCATAGTGTAAAGTTAAGCCCAGCTGAGACCAGCCCACCACATCAGTTAGCCCCAGCCTAATAGCAGGTACACGAATGAGAATAAATGATTGGTATTTTGATCTATTGAGTTTTGGAGTAAACTGTTATACATCAGAAGCCAACTAAACAAGTAAATGAAAACAGTTCATCATAAGAGGCCTTACCAGACAAAATTATTTTTGTTATTGATCTTCATCTCAGCTCTTTCTCATACCTCCCTTAGCCAGCTCAGATTGTGGACTAGTGAGTTGCTATATCAAGATCCTGGCTGTGCTCCCAGCCCCTGCAACCAACCCATTTAAGCACACTCTAAACTCTGTTGCCTACTTCTCCAGTTCCACTCTTGGTTCTGACAGCCTTAGCTCTCCTCTCCCTTTTATCTCCCTCTAGGGATGTCATATCACACACACAGAAAATCATCATTCTCTCAACGTATTTATTGTGATCTTGATTATGCCTTCTATCTGGCCTCCTTGCCTTTACTTTAGGTGCCCCCCTCTTTTTTTCCCCCCACTATCTTCCATCATATAGTGAGATTGACCTTTGAAAAGCATAAACGAATTTCTATCATTCCCAGGGTTACACCCTCTTATTGCAGTGTTTGGTAATTGGAGTAAAACTTCTTATACAACCTATATCTTTGACCTCACCTCCCTCCATTCCTCTGCTGTCCCCCAATGCTCCAGCTAGATAAGCCTATTTAAAAAAATGCCATGCATATTTCCATCTCAGAACTTTTGATCCTTCTGATGGAAACAGGCTCTCTACCCCATCTTCAGGTTTTCCATGATTGTAAGGTGTTCCTACCACTCTATTCCTACTACTGTCCTGTTTTATTCTGGAAGATGCCATGTCTGAAGGGATAAAAACAAGTAAAAAGGGAATAATGCAATGTATAACTTACAAAAAATAGCACTAGTGAAGAAAAGGATCAGTGACCAGATCTGGGGCTGTTAATGTTCTGAACTTTGAATGAAAGACACAGAGTTAGAAGGCATTTCATTTGCTTCCCACACTCTCAAAATCAGAGAATCCCAAGGCAGCCTTCCATTGTTTTCCACCTTTTTTTTTTTTTTATAATGAGCTAAAACATGAGGTACCTATTATGAAATTTTTCATATTCCTCCTGCCCCATATTTATTTTTGATGAAATATTTTCTTGATTCGGGCCAAAGGTTGTCCACATGTCTTAATTTGGGGCGATAGTGCTAATTATCAAAAAATCCTTGCACCTTCATAATATTTTAAAAGGCATTATAAGGAGACTATATCAGAAGCTATTAAGCAGGTGCTATTCTAAACTGAAATTTTATAACATTCCTTGCTTTTTCAATGACTTCATTTTTAAATATTTGTCCTCTTGCCTCCATTTTTCACTCAAAAATCAACATTCATAAAGATAAATCTTTATAAAAATTTTCTTTACATTTTCTCAATTCTTCACCAGGAAAAATGATAAAAAATAATTATTTTAAATGTTGTTTAAAAAAACAACTTACTGTGATTATGGAGAAAGTAGGGGTTCGTAAATGATGAAGAAATCTTATATTAAATAGTACCATAAGGGACAAAGCTTATGAGCCACAACCAAGGTCAATGGGAATAATGATCAGGGCTATGAATTTGACAACAGCGAGGGAATACCATGTAAAGTGCACTAAAACTTTGCCAAGCTTTGGGAAGTGTCATAGTCGGCAGAGAAGGCAGACAAAGTAGAAGAGGGACGGGTCCCACCCATTGATAGCCAGAGATGAGACTGAAAAATTCCAAGACTAGGTAATTATAAGCAGTCAGAACTGAGCTGTCAATTCATCATATGTAAATGAGGGAAGAATGATGTCCTTCAGTGGAAGTAGGAGACTGTTGTATGGCAGAAGCTAGTCAGCCTAGTGTCTGGATAGGACGAGAACCTAGGAAATATTCCACTAAAAAGTGGAGAACCAGTGAGAAAATACAGGTGAGGAAAAGAACATTATAACTTGAAAGTATCTTGTTTTCTCAGATGATTCTAGGATATAGCTCAGAACCAATACTGTTTTCAAGGATGAATTAGGAATATATCCTTTGCTGTGGTTTGTATTATATTTATTTAAATAACACATTATACTAATCCTTCTAATAATAGATACTAACAATTCATACAAAAGTATATGGGATAAGGTGATAAATATGTTCATTTATTATTACATTATATTTATTTTATTTAAATAGGTAAGATATTTCACTTGCAGAGAATTTAATGAAGAAAAACAACAGGAAAAAGAGAAAAATATAACACTGATGGTGCTCTCAAGAGAAATTCTTATGTACAACTCTTTTAATGTCATGTGGAATTTGATCTTACCATGATGAATTTAATTATAAATACTTTCTAGCAACAGTTTTTGTTAAAGGCTTTGACTTATGTTTATAACCACATTTATCATAAATTATTTAGCTATAATAGTATATTTAAAAGCTTCTAATTTTTCTTCTAAAGCTAAATAATGCTCATTTTTGAATTCTCTACTTCAGTGTCTCTTGGTTAAACAAATAACATATGTGAGAGATTTATTTTTCATGAAAATTTTTTAGTGGCATATTTTGTGATTAATAATTTGAGATTGTCTCCCATGACAACTTGGCTGGGTATAAAATTTTTCTGCTCCATCCTTTTGCACTTAGGTACTCTAAAGAAGTTGTACTATTATCTTCTGACATTAAATATTATGGAGAATTTGGAAATCTGCATCAGTTTTCTCTGTTATATGTGAGCTATTTTTTTCTTCCTGGATGCTTATGGAAGTCTTCATTCTTAAAATTTATTTTTCAGCAAGCTCTATTTGATATTTACCTTTTCAGAGTAATCACCTTTACATCTGTTAACCTTATTATTTTAAATCTGATTTAAAATCTTTTTTACTTATAATACTTAGCACATGTGTAACTCCATGGATTATTTATTTTCAGGAAAATTAGTGTCTTTGATATATCATTCTGTCTGTCATCAGAACAAGAGAGACTCAAATTAATATCAATGTTTTCTGCTTCTTTAGCTTTTAATTCAATAAAACTTATTTAGCACCAATTTGGTGACAGGCATTATATTAGTGAAGAAAATAGCAGAATAAAATAGGCTTCCTAGTCTCAATAAATTTATAAAGATTCTTGTGTTGTGACTCTTGATAATCACAGAGGCTAGTCCTAGAATTTAGAAAAGAGCTTGAATTTGTCTTTGAAGAAGAGGGATTTAGTTCAATTGACTTTCACACGCTGCCTGTAAAAATCTCATCAACAGTCCTGTTGTATCCTTAACAATAACAAAATATATACATAAATCTATGTGCAGCAGTTTATAAATATATCCATATAAAAGATGCTATTCAATAATAATTTCTATGTTTATTGTGTGGCACATGCTGTGCTAAACCCTTTTTTAGATCATTTGACTTAATCTTCACAATAAGTTCATGAGTTATATTTTATCTGTATTTTACAGATGAGGAAATGCAACTGAGTTGAGTTCTAAGGTCATACAATGCTTAGCACAAATTAGACACTCAATCAAAATTTACTGAATGGGAGAAGAAACTGGGACTTAAAGCCAGGGTGTGCAAATACAAACCTTTGACTTAACCACTGTTCTAAACAGCTCATCAAGGGGAAACAAACAAAAATAACAAGACAAATAAAAACAAATCAATTCTGGTTAAGATTCAAGGATCAAAAGACTGGAATTAAACCAGTCATGGTTTAATTGTTTCTGTTAGCAAGATCAATTTTCTGCTTTTTTTTTCTTTTAAGTAGAATTTTAATTAGACATTTTAGCACATAAAAGTTAATAAATCTTGACTCAGTCATGAAAGTTCCAAATATGAGTTGTAAGATTTGATACTCAATAACCAATTAGAGAATTAATAAAGGCTAGATAAGTGTTTTAAATCAAAATTAGGTCTAGAACTTTATGTTTAAATAGAAAAGGAACTTACTAAAAAAAAAAAAAAAAAAAAAAAAAGCTTGTTGTAGAAGACTATCCAGTATTTAGGCTTATAGTAATTTCTTTTACATGATACATGGAAAAAAATGATAGCAGGAAATAAGTCATCCAGTCACCATACATAATGAACCAGACACTGTGATGGGTGACAGCTTTCATTCCCCATCCTCACTTCCCCTCCAAAAAACAGATGGGGGCTTCTTACGAAACTACTTTATATAAAATAATTCTATTTATTTCAGTTCAAAGAATTAATCAAATGCCATATATCTTTAAATATACTTCAATAGTATAAATATAGTATAGTATAAATAAAATAGTATAAATATAATTTATATAATAAATATATAAAACAAATATTATTTTATGCTAATAAATATGATAAATACTTATTAGGAAAAATTTCAAAATAGAGAATACGGGAAAAACAACAGTGTCACTCATTATCCCATTACCCATACATAACAACTGTTGACATTTTTATGATATCTTCATTCATGAAACAGCACACAAAGTGGTGTATGCTGTGTGAGGACATAAGTAATGCAGCTGGACAGTTTGATAACTACACTGACTACTTTCCACAAAGGGAAAAAAAAATATTTGAAGTTTAATTTGTATGATTTGTTTTTAATCAAATTTGTTTTCTGAATATTTTCTGTGGCTTGAAATATAATCAGTAGTATTATGGAATATAACTTGCAATGATTCTACAAAGTATAGGGAGCAAAGGAAAGAAATTTAAGACTTGTAAATATAAAGAATTGGTATTGTTTCTTAACTGCAGAATAACAGTAAATAAAAAAGAGTATGCTACACATTTAAGCCAATACAGAAATTCCCACACTTCTTACTTCACACAGTTCATTATATGGGCCCCAAAGGAGCTTCAGAGTAAAAACAAAGATCTAATTGTTTGCTTTAAAAACTAGTTACACAGTTTACCTAGCTTAATAATCTTGAACAACAAAGGAGGGATTTTTTAGGGCGGGTGGGAGTTGGAGTTGGGTTGATGATCCATGGCTTGAGGCATGGGAAAGAAGGGTCCTATTAGGAAAGTAGAACATTTATGGCAGAAGTAGATTACTAAGTGGATAATTAATGGTGGCAAAGATAGGAGATCTTCCCTCCCTTCTTGGGCTTATTCTCACACTGAGGTTATAGCCCTGAGGAGGGTTTTTTTGTTTTAAAGACCATTCTTTCTGAAACTTTTGGTCTTTCAGTGGTTTATTGAGCTAGTCTCTAAGGTTCAAGGGGGTCAAAGCAGAAGATATCTTCTCCAAGGCTTTAAACAGACATTAAAGGAACAAAGCCAGTCTGAAGAGTTTTCACAGGGTCTTCTTCAAAGATTTAATCTACAAAGGAGTTTTTTTTCCTTCACATAAGACATTTACTTAATGACTTTAGGAGTCTTAATTTATATCTTTTATCCTTTAAGTAAAAGTTTAAAAATGATCAAATTTGAGCACATAAATTAACAGTGGATAGATAACCCTAAAGACTAAATCAAAAGTTGGAGGGTAGAAGATGCTTTAGGATAGATTTATATCTTGATTCCTCCTACATATTAGAATTCTTAGATGCATTAATAAATACTACATATGCAAATATAGTAAGAGCATGATTAATACTTTCCAACTTGAAATGACTTATGTATCCTGTACACATGCAAATGTGTAAATTTCATTCTTAGATTACTTTAAAATAGCATTGCATCATTTTAGTAAGTCTTTTGGTGCCCAGGCAGCAAAAAACAGCACATACATGATTAGAGCATTTTCTCCATTGGTGTCATTGTCATAAATATATAGAGCCAGATGAAAAAGAGATAACATTAAGAGTAAACTGTATATTGTTTACTATTTATCAATTTAGTCAATAAAGTACCATTGTCATACTACAATAATGGTTATCTTGGTATATTCTTACAGTTATACCTATGATATGAATAAAAATAACCTTCATATAATTTGAGCAATAATGTCTTGTATTTTGAATCATAATATAAATAATTACAGAAGAATAACTTTTTAAATGCCTCATTTTTACTGCATGTGTGTGTATGTTCACACATGCACATAGATCATGTGTCTTCATTTAGAAGCCGTGGCTTCTATAAAATTTAATTACGTCTCCCTGCAGCTTTAAATTGTGAGTGGCTCTAAATCAAGTGTGTCTTCAAAACAGGGGCAGCTTCTATTAAATTTAATTATGTTTCTCTGCGTATTGCACAGTGGAGGTGTAGCTGTTAAATGAGGGCATCTTCTATGGAAATGGCACAGGAAAGATGTGGGAATAAGCAGGATGGCCTTCATGCCTCTTTGAAGTGGATAAAAATACTGTTGTCTTGCCACAGTCAAACTCTCTGGAACCAGCTTTAGTAATGTAAAACAAAGCCAAGAAGATTGAATTTTTCATGCTATTTTCACGTATGATATGTACATTTCTGGAAATATTCCATTTATGTTAATTTTTCAATACATTAAATATGAATTCAAATGATTGAAATGTAGAAAGTCTTTTGCATTATATTTGAATTTCAGAACCATATGCGTCACTAATTTCCAGTCATACAAAAGGGATTAAAGAGGCATAGCAGCTTGAAATTATACTTTCTTTTGTTAAAAAACAAACAACAAAAGAAGAATACTAGATTATTTTTAATCTCCAAAGATAAAAACTTTTCTTCTTAAAATTAAAAAAAATATGTGATATAAATATATTTTTTCCTATCTCAATAGTTGCTTGATCATATGACTGATTTTTATGAGGGTATACATTTGCTCATATGTGTGTTAAATATTAAAAGCCAGCTTTTGAAAACTGGTAAAAACTGAGAATTCATGAATGGATCACCTGTAAAATGAGATTGACTCAGTACTTGTGTTGAGCACTTACTGATTGATGTTATAAATCATGGTAATATATGTTGCTTCAACATAAAGTCTCTATAGATGCAGGCTGAGAGAAATGGGTAATTACTTCTATATGTGTTTCACAATATTTAATAATGCACTATTATATAATTTATTATTATTACCATTATAGAACGGCTTCTGAGAGGGTGGCAGGAAGTTGATTACCTCAATATTCCTCTCCCTCAAGGAGTTGGAATTTTAAAGCATTACCATTTGGGGGGTGTAATACTTAGAGAAGGAGGTCTAATTAAAATAAACATTGCAGAAGGTCACGTTCCCAAACTCACTCAATGGAATAGTCTTTTCAAGTTTTTTGCTTTTCCTTTTTCTCTAAGCTGGAGCCCTTTCCTAGAAGGGAAGCAAAAAAAAAAAAAAAAAAAAAAAAGTACTTTTAACTCTTGAGCAAATTAAAGTCCTGGCCAAACATTTTCCCAGCTTGTGTAAAAGTAAAATTAACTCGCTCAACTGGCGTTTTTTTGGACATGCAGACCTTGGTGGTGCTCTGCGCTTGTCTTGAGAACTACCATGCGTTGCAGCAGACATGTTTATATGCAGAAAAGGACAGCTTGTGATAACAGTGGCAATGCTCTTGCAACTTGCCTATTTCCTGAGCTGCCTAGAAACATACTGAACACTGCAAGTGCTTTTATCCTAAAGTCCTACGTGTAATCTTCGACTTCGGTTTAAAACAATGACTGCAGAGATCTTGCCAGATGTTGAAGGTGTGTCCACGCAACCCCACAGAAGAGAATATTTGACATGGTCACTCTGTCATTGAGGTGGAAACGTCTAAAAATAAGAGAAATCAATCTTCATGGGTCAAATGTTTTTTGTAGTCTATCCCCACTGACTGAAAGTAAGAATGGGATTTTCCACTCTAGAGATTGTTTCTTACATTAGCTCAGGTTGAGAATTCTCTGAGAATCTACGTTACTGATGAACACTTGATTTTGTTTTATTTGGAATGTGTGTTTATTTGAACCCCTCACATGACATTGTATTTTCTGTTAAATTTATCAACACATCACAGCTTAATAGGTATAGCTTGTAAAAATGATTTGTAGATTATTTGTTTAAATTATGGTCACTGGGCTGATTGACTGGCTCTTCTAGAGTAAATGTGCCCAAATAAATTACAAACCGAGATGTTCATTAGTGAATTGGGGGCATGAGGCTAGAAAAGTAAAACCAGCTGGGTGCACAGAGCTTAGCGGAGCATAGATGTACTCAGGTACTGACATCAGTTACCTGCTCACCAGTCTTCAGTTGAGTATCATTTTCCACTAAATAGCAATAGAAAAGGTTCCATTTTTATGGCCTGTGAGAGTGTGCCATATACGTAGTGCTGTATATATGCATTAAATTGCAAAGCTTTCCCCATTCCATTTTCACTATTTCTAAATACTGTCTAAAATAAAATGATTAAAATGTCACTGGATCCACATGCATTCCATTTTTGCAATAAGCATTTCTTTCTACAAAAGAAAAATGCTGTTTAATTTCAGTATGATTGTGAATTTTGTAAAATGAGGATGTAATAGCATTTTACTTAAACTTATAGCATCTTCTGCTCATATTGTGTTTCAGAATAGTTCCTTCATAATTAAAGTGTCAAAAAACACATTTGTAACAAGAATGATGAAATTCATTCTGAATAATCCGTCAGCAAATAATAACCTGCATTTCCTGCTCTCAAACAGAATCATTTAATACCTTTCAATCATTTGGTTCTTCCCTCTTTTTTCTTTTTTCTTGTTACTCTTAGAAAATAACTTCCTATAACAGCTTAGAAACTATTTTATGGGCTTAATGGAGGTTTTTCTTTAGCTGGAATGTTATATGGTTAGCAAATGTTTCTATAAATATGTAAAACGCTCTTCCCTGAGTCCCCACTGGATGCCTCTCAACTAGAGCATTTCCAAAACAATAAACAAGGCAAACAAAGAATGCTTCAAAATAATCATAATTTCACATTTCCCCCCAAACATTGTTCATCTATTTTTCTATTTTATGGGTGAAAACAGACACCATATTGAGTGGAGGATTCCCTCTCACGTAGAGATGAAGGCAGGTTGGCATTTAGGTGCTCTGGCATATTACGTTTCTGAGATATTGAAGGAGTAACTCAGATTATTCGAGTGCATTTTCTCCATCTCAGATCTTATTTTTATCACTGCCTTTTTAAAAAATGATATTCATTTTATATTTACTTCTAAAAATTTAAAAAACCCTGCTGTTTATATCTGGGCGTGTGTGCTTGCTGGGGATTGTGATAAAATGCAAATATGAATAAGCAAGCAATGTCCATGTAAAGAATTTATCTGATATCATGAGAATCAGTTTTCTGGTTGGCTTAATATTTTCATGCCACATATGCTTGAAACTTAGCTTTTGGAGAGTTACTGGATGAGCAATGTATCTCAGGATGATAAACAGATTTATGCAGCACATACATCCTGACTTTTCACCTCTCTCTCCTTTGCATGAAGTTTAGTACAATACTCAGGCTGTAAGAGGCATGACACGATAAATCGTTTTATAGTGTATCCTAAGATTTCACTCCAGCACAGGTCAAGCATAATTGTAAAAGGGAGAAAAGAAAATCTTTTAAAATAATTTATTCTTTTAAAAATGCTTATACCATTCACTGCAGCTGCAGAACCATAATGCTTTCATTAGAGATCACATCTGGGCTGAATTAAAACAGGAGCCTTTCCCAGCCCTGGAGTGCTTGTCAGGTTGAAAGTTTTTCTCATAGCTCCTGAAGGTTTTCCAAAAATCAAGGGCTAAGACAGAGAACAGACCTTGTCACGAGCTGGTACCAGGCTTTAAGTACATTCCTGCTCTGTTATTCACCGTCTGGCTCTAATTTGGAGGTACATCTCCCTTGTGTTCACTTTATTAACTTACATATGACTAGCTCTTTTGTTTAATATGGAAATAAAGAAAACAGGGCTTGTTGAAGAATAGTACCATAGACTGAAGCTTTTATTTTTCCACACATTTGCTTTTTTCCCCCCTATATGTTTGTTCTTTAAAGCAATTTCCCCATATTTGAACCACTTGGATAATTTTTAAAAAGCAGATAATATGGAGAATTCGTAACAGACCTAGTTTTCCCCTTTATTTTATGGAAAGGGAGGCGGAGAACTACACGGATCTCAGTGCATTGTATCTTTTTTTATTCTGATCATCAATTTTATCTTAGGATTTCAAAGGAAAAAGTCTATCAATGTTATCCATAGACATGATGATATAAAAGCAAAATTATACAAATTTTGGTGAAATTATTTCAACAATGTATTGTACAGTTGAATAGAATGTCAGCTATTGAGATATCATGACAGTAAGTAAAGACTGGAAGTATATTCAAAATTTAAAAAAAATCCTAAAGTGTATTAGGAAGAAATAAATCACCAACCAAATAGAAAGGGGGCTAAAAAAATTATTGGGAATGTGTTTCTGATGACTGAGAAATGTTAATGCTCCAGATTATTAGTATACAGTAATCTATCCATTTGTACAGCAGACACACCTTTATTAAAATCCCAGATCTTCGGACAAAAGGAAATGACACATTCTGTGAGGCTCAACATACTGAAAGAGAAACAGGTGCACAAATAGTTACAATGCAGTGTGCTAGTCTCTACTGAAAAACACCTAACTCTCCAGCAGCAGCAGTGATTAACTCTGCCTGAGGAGGTCACCTTTGAGCTGGTCTTTGAAGGTTGAGTAGAAGTTCACTGAACTTTAGAGTAGAGATTTTAACAAAATTTTTAACGTTTACTCTTCATCTGAATTTACCAGTTGATAGTTTTGTGGGAATAAAGAATGCATCTCACCATAGCATTAATGCTCTTTCCACCTTTATCGTTAATTCTAAAACTAACATTATTCTGACAAATTCTTTTCCTAAGTAATATCATAAATTACAAATGTTTTTCCTCCTCCTACGTAGATGGAGCTTACTTTCAGTACATATAACAGGAAAAAAACCTAAAGAGTCAAGTCAACCCAGATGATACGTGAGAATGCCAATTGAATTAATCTCTCTGAACCTTAAAACCTTTTTCATTAAAAAGATGGGGAGAATACCTATCTCATGGAAGGATGAGGGTATAAAGAGATTGTGGATTTTGTGAATGAGGACAATAGCTACCCCGTAATAAAGTAACCTTCAGCAAAAATGTCATTCTCTCTTGTAAATTTTATCTCCAAATGGGACGAACAAGCCATCGCTCATGCTAGTGCTCTTTTTTCGCTTAGTAATACTGTATTTCAGGGTATAAGGGAATGTATGTATGATAAACATGAATGTTCATGTGCTTTGACAGATGAATGCAGACGGTTTGACGATTATCTTGATATAAAGTAGATTAATGGAAGAACACAAATAATAAACCTCCTCTAATTTCTAATACCTAGGTATTTGGATTTAGTTTCTGGATGAACAAAGTGATTTGTGCATTTCTGTGACATATTTCTCTTCGTAAAAAGTCTTGCAAGCTTCCTTAAGAGCAAGGGTTACCTTTTCCATTGCTTTTACAGGCACTCTCTGAGTACCTAGTAAAATACTCCATCCAAGCCTAGGTGTTCAATAAGTGTTTGTTGCTTTACTGCCCCTTGTTCTTCAAACTCAGATTTAGGATTTCCCAGAGAGCATTAGCACAGTTTTGCCTAGTAGGAAAGACACAAACCAGAGTGCCTGAATCAAGTCACTTGTTTCTGTATGTGGTTTATGAGATGTTTAACCAACAAACAAAAATTTTCAAATGTAAAGCAAATTAAATGCTATATATAGCACCGTTGAGTTTATTTATAAAATGACAAGAATAACCTTCTAATTACATGAGATATAAACATTTAAGAGGATACAGTTTGAAAAGTAGATTCCTTCTTCTCCCTCACTGTTCTTTACTTCTGTATTAGACAATGAAGGTAAAGGGACTTGTTTTACTTAACAAAACTGGCTAGCTGCTTTTACGGAAATTCTTTTTCAGTTTAAAACTCATGTGAATGTCAATGTCAGAGTAACAACAGCACCACTGGGATGAAATGGATAAAAGACTCCTGGTCAGATGAAATTCTCTTTCCATTAAGATTTGCCCTTCATGCTTTCCATTAAGTATTGTCAACTCAGCTTCTTTCTTCAATGAAAGCAGCCAGCTGATGGATGTTTATGTATAGTATAGCAAAAGATAGGAAAATACTTCTATTTCTATATGTTTTTACAATCCTTGAATGAAAACAAAATATGATGGTATTTCTAGGCTACATTGTTTTGCATATGAATTGTGAAATATCTCATTTTTTAGTTGTAAGTTTTGATGCTCTGTGTACATTTACAATAACATTTTAATCTCTCTAATCTTTCAATCTATTTGTATATTACACTTTATTCAAATTTATCTTGTGTGAAGTATTTATAAGACTGGATGCATTTCATAGACTTATAAACCCAAGTTTAGAAAGTACATTTTGTTTTCTTAGATTTTATTTATTTATTTCAGAGAGAGAGAGAAGATGAGAGAGAGAGAGAGAAAGAGAGAGCATGAGAGGGAGGGAGGGTCAGATGAAGAAGCAGACTTCTGCAGAGCAGGGAGCCCAATGTGGGGACTCCATCCTGAGACTCCACGATCATGACCTGAGGCTAAGACAGTTGTTTAATTAACTGAGCCACCCAAGTCCTAGAAAGTACACTTTTAAGGTGGGATCAGATATTGAAGAAATAAGTCCATAATTCAACACAATTCATTCACTTGTATACCTTAAAATTTTTTCTGGCCCCTGACTGTGTGTTACTTAGAGTGGTTGAAGAAAAAAATATTTAAAGTCACTTTCCTGACAATTAGTGTATCTTTGGAAGGATGGCAATGTGCTTGTAGTTTCTTTTTATCTCAGTACTAATAATCAAGTTTGAAACATGGCTTCCAAGAATAAAATTTTACTGCAATTAAAAGTACAAGAACAAAATTGATTTCATTTCTTAGTGAAGTATTTTCCTTTTATCAAGGGATATCTTAAATACATCTCTGATTATGCTTGATAAGTTTTGGCACTCAAAATATGTCTTACAGTATTTTTATAATGGATTTCTATAGACAAGTTGGACATAGCATCAGGAGCTATGTATTTGAAAGTTAAGGAACATCAAAATCATACGATTTCTTGGCAATGCTACTGATCCTGAGGTAGATCCATGAGTATTAAATAGCCATTGGCACTTAAATAACAAAGTCAAGGAGCATATTTTTCCTTTTCCTATCTAAAAAGATTTTAGAAAAACAATCACCAAGAAAATATTATTTTTTTCCTTCTTCAAATTTCTCTAGGGTAAATTAGTTACATAGTTAGAACAAAGTATCATTTCCATCAAAAGGAAGACAAAGAAATTAACAGATCATATCAAGCTATATACAGGAAGGTCAAGAAAATTATAGTAAATTTGCCATGAGAGGGTAGCAGTTGGAAAAACAAAGAGGGGCCTATCTAAGAAATATCTTGAAGTGAAAAATCAGTAAACTTTGTGATGTATTAGATTTGAGAAGCTAAAGAGTCGGTTTAACAGCAATACTTCTAGCATTGGCCCCTTGGAAGCACTGCTGATTATAGAAAGCAATACTCATTGCATGCATAAAAGTCACCTTAGACAGATTTCTTCCTGTCTCACCCTCTGCCATATTTATTCAGTCACCAAACTAGGTTGTTAAATCATCTCTCTCAAACTTGTCCTTAACTTTCCAACTTTACAACCAACACAAGAGATAGCCTTTGAACGAGTCTCCCTCTTGTAGACTGGCTGAAATTTCACAACCATGTTGGAGATATTCCAACTGAGAAAATACAGAATGGTCATATAATTGCAATGGCTTCCCTGGACTGTCAGGACAAAATCAATCTCTTTTCTCTAACAACAAAATTACCCTTCAGAAGCTCTATCTGTGTTCTTCCTTCTCCAACTGCCTGCACTTCTCCAGATACATACAGGGATTTCATATTTCTGTCCTCTTTCATATGTGGCTAACTCTTGACACTCCTTCCCTAGTCTTCTCCTGTCAGTTTCTAATTATCTTTAGGTTTTGTTTCCACCATTCAAGAATCGCCTTCCCTGGGAGTCCTTCCTCTGCATTTCTCTATCTTAATCACTGATATTGCACTGAGTACAGGTAAAGCTTCTAAGTATTTTCAAGATAATGAGCTCTTTGAAAATAAGGAGTGTATTTTTTGTATTTTGTAAACCCAAACAGGAGTCAAACCCAACGTTTGGTGAAAAGGGAGTGTTCAAAATATATATTTAATGCACTAATTAATGAATGAGTGAAGTAATAATTATAAGAAAGTTTAAGTCAGAGACAATGTGTACAAACTTCTAATTCTTTGCAAAGCTTGGAGGCCATACTGAGCATATAGGTGTTCTGTATTCAGTGACATGAACAGAAGGTGTATTTTGGAGATTCAAGTTAGGTTTACCTGACATTTTCAGCTTAGAAGTTTGCATTTCATATATACCAAAAAAAAAGTTGTCAACCTGTGCTGTATCTAACCCTCTGATTCTTGAAATTGTCCTCAGAAGGCCACTTAATTGTTCAGTGCTTCATGTTTTCCTTTTTGGGAAAGCATACTGATAATTCCAGATCTCTATTTCCTTAAAATGGTGTAATTAACAAATTATGCAGTCTGGTTTTCTGAGAAATGAAGCAACACATCCTATATATTTATATATTTTTATATACAACATGTACTTATGTAGAACTGAATAGCAATGCAGTGTTTTCTATTTTCCGTCATACACCTAATATTTCAGAATTTCAACCAATCTCGATTGTCGCCAATATTTCTGATCTCAGGAAAGAGCACTGCCGTCCATGAAGTTGCCCCCTCAACTAAATGCCATGATTTTTATTCCTCCTTCTTCATTACTTGTTTATGTTTATTCACCAACTCTCATACATCCCATATTCTAAACCATGCCCATTACCAAGCCCCTAACCTGGGCCACCATTAGTGTTCAGCTAAACTGTTGGAACAGACTTCTAGTTGACTCCCATTCTCTCAGTCATGCTCTTTTCTAAAATATTCTTGAAACTGTAGCCAGAATGATTTTCCAGCGCTCACATCTTACCATGTTACTCCTCTATTTAAAACCATTCAATGCGGTCAGTGGCTTCCATTTTTTTAACTTAGCTTTTAAGGTTTAAGCTTTGTCTGTGACATCTCTTCACCTTGTACTCTGTATTCTTATTATATGAAAATTATTTTTCCTTCCTTGAATTTTCTGCTCTGTCTGGAGAATGGACTTGGGCAGGTGTTGTTTCTTAGTCCTAATGCCCTCTTCTCCATCTCTTCTTGGGGTAACTTCCACTCATCATTTAGTTAAAAGTTCAAACTTTACTTTTTCCTTGAGGCCTTCCTGGTTGCTTGACTTTTTTTTTTTTTTTTTAAGATTTTATTTATTTATTTGACAGACAGAGATCACAAGTAGGCAGAGAGGCAGGCACAGAGAGAGGAGGAAGCAGGCTCCCTGCAGAGCAGAGAGCCTGATGCGGGGCTCAATCCCAGGACCCTGGGATCATGACCTGAGCTGAAGGCAGAGGCTTTAGCCCACTGAGCCATCCAGGCACCCCATGGTTGCTTGACTTTTAGCCACCCAATCTCAGAGAACATCATACTATCATTTTTAATACTTAGTACATTTCATTATTTTTGTTTGTTTGATATCGTATTCTTTCCAGATGGGCAATAAGATCCATAAGGACAATGCTTTTGCTCAGTGCCTTGCAAAATGCCTGACACACAGGATATACTCAATGAAGGTTTTTATAATACAGTTAATTGATTCTGGATACACAAGACATTTTTTCTCTGCATGAAGCTGATCTAAGCAGTTGTTTCTGATAACTTTATTTACTTGAAAAATAAAGAACATGAAAATTTTACTTAATTAATCTCTGAAAAGTTCTTCATTTCTTGTTTGGAATAAAATAGAAAAATATGAAATAAGTTAACAGAATTCGAGTCCCCATTGCTTAAAATTTTAAGTAACCAAAAAGATGGTATTTAAGAAAACTAAAAGGAGAGCTACAAATATTACTTTAATTATTTAAAAGTGACCTAGCTCTTGTCATTTACTTATGTCAGTCTTTTTGTTTGTCCGTTTTTGTTTGTATACCTTGTAAATCTTACCTTTGGGACTCATTCTGACTGGGTCTTCTCTTTTTTTTTTCTGTCTCCCTCTTTCTCTCTCCCTTCTTTTCTCTTTTTTCTTCCTTTTTGGTGATGACTTCCAATTGCTTGAAGCATTCCAGGGAGCACCTTGCCTGGATCACGGTTGATATATTCAGCTATACATCCTATCAACCACCTCTCACCAAAATGAATAGGAGGAGGAATGCCCAACAGAGGAAAAATCCACACATGTGCCCTCTCCATGAGAGCTATTGGATATGGGCATAAACAGTATGTCAGAAAGGGAATTCAGGGTAACAATTATGCAGGCAATGGCTAGGTTGGCGAAAACCATTAATTACAACATGGAATCAATTAGGGCAGAAGTGAAAGCCACCTGGGAAGAAGTTAAAAATGTTATCAATGAGATCCAATCTAATCTAAACTCTAACAGCTAGAGTAAAGGAGGCAGAAGATAGAATTAGTGGTCTAGAGGATAAAATGATAGAGAAAAAGGATCAGGAGGAGGCCTGGAACAAATAGCTTAGAAACCATGAAAACAGAATTAGGGAAATGAATGACACAATGAAGCATTCCAATGTCCATGGACCCCCAATGGTTTTGGGGTCCATGAAAGGGAAGAGAAAGAAAAAGGCTAGAAGATATAGTTGAACAAATTCTCTATGAAAATTTTCCCAATCTGGGGAATGGAACCAGTGTTCATGTCCTAGAGACATAAAGATCACCCCACAAGATCATAGAATCTAGAAAGACATTGAGATACCTGATTGTGAAACTGTTGAATCATATTTTAAGACAGGAGCTCTTGAGGGCAGCTAGGGGGAAGAGATTCCTTATGTACAGAGGAAGGTCCACCAGAATAATGGCACACCTGTCCACAGCAACCTGGAAAGCCAGAAAGGGCTGGAAAGACATATTCAGAGCACTAAATGAGAAGAGCATGCAGCCAAGAATCCAGCAAGGCTGACATTCAAAATGGATGGAGTGATAGAGCTTCTAAGACTGGCGAGGTTTAAAAGAGTATGTGACCACCAAGCCAGCACTACAAGAAATATTAAGGGGGGTTCTACAAAAGAAGAAAGAACCCAGGAGTGTCATAGAGCAGAAATGTACAGAGATAATCTATAGAAACAAGGACTTCACAGCCAACATGATGTCAATAAAAACATATCTTTCAATGATCACTCTCAACATGAATGGCCTAAATGCCCCCATAAAATGGCACAGGGTTGAAGATTGGATAAAACAGGATCTGCCAATATGTTGTCTACAAGAGACCCATTTTGAACCTAAGGATACATCCAGACTAAAAGTGAAAGGATGGAGAAACATCTTTCATGCCAATGGGCTTCAAAAGAAAGCTGGGGTAGTGATTCTCATATCAGATAAATTAGATTTTAAACTAGAGACTGTAGTCAGAGATAAAGAAGGACACTACATCATTATTAAAGAGTCTATCCACCAAGAATATCTAATAATTATAAATATTTATACTCCAATACAGGAGCAGCCAACTACATAAGACACTGTTAATCAAGATAGAGTCATATTGATATCAACAAATTAATAGTAGGGGATCTTAACATGCCACTCTCAGTAATAGACAGATCATCCAAGCAGAAAATCAATAAAGAAACAAGAACATTGAATGATATATTGGACCAGATGGACCTCATAGTTATATAAAGAACATTCTACCCTAAAACAACAGAATACTCATTCTTCTCGAGTGCACATGGAACTTTCTCCAGAATAGACCACATACTATGTCACAAACCAGAGCTCAAATGATACCAAAAGATTGAGATTATTCCCTGCATATTCTCAGAACACAATGCTTTGAAACTGGAAATCAAATACAAGAAAAAGTTTGGAAAGAATTCAAACACTTGGAAGCTAAAGACCACCTTCCTTAAGAATGCTTGCATCAACCAGGAAATCAAAGAAGAACTTAAACACTTCATGGAAACCAATGAGAATGAAGACACTTCGGTCTAAAACCTATGGGATATAGCAACAGTGGTCCTAAGGGGGAAGTACATAGCCATCCAAGCCTCCTTCAAAAGAACTGAAAAATCCAGAATACACCAGCTCTCTTTAAACCTTAAAGAACTGGAGAATCAACAACAGATTAAGCCAACCCCACACACAAGAAGGGAAATAATATTAGAGCAGAGATCAATGAGATAGAAACTAGAGATACAGTAGAACACATCAACAAAACTAAAAGCCGGTTTTTTGAAAGAATCAATAAGATTGATAAACCATTGGCCAAACTGAAAAAAACAAACAAACAAACAAAAAAAAACAGAGAGACAGGACCCCCAGACTAATAAAATTTTGAATGAAGAGAGATCACGACTAATACCAAGGAAATAGAAACAATCATCAGAAATTATTATCAAGGGTGCCTGTGTGGCTCAGTGGGTTAAGTCTCTGCCTTCAGCTCAGGTCATGATCTCAGGGTCCTGGGATCGAGTCCTGCATTGGGCTCTCTGCTCAGCAGCGAGCCTGCTTCCCTCTCTCTCTCTCTGTCTGCCTCTCTGTCTACTTGTGATCTCTCTCTATCAAATAAATAAATAAAATCTTTTTAAAAAATAATAAAATAAAATAAAATAAATTTTTTAAAAAAGAAATTATTATCAACAGTTATATGCCAATATGTTAAGCAACCTAGATGAAATGGATGCATTCCTGGAAACCTATAAACTTCCAAAACTGAATTAGGAAGAAATGGACAACGTGAATAGGTCAATATCTAGTAATAAAATTGAAGCAGTAATCAAAAACCTCCCAAAAAACAAGAGTCTAGGACCTGATGGATTCCGTGGAGAATTCTATCAAACATTCAAAGAAGAAATAATATCTATTCTCTTAAAGATGTTTCAAAAAATAGAAACAGAAGGAAAACTTCCAGACTCTTTATGAAGCCAGCATTACCCTGATGCCCAAACAAGGCAAATGATGCCCCTCCAAAAAGGAGAATTTCAGACCAATATCCATGATGAATATGGATACTAAGATTCTCCACAAGATCCTAGCTAATAAGATCCAACAGTACATTAAAAAGGTTATCCACAATGACCAGATGGGATTTATCCATAGGATGCAAGCGTGGTTCAACATTCACGAGTAAATCAGTGTGATAGAACAAATCAATAAGAGAAGAGAGAAGAACCACATGGTCCTCTCAATTGATGCAGAAAAAGCATTTGACAAGATACAGCATCCGTTCCTGATTAAAACGCTTCAAAGTATAAGGATAGAGGAAACATTCCTCAACTTCATAAAATCTATCAATGAAAAACCCACAGTGAATATCATCTTCAATGGGGAAAAGCTGACAGCTTTCCCTTTGAGATCAGGAACATGACAAGGATGCCCACTCTCACCACTCTTGTTCAACATAGTACTAGAAGTCCTAGAAACAGTAATCAGACAACAAAAATAAATAAAAGGTATTCAAATTGGCAAAGAAGAAGTCAAACTCTCTTTTCACAGATGACATCACACTTTATAAGGAAAACCCAAAAGACTCCACCCCCAAACTACTAGAACTCATACAGCCATTCAGTAATGTGGCAGGATACAAAATTAATGTACATAAATCAGTTGCTTTCTTATACACTAACAATGAAAATATAGAAAGGGAAATTAGACAATCGATTCCATTTACTATAGCACCAAGAACCATAGGATACCTGGGAATAAACCTAACCAAAGAAGTAAAGGATCTGTACTCGAGGAACTACAGAACACTCATGAAAGAAATTGAAGAAGACAAAAAACATGGAAGACAAGTCCATGGTCATGGGTCAGAAGAATAAACATTGTTAAAATGTCTATACTGCCTAGAGCAATCTATACTTTCAGTGCCATTCCAATCAAAATTCCACCAGCATTTTTCAAAGAGCTGAAACAAACAATCCTAAAATTTGTATGGAAACAGAAGAAACCCCAAATTGCTAAGGAAATGTTGAAAAAGGAAAACAAAACTGGGGGCATCACATTGCCTGATTTCAAGCTTTACTACAAACTAGTGATCACCAAGACAACATGGCACTGGCACAAAAACAGACACATAGACCAGTGGAACAGAGTAGAGAGCCCAGATATGGACCCTCAACTCTATGGTCAAATAATATTCAACATAGCAGAAAAAAAATACACAGTGAAAAAAAGACAGTCTCTTCAATAAATGGTGCTGGGAAAATTGGAGAGCTATATGTAGAAGAATGAAACTCAACCATTCTCTTACACCGTACACAAAGATAAACTCAAAATGGATAAAAGACCTCAACTTGAGGCAGGTATCTATCAAAATTCTAGAGGATAATATAGGCAGTGACCTCTTTGACATCAGCCACAGCAACTTCTTTCAAGTTATGTCTCCAAAGGCAAAGGAAACAAAAGGGAAAATGAACTTTTGGGACTTCATCAAGATCAAAAGCTTCTGCATAGCAATGGAGACTGTCAATAAAACAAAAAGGCAACCACAGAATGGGAGAAGATACTCGCAAATGACATTATAGACAAAGGGCTGATATCCAAGATCTATAAAGAACTCCTCAAGCTCAATACACACAAAACATAACCATGTCAAAAAACGGGCAGAAGATATAAACAGACACTTCTCCAAAAAAGACATACAAATGGCTAACAGGCACATGAAAAAATGTTCATTATCATTAGCCATCAGAGAGATTCAAATAAAAACCAAATTGAGATACCACCTTATGCCAGTTGGAATGGCCAAAATTAACAAGAAAGTAAACAAGTGTTGGAGAGGATGTGGAGAAAGGGGAATCCTCCACTTCCCACTGTTGGTGGGAATGCAAGTTTGTGCAGCCACTTTGGAAAACAGTGTGGAGATTCCTTAAGAAATTAAAAATAGAGCTACCCTCTGACCCTGCAATTGCACTACTGAGTATTTACCGCAAAGATACCGATATAATGAAAAGAAGGGCTACCTGTACCCCAATGTTCATAGCAGTAATGTCCACAGTTGCCAAACTTTGGAAAGAACCAAGATGCCCTCCAACAGATGAATGGATAAAGAAGATATAGTCCATATATACAGTGGAGTATTATGCCTCCGTCAGGAATGATGAATACCCAATTATTATATCCACATGGACAGGACTAGAAGAGATTATGCTGAGTGAAATAAGTTAAGCAGAGAGAGTCAATTATCATATGGTTTCGTTTATTTGTGGAGCGTAAGGAATAACACAGAGGACATTGAGAGATGGAGAGGAGAAGTGACTTGGGGGAAATCCGAGGGGGAGACAAACCATGAAATCAGAGGGGGAGACAAACCATGTGGACTCTGAGAAACAAACTGAGGGTTTTAGATGGGAGGAGGGTAGGGGGTTGGGTGAGCCTGGTGGTGGGTATAATGGAGGTCACTTATTGCATGGAGCACTGGGTGTGGAGCATAAACAATAAATTTTGGAACACTGAAAAGAAATAAAATAAAGTGAAATAAAAAAATAAAAATAAAAGTGACCCAGCTCTCAAATTTGGAAGGTGAATTACATATAAAATCACTTAGCCCTCTAACTTTAAGTGTAGCTTACACTTCCTTGCTACTTTTTCATCTCAGTGCAGTGAGCTAGTTTCCTTTTTCTAATGGAGTTTTTTTGTTTTTTTAAGGTGAACTTAAATTATGTCAAATTATGGTTGGTGCTTGAATCCTTTCCAGGAGTCTCCTTAAAATCCTTTCTTACTAGGTTTCAATCTTGTTTCAATCCCTTTGACTGGAGTGACTGCAAATTACAGTTTGAAAACCACTGACCTCTTCCTCCCTGCTAATATTGTTAGAATGAAGCTACAATGGCACCTATCAGGATAACCAAATTAGAGCAGTTCACATAAGGCAGACATGCATACAAATGTACTTTATTTACCAGATGTATCCCGCAACAGGAAAATGACAGCCATTCAGATAAAATGCTTTTATTATTTACTTTCAACAAGTATCTATAGCTGTGGCATGACTATTGTTGAATCATTTCAATAATCTTGTTTATAGGGCTGGTAATAAAAGAAAAAGCACTTCAGCAGAGAGAAATGACCTGCCTCCTGACATCTTCCGAGGTACCGGATGACAGTGATATGTAGATTACTTTTCTGTTCAAACCAGCAAGAGCATTGCCAGACCTTTTTAAGGCCCAGTTTATTTCCTCAAAGCACTGATGTACGATTGACAAGAAAGACAGGAGGCACCCCTGCAATTTCACCACTGCCAGTAGGTGTAGCAGTTGGTGTATTTTGACATGTGAAGGAGAAGATGGAGGCATCCTTGGAAAAAGCTGTCCAGGTACCAAAGATGTAATGACTTTGGCAAAGGCTGTATCTTCTACACATAAGCAAGCACTGATGAATAATGATGCTTTGAAACATAAAAGGAAATTGACCTTTTAAAATTAAGCAGGGATAGGTATCTCACAATTTATGTGTATGCTTTGCATCTCAAGGCCCAATATGTAAGTAATGTTTAAGTATTTTTTCCTATGGTAACAGAAGACAGAGGTGTAATATCCATTCATCCTCAACTAAGAAGTGGCAAGAAACTTAGCAAGTCCTAACATTTACAAATTGTATTGTATCCCTCTCCTCTTCATTTGGTCTTACTTCTCAGATAATCTTGGTATCAGAAAGAGAAGAGAAGCTCCTTTGTTGTCTCACCTTTTTCCAGTAATATCACACTGCTCCATTTGATACATGAACTATTGTCACATTGAAAAATGTGGAGTCATGGACCAGCAAATATGAAACCAATGTATCAAGCGAAACAAAACAAAGTGAACAAACAAAAAAGACTCAGTGATTTTAAGGTTGTATAACAATGTGTTTTTATCTGCATCTTTAGAACATAGTGGTTACCAACTCAACATCAACATCTTGGATCTAAAATTTCCAATGGAATTGGCCCTTTGATTATTTATGCTACAAAACATGTTCTGTTCTCCTTTTTGCACACAAAAAGAGGGAAGTTAATAGTTGGCAAATTGACTGGATTCTCCAAGTGCTCTATGTGTGGCTAGAAGGTTAATTAGCTGAATGAAAATGTCCTAAATTTACTGGTAGGTGAACATGACTTGTCCCTAAAGGAAAGGAACCTAGCTAGCAACATCGGTGCTGAGAAGTACAATCAGCTAAACTAAGCTATTTCTTTCTTTCCATATTATTATAACGTATTAGTATTTTATGATGAATACCACATCATTTTTGCCTAGTGAGGTGATCATTCAGGAGACAACCCATTTCTCTGTATAAGAAATCTTAAAGCATTTACAACCCCCAATTACAAGACTAGATTGCAGGATTACTATACTTCAAATCAGAAGACTTGGGTTCAGTTCCAAACTATGTTATTAACTTTGTGATCTATGGCTTTCTGCATCTCAGTACTTTTTCTTTTTTTCTCCTTTTTTAAGAGTTTATTTATTTGAAAGAGAGTGAGCAAGAGGCAAGGCACAAACAGAAGGAGGGGCAGAGGGAGAGGAAGCAGCAGACTCCCTACTGATTGGGGATCCCGACATGGGGCTTGATCCCAAGGTCCTGGGATCATGTCCTGAACCAAAGGCAGACACTTAACCGAATGAGCCACCCAAGTGGCCCAGTACTTTTTCAATAATAAGATGATGGTAGTATTTTTATGAGGATTAAATACTATCACTAAGCAAATTATAATGAGTTATGCATCTGGTATATTTTTATTGTTTTGTGGGAATTTAATTCTAATTACATTGGCACTGCTTACCCCTTAATGACATTTGTGATCCTAGGAACAAGAAGAGATTAGGCTTTACCAAGTATATCCCTTGTCTATAGAACTGAGGAGTAGCTTTAGTTCCTAGTATTTTCCACAACAGAACTCTGAGGTAATTTTGACCCTTTATTGATGAAGGAAGAAACCAAGACCTGGAGATGCAATTACTTTGCTAGTCGTTGATACAGCAATTGGCAGAGTCAGGTTTGGGCCTATTTCAATGTGTCTCCATTGTACCATTCTAGAAAATAGCCATTCAAGCAGCTGATACAAAGTTGCATTAAACTAAAGTGGGCTTATGAAGAACAGGCCCATGGAACAGTCCTCTCACTGGTGGTAACATACCCATCAAAAAATTTACCAGATCACTGACAAATCAATAGTGGAGTTGATAGCCTTATATTACAAGATGCTGTTCTAAAATATGATATCATGTATTTTTGGCTAGCTTAGATATAAGCTACTTTATAGCGTTAAACAGAATATTTTGCCACAATTATGTGAATATAGATCTATATATATGTATCTATAAGATACCTATACACACATATGTAACAAAATATTCAGTATATCTAGTATAGTATGAAAAAGTGTTAATGCTACTGATAGGTATTAATATTTATAGGTATTACTATTAATATAGTTTATTACGTTGAGTTAAATTAAAATTAAAACAAGAGATATTTAACATTTTGGGGGGTTATTTCTTAAATCTTGAAGTGACCTCATGATGAAGGTGGATAGTATATATGAAGATTAAATATTCTTATTTGATTTGAAACATGCTGGGTCAATGATTTGCGGAGGAACTAGAACACTAAGGATATTGTGTGGCTCATAGCAATTTCTTAGAAGGTGCTGTGGTCTTTTGATTGAACAGCAAGAACATTTATCAAACTCCTACCCTGACCTCATCTGTCTTTCTCTGGGAAGATAACATCTTATAAGAATGTAACAGAGAGAGTACTCTCATTTCCACAGAATAAACATAATTACAATATTAAGGCTAATAATCATCCAGGAAGATCTCAGGAGCTGGGTCATCCAAAGGAAAAAAGAAATTCTCCAACTAGTGGACACTTTATGACTTGGAGTGCTGTGTGGTGACTCAAAACCCACTAGTCCTAGGCTGGAACTTTATCAGTGACATTGCCAGTTGGAAGCTATCCCATCCCATCCTATCCTATACCTGAGGATTTGGAGTCTTCTGACTCTCCAATTCATGACCCATGACTACCACTTGACTCTTTAGCCACATATGGTTATATTATTTGACTTTTCCAAACTTGGCTTCAGTGGCCAGATTCTAGAATGAAATATTGCTCCCAGACTCAATCCTCAGCACTTACACTTGTTGCTTGCTTACACTTAGCTTTGCTTGTGGACTTTCCTCTCTTGACTCAGGCATCCACTCCAGCCTTATGAAACAGGTGGCCCTTAATCAACCTGGATGACTGCTTAGTATTACCTCACATGGTCCCACAGTAAAAAGTGAGATGGTATAGAAGCAGCATTTGAAAAAGAAATTGCTAGTAATGTACTCCTTACATTAACCCAGTCTTAAATATGGTAATAATAACATTTTAGAAATTATTAATATTTATTGTGCACATACTTAATACATTTCTGTCATTGTGCTGTGTGCTCTGTCTACATTAATTTATTGAATCTGTCTAATAATCCCATGGGTATGGATGTTATTAGAATAAGCCATATGAAATTGCTGGATTTTGACAATGTTTGACCTACAAAACTGGCTATTTTCACATGGTTGATGCAAATGTTAGCTCCATTTGACAGATGAGAAATCTGAGGCATGAAAGAAAATAACTTCTTGTAGGTCATAGTTGTTAGAACCACATAAAAGAAATGTATAATGGCTTTATACTTTTCTTTCCCCTGTGCTCCATGGGTTTTGTAGCACATCAGCTTCTCAATCTTGCAGAGGGCAACCCCCACCCAAATTTGAAATTCCTTTTGATCGACTGCTTGGAGTCAACAACCAACAACCAGCTGTCAAACACATAATTCCTTCAGCCTAAGCAACTTTTACATTGATCGAAATAATTTATGAGAAAGAATCATGTAAAATGTGGAGTGGGCTATTTAATCAACTCAACTATAAACAAACCAACGTGCCATATATATCGGTTCAAACTATCTCAAATATTCAGCATGTGGGCCATAAATATAGCACTTATCCAAAAATTAGAAAAAGCAGCTATATAATTTAAACACAGCGTAGATTAGCCAAGTTAGACCATCCCTAATGAATGAAATGAAATAACTTTTAGCTATCTCCACATGTTTATAGCAGACTGTAAAGTAATTTCCCCTTTCTTGAGAACTTTGAGTATACATTTTCCTGTCAGACTTCCTGACTGTACAGGTTGGAAATGGAGTCCAACTGAGAATTCTGCAGGTGATGCAATTAGTGTGGGGGCAATGTGGATCTTTGCAGAACTGCCAATTAGTACTTAAAAAAATTATTTGCTTCTGGTACAAAGACAAAGAGATAGACAAATTTTGAAAAGCTGTTGTTACATTTCAGTCTTGTGTTTTTAGAACAAATGGGATATTTTCAGGCTCTCAGGGCTGGTCCTACTGAGTCATATTAATTTAATCAAGCTTATGATGTACCTTTGGGTGGAACCTACTTGATGCCAAGGTGCAGTTTTATTTATGAGTTATTTCCAAAACTCTTTGCATGGGCTAACTATGACTTTCACCATGTAGAGACTATAAGATAGATCCTATAATCACTTACAATAATTACAGATGTATCTTCTGATATATAAATAAGTAATTCTTATCCCTATTATTACACTTTCTCTCTGGCCACATAGTATTTTGCCTCTTCCCAAGAAAGCACTACAAAGCTGAGCCTTTGATGCCCCTAAAAATCTGATATCCATGAGACATTCAAATATAAAAGATGAGGTTATCACCATCCTTCACTAACTTGGTTCAACCAGTGGCTTTAGATCTAAAAGTCAGATTATAAGGACTGGATTATTATTTGTTCTCATTTTGTTCTTTAGAAAGGATTTTTGAGGCCTTCATGTAAGAGTCAGCTTTGACAACTCCTCCCAGAGGAAGTTCACTGTAGCTTTATCCATTGGTTGGAAAATGTGCTAATGAGGTGAAGGTCATTGATTTGATCTCACATGAGTGAGTGCAAGTATGCTTTTTTCTAGCTCTTTGCTTCTGATGGCCTCAATAACCAAAGTCAGCCATTTGTAAATGTGTGCTGCTGGTTGTAAAGGAAGCAGGAGAGGGAATTCACATTTGTCAGAAAACAATGTCAATATTAAAACAAAAATCACCCAAAGAACATGTCTTACTGGTGGTGGGTCGATGGTATTATCTTTACTTCTGAAGCATGAACAGCTCATAAACTTTCAGGTGTCTTTTTTTTTTTTTCTTCTTTACATTAAATGATCATTTAAAGCCACATGGAGGATTTTATAAAGTTTTTGTTTAAGTTTTTGAGTGATCCATCAAAAAGTTCTATTCGAAGGATCTATTCATTTTTATGATAACATTATTATTGCTTCCATTTACTCTCTTACTTTAGAAAATAAAAAAAGACCACATAGCTATCCCTTCCCCAATCTCAAACTATTTCAAATCAACTGTTTTCAATATTCAATTGAAAAAAATTTGAAAGACACAAAATGCTTTATACTTAATATATTTTTTAAAAAATTATTAAATAATTCCTTTGAAATGTGAATATTGTGTATTCGTGAGTAAGACGTTCTACCTGGAAGACTGATACACCCCAAGAGGATGAGTCTAAAGTTGCATCCCAAAAGGTTTGATGAGGAAGGCCAATCAGAATTATATCACATGTATCCCAGTATATGTTGAATGTCAAAATACAGGTCAGCCCTTTTTATAGTTATCTATATTTGTAATGAATAACATGCTTTTTTTTTTTTTTTGGATGAAACCCAAGTAATTCTCAAAACCATTTAGTTAATTGTGTAGACAGGAAACCCTGGAATTTTAGAGAATTGGATTTTTAATCACATGACCATTTCATCAAACCAAGCTGCTATGGTTTGAAAGTTTGTGTTACCACAAAGTTCGTGTGTTGACGTGTAACCCTAAAGGTCATGGTACTAGAAGGTAGGAAATTTGGGAGGGATTAGGTCCTGAGGGTGAAGAATGGGATTAGTACTCTTATAAAAGGGACTCAAGCACACTCTCTTCCCCATCTGCTATGTGAGGACCCAGGAAAATTGGTTGTGAACCAGGAAGCTCTTACCAGACAGAATTAGCCAGAACATGATCTTGGACTTCTCAGTCTCCAGAATTGTGAGAAATAAATTTCTGTTATTTGTAAGCCACCCAGCTTATGGTATTTTTGCTATAGCAGCCCGTGTGGACTAATATACAAACCACCTCTCATTTTCTATACTTTTAATTTAACTCAGTGTTTCCTTCAAAAAATGAAGCATAGGACTGTGTTATAATTTATAGTCACCAGTAACTATGCCTGTCATTTTGTTCAATTTCCTTCAAATCTTGTCATGTAATAGGAAGCCATTTTTCTCCATAGGTATTGAATTTGGCATTTTATTTACATATATCCTATTATGGACTGGTTCTGTGAAATAGGTACTGTTACATTATAAAGACGAAGAAGTTGGATAGAGATCAGATAGCCAACCATGGTCAAACCTGAACCTGAATGTAAATTACATTGAACCCCAAACTCATTTCTCTTCTGCTTCATTACCCTCCCTCCTTCATTGGTCTGGAGGTTTGTCCAGAATGGAACAGGGTCTTGGCACTGTCCAGTTCCTGCCAACATGCAGGTCACTGGGCCTGGATCCTGTTGCTGTTATAACTCTCCTGACCAGGGTAGTAAAGCAGAGTGGGAACTTAGAGCACAAGAGTGGAAAGCCTATTCCTAGGAGTCCCACAAACTTCAGTTTGAATCCTGTTTTTGCCACTTTATTATCTCTGTGATCTTAGACAACTTATTTATTTAATCTCTGTTGAATTTTCTTTTCTCATGTGTAAAATGAAAAAAATAAATAAATAAAACCTACCTGATAGGGGGTGGTATTTCACAACCTGGGAAACCGAGTTCTCAGTGATTGTTTCTTCCTATTAATAGTTATAATCAATTACAGCTCATACTGATGCCCACTTGACTTCCTTTGTTTTTCTTCTATCTGAATTACTGCTGCAGGTCCCACAGCACTATTTTGGGTCACCTCAAATATCAGCGCTTGCCTAGAACCCACTTGGTTTGCTGTGTTCCTATGTGCGGAGCAATGTCTGGGTCAAAGTGCTTTCCTGCAGTTTCTACCTCACTTTTGGAGCTTTCCTGCCCTTCCTCACAGGTCAAGGTTTTTTTTCCCTGCATCCCCAGCCCCTGCCTTCTGATTCACAATGTTAGCTAGTATATTAGTTTTCTAGTCCTGCTGTGAAGAAATTAACACAATTTGGGCAGTTTAACACAACAGAAATGTATTCTTTCACAATTCTGGAGGTTAGAAGTCTGAAGTCAGGGTGTTGGCTGGGTTGCATCCCCTCACCCTCCATATCAGAGACTCTGGGGGAGAACTGGTTTCTTGTTTCTTTTAGTTTCTGAGGGTTATCTGGCATTCCTTGGCATTCCTTAGTTTGTGGCTACATCACTCCAAACTCTGCCTCTGTGTTCAATTTTCCTCCTTTCTCTTTTGTGTGTATGCCTCGAACCTCCCTTCTATAAGGACATGGTGATTGCGTTAGGGACTATGGTGTAATCCAAGATAAACTCTTCCACCAAGATCTTTCACTCAATCACATCTTTTACCATATATGGTAATATTCACTCTTACCATAAGGGTCATATTCACAGGTTCTAAGGATTAGGACGTTGATATATCTTTTTGAGGGCCACTATTCAGCCCACTGTAGGCAGCCTCAAAAAGTTTTGAAAAGGAAATCCGAATGCTCATAATTCAGTTCAGGAAACTGTTATGGAATGCCTACTAAGCACCATCACACATAGCATACAGATTACCTCACAGACCCTAGTAAGACAAATCAAAACATATGCACACACACACACACATTTATGTTCATTTCTTATGACCACATATTAGAACAAAAGGAGAGACATTAGAGACTGAGATAGACTGAGACCCCAGAGATTAAGACAGACAGAGTTCTGTGTCCGTTGGGCTGACACTCATTTATTACCAGCGCTAGGTAGGTATGTATTATCTTGGTTATCAGTGATACATACTTGAAAACTGTTTTGGTTTAAAAAATGGACACAGTACTAATCCATGTGGACAACATATGTACAGGTGGGAAGCCCATGTATTTGTGAGAATTCCCTTAACACATTAAGCATTATAGCCCTGATCATTCATTAAACATGTTTTTGACCACTGGTTGTAAATCAAAACAAGGATCACAAATCATAAATATGGAAGCTGATGTTGTGTAGAAGAGTCTGGCAAGTGAAGAAAAGGCTTATTCATTCTGCCTATAAGAACTATGTAAAGAAAAACAAAGTTGGTTTTTGTTTTGTTTTGTTGGTTTTTTCCCTCCTTTTCTCCAGAAGAGAGAACAGGGAGAACTGGCAGGGAAACCGCGGTGGAATGGAGAGGATGTCTAGGCCACCCAGCTGCCTAATTACTGGCAGCATCGTTGGGTTTTTACAGCATCCTCTTGTGACACCACCCTTTGAAAAGCAATAATCCTGCATTGTAACAAAAACAAACAAACAAAAAATACATGCCATCACATAAAAAGCAACCCTGAACCTTCTAAGTAGAATAATTCAGCAAAGGATTTCATGTCATGAAAGACAAAGCAGAATAAATAATTACTTTGCAATTTTCCCCTCTACTGCAGTGTTTTAAAAAGCCTATCCCGTGTTAAGTTGAAATACCACTTTTTAAATTTTAAACTTATTACAATTTAATCCGGCAAGATGAAAGCTTTGAAAATCCAATTTCTTTCGACACTGCATTTGGAAGAACAACAGTGGTGATATTCATATTGTTTCGTGCAAAACAACAGCAAAAAAGCAAAAACAAAAACAAAAACAAAAAACCCAAACAAACGAAAAAGCAGTGGTCCTCTGTAGCCTAGCCCTTAAGATGTTTAAGCAGAAATACTGCAGAATTATTTAGCAATTCCCCTAAGTATTCTCTGTAATTTCTTATAACAGATTCTTTAACAATATTATTAAAACTTGAGAGGAGGTAAATGGACTATAGCTGTGTCCCCATGGAAGATTCTCTGAAAAGAGAAAACAATAGTGAATGCGCACAGGGACAGCTAAAATTTATTAGCATGACTTCTAAGTTGCAGAGCCTGATCTTTATTGGACAGCAAACTTCTCCAATCGTGCTTACGTGTACACTCCTGCAATAAGTGAAACAGATGTGTTCAATTAAGAAAGAGTCTTTTCAAAAGATTTTGTTTTGTTTTTAGAATTGCTGGATATTGGCTCATCTCTTCTTTGGGGGGAGTTATAATCATGGAAGCATCACTTGGAATGCATTGATTCATGTGTTCATTCAACCATTCATCAAACATTTCAGTGCCTTCCATAGTAGACCCCGTGAAGATTCTGGAGACGCGAAGAGAAGCAGGACATACTTTCTGTTCCCGAGGAGTCCACAGCCCAGTGAAAAAGACAAATATAAAAGCAAATTATTGCCACCAAACATGATCGGTACCATATTAGCAGTAGGAACAAGGTACTTAGAAAGCATGACCAATTTGCCAGGAGGATGAGGACAAAGTTTGGAAAAGAGTTTGGAAAAATCTACAAGTAAGTTTGTCTTAGTCTGTCTGCTCCTGTGACAAAAATACTGTAGACTGTGTGACCTAAACATTTATTTCTCATGGTTCTGAAGGCTAAGAAGTCTAAAATCATGGTACCTGCAGATTCAGTGTCTGGGGAGAATCTACTTCCTGGTTAATAGACAGTTGTCTTCTTGTGTCCTCACATGGCAGGTGAGGTAAACTGAGGATTTTGGAGGGGAGAGAGGTGGGGGGTTGGGTATTACGGAGGGCATCCATTGCATGGAGCACTGAGTGTGGTGCATAAATAATGAATTCTGGAACACTGAAAAGAAAAAAAAAAAGTGCTCTCTCTATAAGGGCAGGAATCCTATTCTTGAAGGCTCCATTTCCATGGCCCAATCACTTCCCAAAGCCCCATCTCTTAATTCCATTACAATGAGGGTTAGGATTTCAACGTGTGAATTTGTGGGGCACAGAAAATTTTAGTCCATAACAAAGTTATTCTAGATAAGAGAAGAGTGTCTTTTCTTTGGTAACATACTATTATTAGTAACAAACAGAGAAGAGAATTTCCCTTTTTATTACTTTAAACCATCACATCTCTATTAGGCGTTGGTCTCTTAAAAGGTAAAATTTCTAGTTATGGAATGAGTAAGTCATGGGAATAAAAGGTACAGGGTAGGGAATATAGTCAGTGGTATTATAATAGCATTGTATGGTGACAAATGATAGCTAACACTTGTGGTGAACATAGCATAATGTATAAACTTCTTGAATCACTGTGTTGGGCACCTGAAACTAATGTAACATTGTGTGTCAACTACTAAAAAAAAAAAATTCATGTGAAATTTCAAATCTAAACAAAAAGGTAAATTTAGGCAATGCTTACTTTTAAATACTAAGTACAGTCTGGTCCTGAATATATACTACTTGAGAAAAAATGGTATAAATTGTATAATCCTGAGTAAGAGGAAGAGCAGCATACTGTTTAAACAGAAGTCTGAGAGAAGATTGCTTTTGTTTGAATTATAGCCACAATACTTACTAGCTGTGTGCCTCTGGGGAAGTTACTCAACTTCTCTGTGTTTTGGTGGTTTTTTTTTAATCTAAAATAGGGTGGTAATTATATTTTCTACCTGGTAGGGTTGTTATGACTAATTCTTTACAGATGCATAATAGGTTTTTAATTAGCTTTTTATTTTAGATATTATGAAATAAATATTCTATTGTGCTAATTATTTACTAGGAATATTATAGACAAAATAAGTTTCTATAGTCTCTTTCACTGGGACACTAATGGTATATTTGATTGAGTAGGTTTCAGTAAACTAAAAGATAATTTTCTTTTCTAAAGTACTAACTTTAAACAACATTCATATATAATGCTCTGGCATGATATTTTATATTTTCTAAGATGAAAGGGCTAAGAAATTCTTAGCTGGTAAATGCAAAACAAAACAAAACAGAAAACAACCCTACATATTTATTTCTTTGGGAATAAAATTTTAGTGAACACTTTGACCTGTGGTGCTCATTAAACTTATCACTACCTTCTTTCATTAGTAAAATGAAATGTGTTGGTCTTTTAAAAGGTAAAGTTACTCTTGGTTCCAGAGAGTGCTTTCATTTACTAAATGCATATTGCTATCACATGTATCGTATGTCACATGACATAATAATTGCCTTTGGAAATGCAAAATTCCACTGAATCCTAGGTGCTAGTCGTGGCCCAAGTAAAACTGTGATGGAGGTAGTATTTTCCCGTGCCCTCAGGCATCTTTTTTGCGTTTTCTCCTTCCTCTCTATCCTCTCTATTATAATCTATTTTTTAGTCTTCATTTACACTAACCTGTAAAATAACTGATACTAACTTAGACTAACAGTGTTTCTATAGATCATTTGACTCCAAGTGTTCATCCCTTAGATCAGGAATTCACAAACTATGGCTTTTGGACAAAATCAGGTTTATAGCTTGTTCTTGAAAATAAAGATTGTTTGAAACACAGTTGCATTCACTTGTTTACATATTGTCTGTGCTACTTTTATATTACAAGGGCAGAGTTGAGTAGTTGCAACAGAAAATTTATGGTCCACAAAGCCTAGACTATTTACTGTCTGGTCTTTTACCATAAAAGTTTTCTGATCCCTCTCATAAATTCTAGACTTGATTCTCTGAAGGAAACTTTCAAGAAGTTGGACTTCCTGCCTTCCTTATCTGTCATTAAAAAATGTCTCTCTTTCTCTGTCTCCTTATAGCTATAGACACACACACACACACACACACACACACACACTCCAAATACATATATTTTACCTAATCATACTGTAAACCTTGAGCTAACTAAAAATCCCTCATCGGGGGGGGGGGACAAGATGGCGGGGTACTAGGAAGAGGCGTCTTTTCAGCTGGTACCCCAAAGTGAGCTGATTACCTACCAAAAAACTCCGATCACCCATGAAATCAGCCTGAGATCAGAATTATACACGTCTGGATCTCTACAGGGGCAGAAGACGCCAGTGAGCAGGTAAAGCGGAATGGGAACTGCGGACTGATATCAGAAGATAAACAAAAGGGGGAGGGAGCCACCAGAGGCAACCGGTGGGAAATTAATACCCCGATACGAGCGAGAGTGCCCTGCGTCTGGGGACCAGCATTAACTCGGAGACTGGTTGAAAGCACTCCAAAAGAGCAAAGGATCACGGGGGCAAATTGTGGGAATCGGGGCGGCTAGGGACAGGGGCTTAAGTCCCCGGTCCCAGACGGCCTCCCCGGCGCGGAGGCAGAGAGAGTGCGGCGGAGAAACCAGCTCCTGGTCCCTAAGCCGCCAGCGCGCCCCAGAGCGCGGGGGTTCCGGCTCCTGTGAGGGGATGGGAGCTGCACCGGTCTGCAGAACGCGCGCTAGCCCTACCACAAAGCTTGAGATGCGCGCGCACGTCCCTCCAGCTCTCCTGGGTTTCTAAGGCCCGGGGGCGCTTCTTGACCCGGGCCATTGTTTCAAAGTCTAAGCTGAGTGCGTGCGAAACTCTTCCCCGGACAGAGGCACGCAAAAGCCCAGCCTGCGGCTTACGGACCAGCGCCCCGTTCTCAGTGCCCCAGACGCGCGCCCGACCCACAGCCGCCTCTGAAAAGAGGTGCGCGCAAGCCGGGCACTCCCAGCCCGGGCCGGCGGCAAAATCTCAGTGTGCGATCGCTGCTTGGAACCTCTCTGGCAGTCAGGAGCTCCCAGACAGCCGCCACTGCCTTGGCTTTGGGGACGAGCAAAAGAACCTGCGCCCCCAGGGTCTGCAACTTGGAACCTGCTCTGCCAGCGGCCAAGGGGGAATTTAATCAGCTTCTGCACCCAGACTGAGGCTTCTCTCTGAGACGGAGATCGGGAAGTGTTCCAGGGTGCACCTTGACTGCACCAGAGTCGATACATCCAGCTACATCTGTTCAGTCTTCTCCCACCAAAATGACTAGGAGGAGGAATGCCCAACAGAAGAAAAATACAGAGGATGGACCTTCTGCAACAGAGCTGACGGCTATCAACATAGACAATATGTCGGAAAGAGAATTCAGGCTAACAATTATCCAGGCAATAGCTAGGTTGGAGAAAGCCATGGATGACCAAACAGAATTGATTAGGGCCGAGCTGAAAGCGACCAGACAGGATGTTCACAATGTTAGGGCGGAGCTTAAAGCTACCAGGGAGGAGGTCCACAATGCTCTCAATGAGTTCCAATCTAATCTAAACTCTCTTCAAAGCTAGGGTAACTGAGACAGAAGATAGAATTAGTGATCTGGAAGACAAACAGATAGAGAGAAAGGATCAGGAGGAAGCCTGGAACAAACAGCTTAGATCCCACGAAAGCAGAATCAGGGAAATAAATGATGCCATGAAGCATTCCAACGTCAGAATTATTGGAATTCCTGAAGGGGAGGAGAAAGAAAGAAATCTAGAAGATATCGTGGAACAAGTCCTTCATGAAAATTTTCCGAATCTCGCGAATGAAACCAGCGTTCATGTACTAGAGGCTGAACGGTCTCCACCCAAGATTATACACTCCAAAAAAACATCACGACACCTGATAGTCAAATTGAGAAATTATAATTGTAAGTATAATCTCTTGAAAGCCGCCAGGGCAAAGAGGCTCCTTACTTACAGAGGGAAGCCCATCAGAATAACGTCAGACCTGTCCACAGAGACCTGGCAAGCCAGAAGAGGCTGGCAAGATATATTCAGGGCACTAAAGGAGAAGAACATGCAGCCAAGAATACTTTATCCAGCAAGACTGACATTCAAAATGGATGGAGAGATAAAGAGTTTCCAAGACCGGCAAGGCTTAAAAGACTATGCAACCACCAAGCCGATACTGCAGGAAATATTAAGGGGGGTTCTATAAAAGAGGAAAAATCCCAAGAATAGCATTGAACAGAAATATAGAGACAGTCTACAGAAAGAAAGACTTCAAAGGTAACTCGATGTCAATAAAAACATATCTATCAATAATCACTCTCAATGTGAATGGCCTAAATGCACCCATAAAACGGCACAGGGTTGCAGATTGGATAAAACGACAGGACCCATCCATATGCTGTCTACAAGAGACCCATTTTGAACCTAAAGATACACGCAGACTGAAAGTGAAGGGGTGGAGAAGCATCTTTCATGCCAATGGGACTCAAAAGAAGGCTGGGGTAGCGATTCTCATATCAGATAAATTAGACTTCAAACTAAAGACTGTAGTCAGAGATACAGAAGGACACTACATAATCCTTAAAGGGACTATCCACCAAGATGATCTAACAATTGTAAATATCTATGCTCCCAATATGGGAGCAGCCAATTACTTAAGAAAACTGTTAATCAAGATAAAGAGTCATATTGATATGAATACACTAATCGTAGGAGATCTTAACACGCCTCTTTCAGAATTAGACAGATCATCGAAGCAGAAAATCAAAAAAGAAACAAGAGCATTGAATGACACATTGGACCAGATGGACCTCATAGATATATACAGAACATTCCACCCTAAAACAGCAGAATACTCATTCTTTTCAAGTGCACACGGAACCTTCTCCAGAATAGACCACATACTGGGTCACAAATCAGGACTCAACCGATACCAAAAGACTGAGATTATTCCCTGCATATTCTCAGATCACAATGCTTTGAAACTGGAGCTCAATCACAAGGAAAAGTTCCGAAGGAACTCAAACACCTGGAAGCTAAAGACCACCTTGCTTAAGAATGCTTGGATCAACCAGGAGATCAAAGAAGAACTGAAACAATTCATGGAAACCAATGAGAATGAAGACACTTCGGTCCAAAACCTATGGGATACAGCAAAGGCGGTCCTAGGGGGAAAATATATAGCCATCCAAGCCTTGCTCAAAAAAATTGAAAAATCCAGAACACACCAGCTGTCTCTACACCTTAAAGAACTGGAGGATCAACAACAAATCAACCAACTCCACACATAAGAAGGGAAATCATCAAGATTAGAGCTGAGATCAATGAGGGAGAAACCAGAGATACAGTAGAACGTATCAATGAAACTAGAAGCGGGTTTTTTGAAAGAATCAATAAGATCGATAAGCCACTGGCTACACTAATCCGAAAGAAAAGAGAGAAATCCCAAATTCATAAAATTATGAATGAAAAGGGAGAGATCACAACTAACGCCAAGGAAGTAGAACCAATCATCAGAAGTTATTACGAACAGTTATATGCCAATAAGCTTAGCAACCTAGATGAAATGGATGCATTCCTGGAAAAATATAAACTACCAAAATTGAACCAGGAAGAAATCGACAACCTGAATAGACCGATATCTAATAACGAGATTGAATCAGTGATCAAAAACCTCCCAAAAAACAAGAGCCCAGGACCTGACGGATTCCCTGGGGAATTCTACCAAACCTTCAAAGAAGAAATAACACCTATTCTCCTGAAGCTGTTTCAAAAAATTGAAGCAGAAGGAAAACTTCCAGACTCTTTCTATGAAGCCAGCATTACCCTGATCCCCAAACCAGGCAAGGACCCTACCAAAAAGGAGAATTTCAAACCAATATCACTGATGAATATGGATGCTAAGATTCTCAACAAGATCCTAGCCAACAGGATCCAACAGCACATTAAAAAGATTATCCACCATGATCAGGTGGGATTCATCCCTGGGCTACAAGGATGGTTCAACATTCGCAAATCAATCAATGTGATACAACAAATTAATATGAGAAGAGAGAAGAACCACATGGTCCTCTCAATTGATGCAGAAAAAGCATTTGACAAAATCCAACATCCGTTCCTGATTAAAACGCTTCAAAGTATAGGGATAGAGGGAACATTCCTGAACCTCATCAAATCTATCTATGAAAGACCCACAGCAAATATCATCCTCAATGGGAAAAAGCTTGCAGCCTTCCCATTCAGATCAGGAACAAGACAAGGATGCCCACTTTCACCACTTTTGTTCAACATAGTATTAGAAGTCCTAGCAACAGCAATCAGACAACAGAGAGAAATAAAAGGTATCCAAATTGGTAATGAAGAAGTCAAATTCTCTCTCTTCGCAGATGACATGATTCTTTATATGGAAAACCCAAAAGACTCCACCCCCAAACTACTAGAACTCATACAGCAATTCAGCAACGTGGCAGGATACAAAGTCAATGTGCAGAAATCAGTGGCTTTCTTATACACTAACAATGAAAATACAGAAAGGGAAATTAGAGAATCGATTCCATTTACTATAGCACCAAGAACCATAAGATGCCTTGGAATAAACCTAACTAAAGAGGTAAAGGATCTGTACTTGAGGAACTATAGAACACTCATGAAAGAAATTGAAGAAGACACAAAAAGATGGAAGACCATTCCATGCTCTTGGATCGGAAGAATAAACATTGTTAAAATGTCTATACTGCCTAGAGCAATCTATACTTTTAATGCCATTCCGATCAAAATTCCACCGGCATTCTTCAAAGAGCTGGAGCAAATAATCCTAAAATTTGTATGGAATCAGAAGAGACCCCGAATCGCTAAGGAAATGTTGAAAAACAAAAATAAAGCTGGCAGCATCACCTTACCTGATTTCAAGCTTTATTACAAAGCTGTGATCACCAAGACAGCATGGTACTGGCACAAAAACAGACACTAGACCAGTGGAACAGAGTAGAGAGCCCTGATATGGACCCTCAACTCTATGGTCAATTAATCTTTGACAAAACAGGAAAAAATATACAGTGGAAAAAAGACAGTCTCTTCAATAAATGGTGCTGGGAAAACTGGGCAGCTATATGTAGAAGAATGAAACTCGACCATTCTCTTACACCGTACACAAAGATCAACTCAAAATGGATAAAAGACCTCAACGTGAGACAGGAATCCATCAGAATCTTAGGGGAGAACATAGGCAGTAATCTCTTTGATATCAGCCACAGCAACTTCTTTCAAGATACGTCTCCAAAGGCAAAGGAAACAAAAGCGAAAATAAACTTCTGGGACTTCATCAAAATCAAAAGCTTCTGCACAGCAAAGGAAACAGTCAAAAAAACAAAGAGGCAACCCACGGAATGGGAGAAGATATTTGCAAATGACAGTACAGACAAAAGGTTGATATCCAGGATCTATAATGAACTCCTCAAACTCAACCCACACGAAACAGACAAACACATCAAAAAATGGGCAGAAGATATGAACAGACACTTCTCCAATCAAGACATACAAATGGCTATCAGACACATGAAAAAATGCTCATCATCATTAGCCCTCAGGGAGATTCAAATTAAAACCACATTGAGATATCACCTTACACCAGTTAGAATGGCCAAAATTAACAAAACAGGAAACAACATGTCTTGGAGAGGATGTGGAGAAAGGGGAACCCTCTTACACTGTTGGTGGGAATGCAAGTTGGTGCAGCCTCTTTGGAGAACAGTGTGGAGATTCCTCAAGAAATTAAAAATAGAGCTTCCCTACGACCCTGCAATTCACTCCTGGGTATTTACCCCAAAGATACAGATGTCGTGAAAAGAAGGGCCATCTGTACCCCAATGTTTATAGCAGCAATGGCCACAGTAGCCAAACTATGGAAAGAACCAAGATGCCCTTCAACGGATGAATGGATAAGGAAGATGTGGTCCATGTACACTATGGAGTATTATGCCTCCATCAGAAAGGATGAATACCCAACTTTTGTAGCAACATGGACGGGACTGGAAGAGATTATGCTGAGTGAAATAACTCAAGCAGAGAGAGTCAATTATCATATGGTTTCACTTATTTGTGGAGCATAACAAATAGCATGGAGGACAAGGGGCGTTAGAGAGGAGTAGGGAATTTGGGTAAATTGGAAGGGGAGGTGAACCATGAGAGACTATGGACTCTGAAAAACAGTCTGAGGGGTTTGAAGTGGCGGGGGGGTGGGAGGTTGGGGTACCAGGTGGTGGGTATTATAGAGGGCACGGCTTGCATGGAGCACTGGGTGTGGTGAAAAAAATAATGAATACTATTTTTCTGAAAATAAATAAATTGGAAAAAAAACTGTAAAAGCACAATATCAGAAAAAAAAATCTTACAGGAGAAAAGAGTGTTTTCATTAAAATTAATAAAACCCCAAAAAAAGAAAATCCCTCATCAGCCAACTGAATGTTTTTGATAATTATTTAGCCAACTGAATGTTTTTGATAATTATTTGTCATTCTAGGGTATGATTACAAATAGATTGATCTTAGTTTGAACCTCCGTTTTAGGACAAAGTTGAATCTTTTATATTTTACACTAATTCTGTATCTCTTAGTCTGTAATACCTTTAGCAAAAGTGAGGATAATATTGCCTTCATAGTTGAATCCCCCAAAGTAAGAAAAAACTAGATCTAATGAGAAAATGTATGGAAGAAAGAAGAACATAATCTTTATTATTGTTCTCTGGCTTCTTAGAAGGAAAAAAAAATCTGAGAATAGAAAAACACTAAATGTAGGTATAGATATGAACTGAAAGTGGTCCTTATTCAGTGCTGATGAAGTATAAATTGGTAAAGCATGTTTGGCATAATCTAGTTAATCTAAGATATACTTGCCACATGACTCAGGAATTCTACTCCTAAATATGTACCCTAAAGGGATATGTGTCCATGTATATGTACCAGGGAACATAGATAGAAGTGTTCATTGTACCATTTTTTTATAATAACCAACCTCTGGAAAAAATCCAAATGTCCATAAAACAATATAAAGTGTGCACAAACAGTGCTATATTCCCCAGTATTGAAAAATGACAAGTTTTATTTTTATAATTTCCTTACTTATCAATTGGATAGATCTGTGGAATTTCATCCCTATTATGGTGAACATCAGTGACTGAGTATAACGGGCTTATGCACTCGGATCTTTGTGGTGACTACAGAAACTTTTCTATCTGCATGGATTCAATTTTCAGGTAATTTGGAAAGATCTAGCTTCCCTTGAAAATGTGAAGAGCAGAATTTTGTAATTCACTATTTTTGCATCTGTGGTAAATATCAAATTCAGCACAATCTCAGTTCTGAGTGATATTCATCTCTCTAGATTAGACAATGTATAAATGTTGTTACACTTGAGTTGAACAAGCTCAAATTCTTATCATCATAGCTAAGGTGGTTCTTATGATATCAGTATTCCTTAGTTACTTCAGTTGAACTATATCTCTAGAATCACATATGCTTTTCATACGTTGAAGAATTAATGTTATTAGAATCTTAAAATGTATGTTTAGATAACTACTCTGAAACAAAATTAAGTAAGGGACTGGGTTTCCTCTCCTGCCTGTAAAAATCTTTTGGGAAAAAAATGTTTTTCAAGATACTGGATGTTAGGCTTCTAACATTCAGGATAGTGAATCCTGAGAGACAGGAAACAAACCAGGTAACTCTATGATGGCTCAGCTTGTGGTCATAAGAGTGTTTCCCAGCTCTGGTACAGGGAGAGGGAGCCGAGACTGAACCTGATAGAATCCCTTAGCTGAGGAGATGAAACTGACACTTTAACGAGACCAAGGGGGCTATAGTGCTGAGAACCATGAGAGGAGAGCTACACAGTGAGGGCATTCTTGAAATCTGCACTGGGTTCTCCTTTAGAATGCAGCTAAGTACTGATCAGCACATGCATGTGAAGAAACTAACCAGGACTGGCAGAACAACCCATTGAAATGGTTAGAAAGAAAAGTATGGAAAGCCCACACAGGGCCGGGAATGATGACTGTTGCCACTAGCCAGACTGGAAAAATGGATAATTTACAGGACACTGTATAGAGTACTCAGAAGGGTCATGCTTCAGCAATGGGAAATAATGAGCCCTAGACTAAACACTGCTCTGATCCCACCTAACAAATCTTCAAAGCAAGGATGAAAATGTTTCCAAGTAACTTAACTGCATACCAGAAATAAAACTCAAGGTATTTATAGAAATGCAAAAATACTCAGCTCTCAACAAGGCAAAATTCACGACGTCTGGCATCCAATAAAAAATTACAGGCATGCAAAGAAGCAAGAAAATACAACCCATAATGAGGAGAAAAATCAATCAATTGAAATCAACCCAGAACTAACACAGATGTTAGAATTAGCAAATAAGAACCTTGAAACAGTTACTATAACGGTATTCTACATGTTCAGGAAACAATTGGTAAGATTTAACAGGTTAAGTAAATACATGGATGAATATATGTATTTGTATGCATCATAAAAAATCATAAAATCAAACTTCAGTGTCTGATAAAAATTAACTGGATGAAATTAATGATAGAGTAGGCATTGTAGAAGAAAATATTAGTAAACTTGAAGACATAGTAACTGAAGCTTTCCAAATTAAACACACAGAAGGAAAACACATGAGAGCTCTGGGCTAAACTCACACAGCCTAAAACACATGTGATTAGATACCATGAAGGAATGTGCAGGGGAAATACGTTCAAAGAAATGATACCTAAGAATTTCCAAATTTGATGGAAATTATAAACACACAGGGTTTTAACATTTTTAAAAATTGAAGTCTAGTAAACACACAATGTTACTAAACACAGAGTTTTAAGGAGCTCAGTGAACCCCAAGCATAAGAAACATGAAGAAAACTACAGAAAAATACATCAGAGTCAAGTTACTCTAAACAAGGGATGAAAATAAAATCTTAAAAGTAGCCAGAGAAAAAAGACACATTACATACAGAGGGAGAAAGAGATAAGAGTGTTAACTGATTTTTTTTGTTGAGAACAAAGTAAACAAAAGAGAGTGGGGCAGTGTCTTTAGAGTATTGGAAGGAGGGGAAGAAAGAAAAACCCTGGAATTCTACACACACTGAAAATGTATGTCAAAAATGAAAGTGATAAGTTTTTCAGATCTATAAAATGTATAAGAATTCATTGCCCAGCAGACCCACACTGTAAGAAATGGTAAAGGTAATCTCTTAGAAGGAAAATAATACTACATGAAAATATGAATGGCAAGGGAATATGAAAACTCCTGGAAATGTTAAGCCTGTGGATCAATATGCAAGTTATTTTATTATTATTTAAAAACTATTAAATGATCATTAACTATTTAAACAAAATAGTAGACCTGTAGTGCAAGTTTATATAAAATATATAGGTACAATGGATGGTAACAATAATACATGCCTAGGAGAGAAGAAATGAAAGTGTATTATTATCATATTATTATACCATTCTATGAAGTGGTATAATATCACTTGAAGGCAGCTTCTGATAAATAAAAAATTTCTATGATGAACCCTAAAGCAAAAATTAAACTAATAGGACAAGAATTATAGCTGAAGATCTAATAAAAGAGATAAAAGGGAATAATAATAAACTTAATCCAGAAGAAAGAAAAGGAAAAAAAGAACAAGTGGAACAAGAAGAAAACAAATTACAAAATCATAGATTTAAACCTGACTATGTCAATGATGATATTAATGTTTGTGGTAAGCAAAATCCTAAAAGGTCCCCACAGGATTTCCTTCCCTAATAACGGAGACTGTGAATATGGTGACATATCAAGCTGGTGGTTGGATTAAGTTATAGGGCAAAGGAAATTATGTAGGTAAATCCAATCTAATTACTGAACTCTTTAAAAGCATGGAGCACTGGGTGTGGTGCACAAACAATGAATGAATCTTGGAACACTGAAAAAATAAAAATTAAAACAAAACAAAACAATTCAGCAACAAAATAAAAGCAGACAGATTTTTCTGTTGGGAGCACTAGAATTCAGAGAGAGATTCAAAGCAATAGAAAAATTCAGAGTACCATTGGAGGTGTCATATGATAAGGACCTTGGGCAGCCTCTGGTAGCTGAAAGGATCCCTTGGCTGATAGCCAGCAGGGAATGGAATCTTAGTTCTACAATCACAATCAATTGAATTCTGACAACTTACATGAGCTGGAAGCAAATTATTCGATAGAGCCTCTAGATAAAAACCCAACATGGCCAACCCCTGGGTTTTGGTCTCTTGAGCCTAAGCAGAGAACCTACCTGAGTCTACCTGGACTTCTGACCTACAGACCTGGGAGATAATAAATGGGTGTTGTTTAAACCTGCCAAATTTCTGGTAATAAATTATGATGCAGCCACAGAAAAGTAAGAAAAAACTAATGATGTACTGTACAGTGGCTAACATAATAAAACAAAACCTATACCAGTTGAAAGACAAAGACTGTTAGAGTGGATGTAAAAGCAAGAGCTTACCGGTATGATACTCACTTTTCTACAAGAAGCTTACTTTCTTTTCTTTTTATTTTTTTAAAGATTTTATTTATTTAATTGACAAAGAGATCACAACTAAGCAGAAAGGCAGACAGGGGGAGGTGGGTAGCAGGCTGCCTGCTGAGCAGAGAGCCAGATGTGGGACTCTGAGTCCCAGGACCCTGAGACCATGACCTGAGCCGCAGGCAGAGGCTTAACCCTCTGAGCCATCCAGGTGCCCCAAGAAGCTTACTTTAAATATAAAGACAAAACCATATTACAAAGTAAGGGTTGACCCACCATTTGCATTGACATGGATGGAACTGGAGGGGATTATGCTAAGTGAGTTAAGTCAAGCTGAGAAAGACAATTATCATACAGTTTCACTTATTTGTGGAACTAAGGCATAGCATGGAGGACATTAGAAGAAGGAAGGGAAAATGAAGAGGGGTGGAAATCAGGAAGAGAAGAACCGTGAGAGACTATGGACTCCAGGAAACAAACTGAGGGTTCCACAGGGTGGGAAGATGGGTTAGCCTGGTGATGGGTATTAAGGAGGGCATGTATTGCAATGAACACTGGGTGTTATATGCAAACAATGAATACCATTCATCACTGTATGGTTACTAACATAACATAATAATAAAAAAAAAGTAAGGGTTGAGAAAGGTATACCATATTAACACTAATCAAAAGAGACCTGTAGTGGCTGTATTAATATCAGATAAGATTCCAGAGTAAAGAACATTATCAGGGATAAAGAAGATCATCTCATAACGAAAAAAAAAAAAAAAAAAAAAAAAAAAAGAAAAGACAATTCATCCAGAAAACAATTCTCAATGTTTACTTAATGTCAGAGCTTCTAGATACAAAGAAGAAATCAAAAGGAGAATTTGGAAATGTTTTGAACTGAATGAAAATACACCATAAAAAATTTGTGAAACTCTATTAATGCAGAATTTGGAGAATAACTTATAGCACTAAGCAGAAAAATTAGCTCAAACTTTATCACAGATCTAAATATAAGTCCTAACACTATTAAAACCGTAGGAAATAAAGAAGATTTTTGAACTTTTGGCAAAGTTTTGGCAAAGAGTTTGGCAAAGATTTCTTGGACACAACAGCAAAAGGACTATCTATATAAGAAGAAGTGATTGTTTGAATTTCATCAAAATTAAAAATATATGCTTTCAAAAAAATAAAAATTTCTGCTTTTTGAAAGAAACCATTAACAGAATGAAAGGACAAGCAACAGACTGGAACAAAATAATTACAAATCTTACATATAACAAAGGACTTGCTTCTATTCTATGTAAAGAATTTTCAAAATTCAATAATAAGAAAATAATCCAGTTTTTAAAAAATGGGCAAAATATATAAACAGATGATTTATCAAAGAAGATTTTTTATGGCAAATAAACACATGGAAATATATTCAACATCATTAGTCACTAGGGAAGTACAAATTAATATGAAAATCATATGCCAGCACAGCCTATTTGAATGGAATGATTGCAGAATGAAAAACAGTTTCCTATACTAAGCATTAGCAATGATAACAATTGGAATTCTCATCACTACTGGTGGAAATGTAAAATGGAACAAATTCTTTAGAAAAAAAATCAACAGTTTCTTAAAAATTAACATGGCATATGTTATGGTTCAGACATTTCATTCCAAGAGGAATGAAATTATATGCTCATATAAAAGTTAACCATGAATCTTCATGACCACTTTTCCAAAAAGTAAGAGTTCGAACTAGAAACAATGCAAATGTCCATCAGCTGGTGAATGGATAAACAAATCATAGTCTATACATGCAAAGGAGTACTACTCAGCAATAAGAGGGAACGAATGAACTATTGATGCAAACTAAAACATGGATGAATCTAAGAATAATTATGCTGAGCATTAAAGACAATAAATAGTACATATTATGTGATTTCCATTACTACAATTTCTAGAAAACATAAACTAATTGACAATAAAGCAGAGCAGTGGTTCCCTGGGATGGTGAGGGAGTGGGCAGAGGAGAGTGAGGGATCACAGAAAACACTAGGAAACTTTAAGGGCGATGGATATGTTCACAACCTAGGTGTGATGGTTCCACAATGTTTTCATCTATAAGACTTAACAGACTTTGTTCTTTAACTATTTGCAGTTTGCCCTATTTTAACTATATCTCAATTAAGCTATTAAATATGAAAAAGTAAAAATGCTTACTTATACTTGAACATTAATCTCAATGACCTGTAAAGTCAGTAAATCGAATATACACAGACATACTAGCTTTAACACTTTTTCTGTTAAAAATAGACTCTCGCTGATGTCACTGGGAACAAAGTGGATTTAGGGAATAAATTTACCTTGAGATGCATTTTCTTAAAAAAATTATCTGCATCTTTAAAATATCTGTAGGATCAGATGATACGGTAGTTGCTATGGAAACTGCGTATTTGAGGCAGAATCACAGTGGGTAAAAGTTGTAAGTTACAAACACCTTACAGTAACGGCTGTTCTGCAGTTCTTGTCACCCATCCTCCTGCACTGGGAAGGAAATATCAGTTCTTAATGAACTTAATCGTTTAAAAATACTGTCTCAAAAAAGTTTTATCCGCGAACCATATCCCTTACTAGAATCTAACACCCTTGTGGTATGTAAGTGACAGGTGACATTTTAAGTGACAGGGAATGAAGATTTTGCAATTAAGAATCATTTACAAGGAACTAGCATGGAAAACAGCAAGAAACCTCTTTTAGACATGGCCAACAAGCAAATGACAATTTATATGGTAGATGAGTTTATCCTAGAGAATAAAAAGGAAATGGGAGAGCATTTGGGGGCTCTCCTCTAACGAACTAGTTTTCCTCTGGATATTTCCTGGGATAAATGTAGGAGGATTCATAGGGCTGAACTATTTAAGAAGCCAGTGAAAAAAACTGCTGGCCTTCTTAGTCCTTATAAAACAGGGTAGTGACTTTCTGACCCATAAGAAATAATTAATGTATTTCTGTTCTGTCCACACTCCAGCCAATATATTTATTTCAGACTCCAGAGTCACAGAATCTGTAGTCTCTCTGGCTAGACATCAAACATAGCCTCAAATCAGAGATATTTTTACCGCTTGGTTCACTTGCTTTAATTATACCAGGTGTCTGGGATATTTTATTTTATTGAATCTACTAGATTTTCTGAAACCCACATAAAAAAGACTATAAAATTGAACTTAAACATGAGCTCATTTCTAATTTTAACGGTTTGAAATTGTCTCTGTTTTGCTAGTTAGGTTTGTTTCATTTTTAGGGGGCAATCAAATTAGAGTTGTGTTTAGAGTACTCTGTCTTTAAGTTATTGTTCTTGGCTATGGCAACATGAATTAATACCTTTATCTTCCCTCTAAAGAAATTTCAGCCCTATACTTTCAATGTTCAACTCATACTCTGGAAACAGATCTCATGCTGGGAAGAGTGCACTTCCGTCCTCAGACCACGTTGCCTCCAAAGGACTGTACTAAACCGAAAACAGCTACTTTAAACTCTCTGCAGGCATCTTCATCCATAATGGCATCAAGTCCAAGCAGATGCAATCCTCTGTGATCTACATGGCTCTTGCCTACTTCTCCAGTGTCACTGATAACCAATCCCCTCACTGCTTCTACCCCAAAGACAGATGGAATTACTTCTATTTCTTCAAATCTATCCTGCTGTGTAACCTTTCTGTGGCTTTGCACCTGCTTCCTTTGAGAGCATTTGCCTTCTTTTCTAAAAGTCAAAAACTCCTGAACTCCTTCTCCTTTGAAACTGTTCCTGACTTTCTTAAGGAGAGAGCTGACCACTCCCTCACACCTACCTGTGTATGCATATATCCCTTTTAAGACACTTCTATAGTGTATAACACATATCCACCCCCCCCCCCTTAACAGATTGCCCACACACTTTGAAAGGAGGGCTGACTTACTCACATTTGTATTCTCTATTCCTTGGACAGGACCCAGCTCCAGGTAATCAACCATCCCCTGTCTGATGCCTCTGGTGGACACTGGCATGTGTTAGAACTGTCAGTTTTCTATTTTTATGATGGTGCTCAGTCAAGGTCATGGGAATGCTAGAATCTTGCCCTGTAGGGTTCCCAAGTCACTTTGTGTAATAAATGAAAAAGAGATGCAGAATATGAATCAAAGAACTATAATTGCTGTGTGGGCACCTGATTCCCAAAAGGAGAATTCTAGTCCAAGGCTATGTTGGAGTGCATGGCTTATAGTCAAAGTCTAAGTGAGATCTCTTTTTTCCCCTCCGACTCTTCAGTTGAAGGAAGGCAGTTTAAAAGAGTAGATGTTGCAAATCCGGAGCCCATCATATTTCGCCAGCTAGTCTTATGGAATGGTTGAGAGCCCTATTAGAGCAAATGTAGTCCAGTCAGGTGTGGGCTTTAACCAGTCAGGTCTTTCCTGGTAGGAAATAGAAGAGTCTAGGCAGAGACGACATGAAAGAGGCTGTTAAGATCCACTCCTTCTCACCCAGAGTTCATTGCAAAGTGGCTGCTATAGTTAATGATATGTTCTGGTTAGACTGCAGGGTCTTCCTAGGCCAATGCTCAGCATTAGATTAAAGTCGTTTATGGTGAATTTGTTGATAAATAGGGACAGCAAGAACACAATACAAATAATTTTCAACTGAAAACAGTAGCTAATATTTATTTAGCACTTCTTATGTGTTAGGCACTTATTTTGTACACTTTATAAAGATTTGTAGACTAATTTAATTCTCACAATAATTCCATGAAACAAAGTATTAAACCCATTATCTGGGCACAAAGACATTTAATAGCTTGTCTAAAGTTACATAGGTAAGGGGCATCTGGGTGGGCTCAGTCCGTTAGGCATCTGCCTTCAGCTCAGGTCATGATCCCAGGCTCCTTGCTTAGTGTGGAGTCAGCTTCTCCCTCTCCCTCTGTCCCTCCCTGAACCTCTGCTCATGCTCTTTCTCTCTCAAATAAATAAGTAGAATTTTAAAAAGATAAAGTTACATAGGTAATACATGGCAGATTCAGGACTTGAAGCCAGGCCATTTGCTTGGAGGCTTAGCCCGTAGCCATATGGCAGGACAGCTCCCACGTAGCAGCCACTGTGCCAGGTGCTGGAGACAATGCAGAGCAATATGGACATACTCTCACAATGCCACAGTCTAATGAAGGGTTCGGAGCATTATGATACATGTGATGGGAGTACCTATGAGGGTCCCAAATTCATGCTTTTGAATCCAAGCTAAGGCTTGTGGAGGAATTAAAATTTGATGGACAGATTAGGTCAGATAAAATGGGTCAGGAAAGGTTTGAGTACTGGCATTAGCAAACGCCCACAGATGAGAGAAAATATGACATATTATGGACTTAAAGTTAGAAGCAAGAATAAGCCATTTTAAAGGGTTTAGACTTTATTCTGAGATGTTTAGTTTGAGGTATCTGTGGGACAAACCAGGTAGAGGTCTGTGTCTGTAATTCAGAAAGATTTAGACTAGAAATATTTATTTGGGATTCATTAGTATAGAAGTGGAAATGTAAATCACAAGATGGGATTGGGAGGGAGACAAACCATAAGAGACTCTTAATCTCACAAAGCAAACTGAGGGTTGCTGAGGGGAGGGGGGGTAGGGAGAGGGTGGTTGGGTTATGGACACTAGGGAAGGTATGTGCTATGGTGAGTGCTGTGAAGTGTGTAAATTGGCGAATCACACACCTGTACCCCTGGGATTAATAATACATTATATGTTAATTAAAAAATTAAAAATAAATAAATAAAACAAACAAATAAACAAAAGAATGTGTAAGAGAATAAGAAGACATAAACTAGCGTAGGTAGCACAAAAATTAATGAATGTCAGGGAATGAAGCTCAGAGGATGAGGACACAGTCACCATTGAGAAAGAAAGATGAACATGGTACTGCCGAAGCCTAGGATTCCAGAGGATTCCAAGGAGAGCAAGTGGTTAATAGTAGCCATACCAAGGGTGAGAAATGGAAAGAATCTACTGGATTTAGCAACAGGGTGGTCTAACAAATGAGAACAGCTTCAAAGGAGTAACGGAGGTAAAAGCCATTGTACTATAGGTTAGAAGGTAGTGGGAACTGAGGATTAGATCAACACTGTCAAGTAAGCTGACTACTGTGGACTGAGTAGAAGGGAATGAAATTGTGTGGCCCTGTGAGTTCTTCAATCTATCACCTGTACTAGATAATATAGTCATTAAAAGCAAACATTATGTCTTCTATTTTGTTCATCCCCAATACCTAGCTTTTTCATCCCCAACACCAGCTTAGCTGTTTACGAAACTCAAAGAGACATTGGTGATGGCAGTGGTTTGTTTTCCTAAAAAGCAATATTTTCCAGATGGGATAGGATTTTTGTGTTATAGATTCATACCGATTTTCTACACATCTTTGGTGTATATAATCATATTATAGTAGTTAATAGTGATGATACCCTTGTGTCAAGAAAAGAAACAGAACCTTAATAAAGAATAAAATGTATTATAGGTAGTGTCAGGATGAGGACAGACTGCATTTTTTAAATGATAATAATAGATAACATGAAATTCAGTTAATTGGCATATTCCATAAAACAATATTTAATTCCTATCTATCTTAAGGAAAGAGAATTTAACTCGATCATGAGATTTTATATTTTGAGAATTATCAATGATAAATTTTAGTCCATATAAAGCACTATAAGTATGACTTGACAAATTACAGGCATAAGAAGAATCCAACTTGTCTGTCTAAACTTCATCTTGAAATTCAAAGATTTGAACATTTTATTTATAAGTATTGTTTTGTTGGGGAAATTTGACAGATCTTTATAAATAAAAAGAATTACTTTTATCTACAGTGATGGTCAAATAGGTGGTTTTAATGAAGTTTCTATGACTTCAAATTGAGCTTTTTGTCAGTTTGCCCATATACTATATTGTTCTCCATTGATGTTTCATCCCATCCCTTTTAAAATTAGAAAGAACGAAGCAGCAAAGACATGGTTCCACAATTTGTGAGGATTTTATGTCGTTGCTTACTAAATTAGGAAATGTCATTTCAGGCAACTACCTGCTTATTAGAAATTGTCCAATAAAAACAATAGCCCTGGTTTGAAAGGCCACACATCGTGTTATCTCGTAGGATGACATGCTTGTAATTACACTGTCAATCATTTATGGTATTTGAATCACACAGTAACTTATAAACAGTTACCAGCTAATCCGTTGTGTTTTTTAACAGAATGTTTTCATCATAGAGAGTGATGATTTTCAAAGGACAAAATGAGCTTAAAAAAGACATTTATTGAAATAGTACTGAGGTTTTAAGGATGTATGATGATAGCAAACACTTACTTAGCGTTTGCTATTTGCCAAGAACTATCTCAAGCTCTCCCCTAATTTATTTCTGTATTAGCCGGTCTTTGCTAGGTTCTGCTGCGGTAACAAACAACTCCAACTTTCAGTAGGTTACATTCAAAGATTTACAGTTTGCGTCATTATGTGTTGGCTGTATGTTTTTTATTTAGGGATGGAACTGAGGTAGTAGCCGTTATTTTGGTTTCAAGGCAGAAGAAAAGAGATAAATAGCCAAATCATGAAATGTCTCCTAAAGCTTCCACTTGGCTCTGGTGCATTGAACAAAGCAAGTTCCTTGGCCACACCTAACAATCAGTAGAATGGGTAAAAGAGTTCTTCCCATAGATGGCACCATAAATCAAATGTCAACAAATCAGGATGTATCATTTTCCTGCAAGAAGAGCAGAAACTATTTGAAAACATTAATATATCCTCAGTTCCTCCTCTTCATAATCATTGCTTCTCTGCTTTCTGATATTTCTCTCCCATCTCTACATCCAGTGGTGCTCCTCTTCATTCAGAGTCCTGTGAACCAAAAAGAAAAGTTGTCTTCCATGCACAAACTCAAGCTACAACAGTGAGTCATGAACCTTCCCAATCAGAAAGGGGTTCCAGCAAGCAATTCTTTGGTAAAATAACAGTCTCAAAAATATGGTCTGCTTTTCATCTTTTTTACTTTAATTACCTCCAAGCCACAATAGCAATTATGTTAATGTATGGTTTGCTTTTGCCAGATAATTCTGTAGTACCAATTTCTAAATTCTAGTGACTTAGCACAACAAATTTTTTTTTTTTTCCTGATCAATGTCAACTGAAGTTCAGTATATAATCTGTGACACTGTCCAAAATGTTTTATTTATTTGAGGATCCAGGTTTTGGGGCAGAGGTGTAAGAAACGATAACTGAACTATTCACTGATCCTGAAAGCTTCTCCTCAGAAGTGCCATTTGCTATTCTTACTCATATTCCACTGGTTGAAGCAAGTCACAGGACCAAGTCTGACTGTCCTGACCCAGGAATGTGCTACCAGTCACTTGTCAATGGGGCAGGGGGGATGTATCATCTTCTCACAGGGAAGGCAACAAAAATTGTAAATAAACAAACAAAAACCAGTCTGCCACACTCACAAGAACCCTGCAACTTAGGCATAATGGTTGCCCTCATTTTACACATGGAAAAACTGGAACAAAGTTAACCTAAGGAGTTTGGCAAAAATCTCATTGCTGGTTGGAACCGGATTTTAAGTTTGGCTTGCGACCGAACCATCCTGACCACAAAAGTGAAGCAAGTTGAGCTGAACCTCAGAAGTGAGGTTTGTGCTTCTCTCTGTGACCAAATGGTCTCTTATCACTGACTCTTGTGCCTTCAGTGAACATAAAGGAAAATAAATTTATAAAAGCCACTCCTTGCCCTACCTGAATTCACAGTCTCAGCGCTCAACTTTAACCTTCTTAGGGTCCTCTTTCCCAGTTTCAAATTTCCGGAAAACATGATGTCAGTGGCTTAGTTACGGGATATGTCTAATGAGTTTCAGCCAGAGATCCAGTTCAGGTGGCAGGTTGCCCACTCCAAATAGAACTGCGAGGCAGGCTATGTGAGAAGGGTGTTTGGAGTTGGAAAGAAATTATTTTGGGAAAAGTTAATTTTTGTTTTATAATGAATTACATTTTAAGGGACTCTCACCTGCTTTACTTGGAAATATGAATTATAGATTGATGTAATCATGTTCATATTTTCTCTTTTGGCAATGACTTTGGCAAGGGTTGGTAACTCAGTTTCCACTTAGGTTTATGAAGCTGGAAGTGGTAAACAAATAGTCAGTAATAAGCCTTCAGTTATGAATACATGTTCACAGAGTTAAATAACCAAATAGTGTTGGAAGGATGAAATGAAAAAGAGCAGTCCCCACTGCATTTTCATAAGATGGTGGTTAGAGACCCTGAATAACTCGTACTGAAAATAACTCTTCCACTACTGAAAATACAGGAAATCTGGCTAGAAACTAAAGAACTCTGAGAGACCAACTAAAAGGTCAATTAAAGTGGGAACATGATGTGGGAGGCAGAGCCCATACTTTGAAAGTGCTGTCAAAAAAATCCAATTTTCCCAGCATCTTAGGGGGTGTGTGGGGACGGGCAGGAGAGAGTCCAGCCTTACCTAGAGTGTGCAGGGCAATCGGACATCGGCACCAAGAGCACTGCAGGGGTTCTTCTCTCAAAGCCGGGATGATCTAGAATACAATTGTTTTTTTTTCTCTGCACCTGAGGAGGGAGAAGGAAAGTTGATGGGTCTTGAAATTGAGTGGAGAACAAATATTCTCCGAGAATTGGTAGCCACAAAGCAGTCTTGTTCCCATTTGTAGGCAGAATTCACAGCGATTGCATTTTCCAGTTTTCTAAAAAATTCAATGAGCATTGAAAGTTTATTTTGGAGACTTTGATGGTAAAAACTGCTAGCTGTTCCCCAAAATCCATTTGTTCTTTTTTCTAGGCACATGAGTAAGCTATAGTTTCCATGAAACAAAATGATGACCAATGAAGTAATATGTGCCACTCTCCGGCTTGTAAAGACTTCCTGTGGCTGGCCCTCCAACTCCTTCCCCACAGTGTGTAACAGGGAGGCAGAAACTGTGGTGAGCTTGGAAGCTGCTTGTGGAAGGGAGCAGGGCTTCCTTTAACCTGGGTTTCCTGAATGACTGTGGAGACAAGAGTCATGTTCATTAGCACTAATACTTGCTCTCACTTGCTAGAAGAACAAGAAGTAATATTCAGTTATATTTGAGTATAGACACATGTAAATACAAAACATACTTATTAGTATTCTACCTTATATTAGCAAGCGCTGATGCCCCAACAGAATACCTAATAGAACATACTTGGTATGCTTGCAAATATCTTTATTTTGCCTTCACACTCGAATGATTTATTAGATTTAGGTTCAAAATAATTTTTCCCTCAGGATGTTGAAGACATGACTGCATTGTCTTCTAAAATCCATGTTGCCATTGAGGATCTGATGCCATTTTAGCTCCTGTTCCTCTGAGAGACTCCTTTCTTTTCTCTGGCAGCTTTCTTCTCAGTCTCCAGGATTCTGAAATCCCAAGATCATGTGCTTTGGGATAGTGTGCTTTTTTCCCCCACTCCCTTTGTTGGGCTCTCAATGAGCACTTTTAGTCTTGGGGGTCTGTGTGTTTCACTTTTAAAATCACTTCTTCTGGGGCACCTGGGTGGCTCAGTGGGTTAAAGCCTCTGCCTTTGGCTCAGGTCATGATCCCGGGGTCCTGGGCTCGAGCTCCACATCAGGCTCTCTGCTCAAGCGGGGAGCCTGCTTCCTCCTCTCTCTCTGCCTGCCTCTCTGCCTACCTGTGATCTCTGTCAAATAAATAAATAAAATCTTAAAAAAAAAATCGCTTCTTCTGTTTTGCTTGTGACAATTCTCTCTCCATTTATTATCTCTAGAAGTATATATAAATGTTAGAAAATTTTTATTACTTTCTCTTTTATGTTTTTCATATTTTTGTCTCCTTGTTCTATGCTGGGCAATTTCTTTTTTTTTTTTTTTTTTTTTAAAGATTTTATTTATTTATTTGAGAGAGAGAGACAGTGAGAGAGAGCATGAGCGAGGAGAAGGTCAGAGAGCGAAGCAGACTCCCCATGGAGCTGGGAGCCCGATGTGGGACTCGATCCTGGGACTCCAGGATCACGCCCTGAGCCGAAGGCAGTCGTCCAACCAACTGCGCCACCCAGGCGTCCCTATGCTGGGCAATTTCTTTGATTTTTATTCCACATATAATTTTGTTTATCAATTTCCATATTTTGTGATTTTTAAAAAGTCATTATTTTTCCTTATTCTATCTTCAAAGCATCGTTTTCTGTTGCATCTCCTCCTGTCTTATTGTCCTTGTAGGTTAAAACCATTTTAAACACAGTTACTATTCTTCAAGCAGGGTTTTTATATTCAGAAGCAATAAGTGCATAATCAATCTGACATTTGGGTAATAGGGTCTTTATGAGCAAAGTTTAAGGTAAAATACAACTAGAAATTACTTGTAGCTGAAGCCTAGTGACAGGTTATGTTTACATCTAGGTAATTTCAGTATTTATTTTGCTCAGTGCCATTCAGTCAGACAGTTCCTGGGCTATGGGAAGGGCTGCACTGAAGCAGGGGACGATGTCTCTCTGTGTTATTTAGGACATCTGGTCTCACACCCTTTGAGGCAACATTAGTTCTATACAGATAATGTGTATCAAGTTATGAGAAGCAAGAGTCGGCGTATTCTGGCATTTAAAAACACAGGCTTTAAAGCCTTACAGAACTTAGTTCAAGCCCTGCTCCCGTATTCCTTAACAGCGAGACTTTGGTTATGTTTCTTAATTTCTCAGAGCTACTGAATCTTCATCTGTAAAATGGGGATTAATTGTTATCCCTACTTCCTAGGCCTGTTGTGAGGGTTAATTGAGATAATGTGGGTAATGTGTTTAGCACAGCATCAGGTAGCAGAGGTACTGAATAAGTGACAGCTGTTATTATTTTAATGGTACATAATTATACATTAACAAAAGCTGTAACACACCACATATGGGGATTGTCTAGAATGAATCCAGGCATACGCACACTCAAGAAATGAGGAAATATAATAACTATATAAAATATTACTTGCTTACTATAAGTATTTAATTTGTAGTGAAAGAATTCATCAGAAAAAAGGAACATTGAAAGATTTGCTCAAATTTATAGGTGTGCCAAGGGTCGTGGCGAGAAGCCGAAAGGCTCTTTACTGATATGTATAATTTATATAATATAAAGGCTTAAACCCATTGTAAATAAATAATAAGTTTTGGTAAATCATTTTTCTTTGGTTCCCTCTTATTTTAATTTCTAATAAGCCCAGTTTTATTATTTTTTTATTCATAGAGGTAAGCATACGTTTCCCTCTAACTTAAACTCTAAACAAAAGTTGCAAATGAATGTAACTTTCATCTATTATAAAATTAAAGTAATTCATTGTATTGCAGTTCTCTTAGTATAACAAAAATAGGATTTATTATATTATAATTACACTTTAATAGCTTTCTTCCTCACTTTAATCTCTCACATTAAAATAAAGGAAACTTATGTTCGAACTACTGTTTTAAGCATGTAAGAAGAGAAAATGTAGAATTCAGTTTACTACACCAGCTTTATGTTCTTACCATTGAGATAACCACAGGGGTAAATGTTTTTAATTTTTTTTTCTAGAATGTAAATAGGTAAGTTATTTTGGAACCTCGAAAATTATGTAAATATCAGGATGCAATAGAATAATAACAGCAAAAAACACAACAGGTTAAGTCTTAATTGTGTACCATGTGTATAAAATGTATTCTTTTAATTTCTGAGTATTATTCCATTGTATGAATAGAACACATCTTATTTATTCTTTCACTAGTTGATAGACATTTGGATTGTTTTCATTCTTTGGATATTATGAATATTCATGTATAATTCTTTGTGTGGAGGTATGTTTTCATTTCCTCTGGGGAAGTAGATAGAAGTGTAAGTGCTGGGTCATGGTGTAGGTGTTTATTTTACTTACTAAGAAACTGTCAAACTTTTTTCTAAAGTTGCTGTCTCATTTGTGTCCTTCCTGTAATAAATGAGAATTGTAGGTCCACTCTATCTCAATCAACATTTGGTGGTGTCATTAGTTTTCACTTGAGCCATTCTCGTAGATGGGAAATGAAATGCCATTTTGGTTTTGGTTTGCATTTTCATCACTACTAATTATGTTGAGCACCTTTTTATGTGTTTATTAACCATTGATACATCTCTTTATAACAATTCTTTTGTCCATTTTTTTATTGGTCATTTGTTTTTCTGTTATGGCTTTATAAGAGTTCTTTACTTACAGGTAAAGATTATAGATATATGTTTCAAGAAAATTTCTCTTAAAAAATATTTTCTCCTAGTGCATAGCTTATCATTTATTTTCTTTATAGAGTATTTTTTAGCTAATTTTTTATTTCATTGTGGTCCAGTTTATCCATATATTTATACTTTGTGTGTCTTCTATAGGAAAACTTCACCAAATCCAAGATTACTAAATTGTTCTCATAAGTTTTCTTCTATGGTTTTGTAATTTTAGCTCTTGTATTTAGGTCTATGGTCCACTTCAAGTTAATTTATGTTCATGGTGTCATAAAAGGCTGGGGTTGATATTTGCATTTGATACTGCTATCCAGTTATTCCAGTAACATTTACTGAAAAGATTTTCCTTTCCCCATTGAATTTAACTTGAGTGTTTGTTTAAAATTAATTGATCATCTATATTTGGGTCTATTCCGTTTGTCTATACTTATATCAATTCCACATTGTCTTTTATTATTTATTTATTTATTTCTAAGATTTTTTTACTTCTTTCAGAGAGAGGGAGAGAGAGAGGGAGAGAGAGTGGGAGAACATATGAGTAGGTCGGGAGGGGCAGAAGGAAAAGCAAACTCCCCAGTGTGCAGGGAGCCTGATGAGGAATTGATCCCAGAATGCTGGGATCGTGACTTGAGCTGAAGGCAGACACTTAACCAACTGAGCTACCCAGGTGCCCCAAATTCCACATTGTCTTGATTACTATAGCTCTAAAGTAACTGGAACCTCAGATATTATGAATCTTACAAGTTTTTTCTTTTTCAAGATTGTTATGAATATGCTAGGTCTTTTGTTATATCATAGACGTTTTATAATTATTTTCCTGGTTTATACAAAAATATCTATTGGATTGTGATTGGGATTGCACTATCCTTTTCCTTGACAATGGACAAAAATATTGAGAGCAACTGTAACTCTTAAGTAATAAAAAACAACAACAAAAATCTGTGATCAAAACAGAACACAGACTCAACTTGGTATCATTAACACTCCTCACATCCTCTCCAAATGCCAAATAGTAGCGATGGCCACGGTCGCCAAACTGTGGAAGGAACCAAGATGCCCTTCAACGGACGAATGGATAAGGAAGATGTGGTCCCTATACACTATGGAGTATTATGCCTCCATCAGAAAGGATGAATACCCAACTTTTGTAGCAACATGGACGGCACTGGAAGAGATTATGCTGAGTGAAATAAGTCAAGCAGAGAGAGTCAATTATCATATGGTTTCACTTATTTGTGGAGCATAACAAAAAGCATGGAGGACATGGGGAGTTAGGAGAAGGGGGTTAGGGTAAATTGGAAGGGGAGGTGAATCATGAGAGACTGTGGACTCCGAAAAACAATCTGAGGGGTTTGAAGTGGCGGGGGGTGGGAGGTTGGGGTACCAGGTGGTGGGTATTATAGAGGGCACGGATTGCATGGAGCACTGGGCGTGGTGAAAAAATAATGATACTGTTATGCTGAAAATAAATAAATTAAAAAAATATATATATATATGTAATCCCATAAAACAAAACAAAACAAAAAAAACACTCTTCACACCCAGCTCATCTCCTCCACTTACTTGCTATAGTTTTTGATCCCAACAGGAATGAGAGCTGGTGGCTGTCTTGGCAGAGGAAGAAGGATAAGAGACAAGGGGAGCAGTCTAGTCCTGCTTGCTGGTACTAGTATTAGAGAGCTTAATTCCTCCTGGGTCTGGCAGATGTTTAAAGTTGACTCTTTCTTGGGTGATTTGTGATTCCTCAGAGGCCCTCTCTGTGTATCTTCCTTGCAAGGCCAAGATTAAGTTGAGGCAGATGAGTCAGGGTTAGATCCTGTTCTTTAAACTTTTTTTTGATATTTTATTCACCATGGATTGTTATGCATTAATTCGGATGTTTTTAAAATATTGCATTAAGTATTATCTTGATTACTTTTTTGGTACCCCCTTAAATTTTGTGCTTGAGATGAGACTTTATTCATATGACCTCATTCCAATCTTGATTCTTTGTACTTCCTGAGACATAGAAAATGCATTTTTTTTTTCCTCTTGCTGGTCACATACCTCTTAATACCTCCCCCCCCCTTTTTTCCCCCAAATTCTACACCACATAAAATTTATCTATAGGGTCCTATCAACCTCCTACATTGCCTTGTAAGGTAGAATTGCCTTGTAAGGTAGAAATATCTCTCCTTTGGCCCACATCTGATAGGTAGGTTTCTTTTATAGAACAAATTCTGGATGAGCAACACCAACCCAAAATAGTATCATCTCTTCTTGGTTCTGTTAAAGAAGCAGCTGGCCAGCCTGCTCCTACAATTTGGCTACCAGGTTGCAGGTGGACCTCAGTCTGTTGTGTCTGAAAGTTTGAGGTAATCTTCACCATTTTGTTTGTTCGTTTGTTTGGTCTGGGGGAACTCAGAGCACAGATTCAAAGAAACCTTTCCAACAGATCTTTTCCCAGCCTCCAACTCCATGGCTTCTGCTGTGGATGAAGAGTTTCAAGGGTGAAGGAAGTTTGATTAAATCATTTATTAACTCAGCATGTGGTCTACTACCTCTTATGGAAAGCAGCATTGAGTTTCTATGGGTTGTCATGATTGAAACCTCTAATCGGCTGTTCAGCTATGCCTTCCCAGTGAACCATAAACTCCACGAAGGCAGGGACCATTTCTGTTTTTATCACTTTTAAATCCTTTGTACCCAGCACAGTGCCTGAAAAAAATTTCAGACACTCTACAAAATTTTGTCAGTGCAGTAGAGTGAATGAACTGTTTTTTCCAGTTCTATTCTCAAACATATGTAAACATAACAAGCTTCTTGGTATATTTTCTTATTTGTCAGTAACAATATATATTCTTACTTTGTAATACTGATGAAGAGTTATGAATGCAGAGTTGATTGTGAAAGATGTCGGGGGGAAAAGTGAGATGAATGGGATTCAGCAAAGATCAGCAAGAAACATTTAATGAGCAAGTGAAAGCGTGCTTATATTCTCAGAGTCAGAACATGAAACTTAGAAAACAACCCGGAAGTGGCTAGTGGCAGGTTTTCACTCTACCCTGCAATAGCCTCTGCTCCTCTCCATCCTGAAACGATAAACCTTATTCTCTGTGGATTTACCTGGATGGAAACCAATCAGGCAACTGTACAAATACTACAAACACCTGCACATTGGAAAAATTTAACAGTGCCAGCACCAAATAGTTCTTTTAGTTTATCTCAAAGAATGTTCCCAGCTAATCCTCTCTTGGGGACATAGATAAACACTCTGAAGCTAATACAGTCTTAACATAAATTAAAAATAATGCAGAAAAGACATTTTAGAGCATACAATATTTTGTTACCTTTGGATTTCTATTCCCATTTTGTAAATCTCATTGTTGAAAAGAAAACATTTTCATATTATTGTTCTGAAGAGGCCAGTAACCTCAGCACTATACACTGTGGTGGATTTTTTTCCCTTTTCCTCCCTTGGTAACAACTTAGAAAACCCAGATGCTAAGCTATGGAAGAGGTTCCCACAAAGCACCTGGCTTCTTGGCAAATACCTCAGGTGGCTGAGCTAGTAGCTGCTTTTCCATCTGAATTTTGTAAAGTTGGCTTTAGATCCAAGATTTACTTCTAAATTTAAAAAATCTAGATTCTTGTCATATTGTCATTTGAAAAAATTGGAATTGTAGCGAAATTTTATCCAAGTAGAAGTTATGTTATATGTAAAAGGATATGTTATGTTATTCTGTAATATATAATATAAATGATAATGTAGAGTATAAAAATGTTACTTGATTTTTAATATAACTTTATTTTGGTAAGTGACTTGTATCTAATTATAAAAAAGTAATCCAAGATTATATACTCTATAAATCTTTCCCTCCTAGAATAATCTAAAATATCCACTGTTCTTTAACACTTTCCCTTTCTTTCTTAAAATTGAGAGCTATCAGTGAGCATCTTGGTGGTCTCCTCCTAATTAGCTATTGTTTATATCCTACCTCGTCAAGAAATTATTTGAGATGAGGTGATACAATTTACACATTCCCTTTGCATGTGTATCTATCTTTCAATGTAAAAAGTTTTTATTTATATTTTCTATGATTTCTAGTTTCCCCTATCCATTTCTAAAATTCTGCACCATTGCTATTTGAAAGGTTTTCTATTAATAACTCCATTTATCTCTAAAATGCCTTGACATTTTTAGTCACTCTTTCTACAATAACTCTGGTAACATTTCCTTTATATCTCATGTGTATCTAAAATTTGATTTTACTTTTTCTTTTTTCATTTCATCTGAACTATATTTTTCTATTTTGCTGTTCCAGAGTTCAGTAGTATAACCCTGTAAAGCCACATTTAATTTTCTAATGAATGCTTTATATGAATCAAGCTATGCAAATGTAAATTTCATAGGTGCTTCCTAGAACCCAAATAATTTATTCCTAAGATGTTTCTACAGTTTGTATTTCAGAGAGCATAATTCAAGTGGACCTTGGTAGCATAAATTTATCTGGCCAGGGGCACCTGTGTGTTCAATCGGTTAAGTGACTGACTCTTGATTTCAGCTCAGGTCATAATCCTCAGGAGCACTGGATAGGGCTCCATGCTCATCAGCGAGTCTGCTTGAGATTTTTTCTCACCCTTTCCTTCTGCCCCACACCCTACTCTCTCTCTCAAATAAATAAACAAATCTTAAAATAAATACAACTTGATGCAAATAAAGATACACCGTTTAATTGCAACAAATCAAAATCTTACACTCTATAAAATAAGAAAGGATTAATTTGAATGGTTATATAACTTCACTACTAAGTTAGCTTCTCTGCTGTCTTTATTGTTTTATGTCATCATTGAAATGTTTACCACTTATTCTTACCACTAAACATAAACACGTCTTTATTATTATTTGAGATATGGAGTAAAGTGGTGAACAAAATGTATCTTCTGGCAATAAGTAAATATGTAAGATAAGAATATTCCCAAAGTGGATCAAGCCATATCTGGATATAGTGGATCCTATGAGTAGAAGGAATAGGAAGAGCTAACAGGAGTCAACAGTGCAGATGCCAAGGGATTGGGCTCACTGTGTGCTGAGAAATTTCCAGAATGAGTTCCCAGGTTGTATCACCTATTCACATCAGTCTCAGCAGTTTTTCAGGGTGCAGCACACTCAAAATGTTTCAAACAAGGACAAATCCATATAGGGTTGATTTGTCATTGTTCTCAGATGTTCATTTAGCCTACTCTGAATGCTCCATCTTAACCCACCTTATTTTCTTTCCTGAAGTGCACTCTGAAGTTCAGAACACTGGAGAGTGACTACAATTGTGAGGTTTCACCTTGGACAATATAAGCTATGAACTGTCATTCGGTTTCCTTCACTCTGATTGAACTGGGTGGCCTTCCCTGTCTGCTTTCTTCGAATGTACTTCAGCTTTTCTCGGTCACATAATAACTTTGCGTAGCTTGTAAGCTAAGAAGTCAATCCAAGGTTAAGCTGTTGCTTGGCAGAGAAGAAATAAGTAATTCGATATGAATGCTGTGTGTGACATGGGCATGTGATTTCAACAAAAGTGACTGAGGATATGTGATAGAGATCAATTCTTATTCCAGAATCTTTGGGTATTCTGAGGCTAACTGAAGCAGGTTGTGAGAGCAGACTGTCCATAACTCAGCTTTTTGGTTCAGGGATCAATGTGCGTGCCTGTGGTGTGACTGCTGTAATCAGGTATGTGAGGGCCTACATTGACTCTTTAAGCATCTAATTTATTTTAGAGAATCACAAAAACAAACAGGAGAACCTTGAAGAAAAGTTAAAAAAAATATGGAGAAATGAATCTACACTTGGAGACTACCCATATGTTAGCTCTCTTTCATCAACTCTTCCTGAACTAGATGGGTTCTGTGAATCTATAGACACATTATATGATCAGGAGATTAGGTATATTACTTATATTTGTCTCATAATTTTTTTGTGAATACAGATATATATGTCCTTTCAATAAAAAAAAATATTTAAAACAAATGAGAAGCTATGCTGCGATAATTCAACTTGGAAGGGAATGCTGTCTTACTCCAGCCTTCATTCTGATAATAATCGTGGAAACTTGAGTCCTCAGGTAGGACTCATTATTTTCCTCTCAGACCTCTTTTCTCCCTGTTTGATCTTTTTTTCTTTTTCAAATCCTTTCTCTTCCTTCCATGGAATTTACCTCTGTCTCTTCATTATATTTCTTTTCTTTTTTGCTTCATTATATTTCAATGATCTTCTATTTTCTCTTTTTCTCATTTTTTAAACTCCATATATTTAATTTTTATTAGACTAATGATGAAAATGATTCTTAGTTCAGTTTACTTAAATCTAAGTGGTATTATAATTAATTTTAAGTTATTCATATAATTTTAGTGGAATAATTCCAATTAATAATTAATATTCTCTTTGCATCCAGTATTTTTCATAATGTTTGCCTCTTCTCTAAGCGTCTGCTAGATTCTCAACTTTGCATTTTTTACAACTTTATCAAAATATATTTCACATACCATGAAATTCACCCATTTAAAGTATACAGTGACTTTTGATATATTTAGAGTTGTGCAAATCTCATGATGATTTAGTAGTAGAACACTTTTAAACCCCCAAAGAAACAGTATCCTCTAGCAGTCGTTCCTCAATCCTCCTCCCTGTCCCAGCCCCAGGCAACTCGTAATCTTCCTTTCTCTGTACAGTTGCCTATTTCGGACATTTTTTATGAAAGGAATCATGCAATATGTGATACTTTGTGACTGGCTTCTTTCATTTAGTATGATGTTTCAAGTTTCATTCATTGTTGCATCATGTATCAATATATTATACATTTTTATAATAATGATAATTTTACATTTTAAAAATGTACAAAGAGGGACGCCTGGGTGGCTCAGTTGGTTAAGCAGCTGCCTTCGGCTCAGGTCATGATCCCAGCATCCTGGGATCGAGTCCCACATTGGGCTCCTTGCTCAGCAGGGAGCCTGCTTCTCCCTCTGCCTCTGCCTGCCTCTCTGTCTGCCTGTGCTCGCTCTCTCTCCCTCTCTCTCTGACAAATAAATAAATAAAATCTTTAAAAAAAAAAAAAAAGATTCAGACACAAAAATGTACAAAGATTTTTTTTACAATGTCATTATAGATCAGTTCACATGTTAAAGTTCATTGTTGCATCATGTATCAATATATTATACATTTTTATAATAATGATAAAAATTTTACATTTTAAAAATGTACAAATAGATTTTTTTACAATGTCATTATAGATCAGTTCACATGCTAAAGTTCAAAATAAATTATGTCTTTACATTTAATGATGAAACAAGTTATATCAACGTGTGTTTCCCAATTCTAAAACATTATCACCTTACTATCTCAATAGATGATTGTAGAGAAAAGATGTGTCCTTTACCACTAGCAGCCTTCTACTTTTCATCTGCTGAGTTTCCTTATCTAATACTCTCTTCAAACTTAAATTAGTAAGACTTCCCAGATGATACAATGTATTTTTGAGTAGAATAACGATATCCTTTTTTTCCCCATTCTTTCTATCCATAACAAAAATTAATTTTGTGGTGGGGAGAAATGAAAAAGCATACATAGTCCATTTCTGTCTGGGTGAATTATAAAACAGAGAGAGTTCTACTATTTGTAGGACATAATTCAAATATCAATTGATTAAATCCAGCATTCAGTTGCTCAATGAGCATTTATCCGTCCTGATGCTCTCATGGAATTAGTTTTGTATGAAATTAACTTTGTGTTGGATGATAAAATGCAAGCTTAAAAATAAACTGTAACAAAGACTCGTTATAAAATACCAGATGCTCTTTTCAATTTTTGGTTCTGAAATGAATACATGTCAGTTAAGGCCAAGAGAAATTTTCTCCAGCTATATCAGATTTGTCCAGCTGCATCCCAATAGATGTTTCTTCCATAATGTTTTTGCAATTTGGATACAAGAGTTTTTTGGTTTTGTCCCTATAATGTGGAGTTATGAAGAGGAATCAGACCTGCCATTTCCCAGATTTAATGGGTTTTCAAGTGTACTGGAACAGTGTGTTAACAGTAACACCAGCTCAGCCACCTACAAATAGAAAAATGTGCAAATGTTTTCTATAGAGCGGAAGACTTATTTCATTAATGGCCAAATCTACCACACCTTTCTGAAGTCACACCTATTACTGAGTAACTGTTGTGTCTTTTCACATTGGGTTGGGCGTTGGCCATGTGACTTGCTTTGGTCAATGGGATGTGATCAAAGAATCTAGAAAACGTACCTGCTCAGGTGCTTCTGCTGATACTCTTGCTTCTGCATCACAATGGGAACATGACTGAATGACCAGAGAGTCTGAAAGAAGATGACAGACATGGGGAAAAGACAGTTACCCACAATCCACCCAGCCAAGATTTCACACGATGCTCACTACCGGATATGTGAGCAAGCTCATTCAACATAAGGAGTTCCCAGCCAAGCTGAGACTAAATTCCCGACCTACAATTTCATGGGTTTCATGAATATTTATTGTTGTTTGCCATTGAGTTTTGTGGTCATTTTTTTTAAAAGATTTACTTATTTAGCTGAGGCGGAGGGGAGGAATGAAGGGAGAAGGAGAGACAATCCTAAGCAGACTCTCTGCTGAGTGCAGAGTGCCATGCAGGGCCAATCCCATGACCTGAGATGAAACCAAGAGTTGGATTTCCAGTTGACTGAGCCACGCAGGTGCCCCAGTTTTGTGGTCACTTCTAATGTAGCATCATTGTGTCAGTAGATAATTGATATGCTTAGGGATTCTCCAAAAATGATTCATACTTATTAATGCTATCACCAGAATACCTTCTAGTCTACATAGTAATACAGATATAAGTTGGAAATATCTCACAAGTAGTAATATCTAATTTATCTGTTATCAGTGGTGAATAATATTTTGAACTTTGGTGAGGATTTTTCCAGACAATTGAATCATACCACTTAGAACAGAAAAAAGACACATATTTATTAGCTTAACTATTTATAAAAACAAACCTAACGTTTAAGAACTGGAATCCAAAATTCATTTGTGGACACCTAATCCCCAATGTATGGTATTTTGAGGTGGGACCATAGAGAACTGACCAGGTCATGAAAGTGAGCCCTTATGAATGGGATTAGTACCTTTACAAACAATTCTCAGACTGGCACTATGATCTTGGACTTCTCAGGCTCTGGAACTTTGAAAAATAAGTGTTTGTTGTTTATAAGCCACCCAATCTATAGTAGTTGGTTAAAGTAGCCCAAACAAAATAAGAGGTCTTTCCAAAATAAGTATCCAAAGTGTTAGAAATATGCTTTTCATTTGAACGAGCAATCTCCAATTTTTGTACATTATACCAAGCATTACTAAGAAAATAGTCATAAATATATAGAGAAAATTCATTTTGAAGGTTTTGTTTTGTTTTCTTAAGAAGAAAGAGAGAGAGAGAACACAAGCAGGCAGAGAGGCAGGCGCGGGGGCGGGGGGAGCAGGCTCCCTGCTGAGCAGAGAGCCTGATGCAGGGCTCTATCCTAAGACCCTGAGATCATGACCTGAGCCGAAGGCTGAGGCTTAACCCACTGAGCCACCCAGGTGTCCCCATTTTCAAGGTTTTTTATTAAGTAATGTCAACAGTAATAAAAGAAAGGCTTTTTTAAAAGAAAAACTATGCTGGGGCCCCTGGGTGGCTCAGTGGGTTAAGGTGCTGCCTTCGGCTTGGGTTATGATCTCAGGGTCCTGAAATCGAGCCCCGCTTCAGACTCTCTGCTCAGCAGGGAACCTGCTTCCTCCTCTCTCTCTGCCTAACTCTCTGCCTGCTTGTGATCTTTCTCTGTCAAATAAATAAATAAAATCTTTTAAAAAAATAAATAAAAGAAAAGCTATGCCAATTAAATCATGGTGCATCTATATTGTGGAGTGCAGTAGTTATTAAAAAACATGTAAAAGAAAATAAAATGGGGAAAATTAAGGATGCATTAATTGAAAAGAAATCCTACAAAAGATGATATGTAGTATACATACATACATATATGACATGGTACCAATATTTTTAAAAGTCTGCATGCAGTTGCCTCGATGGTATAGCATACTATGTGATAGGATTATGGGTTACTTGTAGGATATTTGTCACTCTAAGCTTTCTACTTGCATGATCTAAAATAAGAGTAAATGAGTTTCTTGAATGAGGGTTTAGGGTACCCATATATGAGAAAGTGCATGAATTCTATTGCATGAATTTCATGCCATATTTTCAGTGTGCTCAGATGCTTCTTTATCTCCCTTCCTGATCCTAGGTATGTATTGAGGTTGACAGATAAATTACCACCAAATAGCTCTATTATTACTCTTGGGTGATTGTACGTTGAGTAGCTCTCTTGACATTTTCCATTGCTCCTCCGTATTTCAATAGATATGCCAATTATAATACAACCTTTATTACTATCCATCATTTGATAAGCTGAATATTTTAGATATGAAATTTATTAAGTGTCTCAAATTTAATGCCCTTAGGAGCCAAGGAGGTTATGCAAAATAAGTAAAGCAGATTAGCGGGCAGCCAGGTGCAAGGAGAACAGCTACTCACAATCAACTAACTGATAATTGGCCAAAAGCAACATGGGCCTTGTGAGGCCAGCTCCAGTGATTTTTAAAGAGAAACCAGAAATCTGATTTTTAAGCCTATCTCTCCATGTTTATAGCCTGGCTACTAAATCAAATATTTAAGAAGTTTACAGGCCACAGGAACACAACTGTAAGTTGCATTTGTCCAGAAAACAATTTGCAATTTCTGATGTTCAGACACATCAACATGTCAAATTTGAGAGAATTACAAGTAAAGAATTCTAATATAAATACCAATAATTTTGCAATATATAATCAGTCCACTTATTTTTGTTAAGTTTTTTTTTTTTGTTTGTTTGTTTTTAAAGTAAGCTCTAGGGGCGCCTGGGTAGCTCAGTGGGTTAAGCATCTGCCTTCGGCTCAGGTCATGATCTCAGGGTCCTGGGATCGAGCCCCACATCGGGCTCTCTGCTCAGCGGGGAGCCTGCTTTCCCCTCTCTCTCTGTCTGCCTCTCTGCCTATTTGTAATCTCTCTCTCTCTTTCAAATAAATAAATAAAATCTTAAAAAAAAAATAAAGTAAGCGCTATGCCTAACATGGGGCTTGAACTCATGACCCTGAGGTCAAGAGTCACATGTTCTATTGTCTGAACCAGACAGATGCCCCTTAATCCACTTAGTAAAGAAACATCTAGGTATAATGTGACTGCCAGTTGTCAAGGTGAATGAGATAACAAACAAGTAAGCCACTATTTTTCAGTTTTATACCCAGGTTTTTAAGTGAATCACTTTCATTTTCTTACATATATCCTTTTTACAGGAGCAATGTAGAATCTGCAAATCTTAATGTATATGATTTCTTACTTTCAAAAATAAATGGGCATTCTAAAGGACCCTGAGAAAGAAACATCACAGTGGGCCGGAGTAAAGGATGGCCTAATTTTGGATTATTACATGTGAAGCAATGTATGGTTTGAATCTGTACTCCAAGACAAGGATATTTTTTCCCAGTGACCTCTAAGGTTGAGAGTAAGTGTGATGAGGACATGCAAACTGTCTAATAGCAAAGTGTCCCAAATTATGGGGTGTCAGTTATTTATAGGTATTGTCTGGTAATAAAGGGTGGTCAACCTGGGAACCTTGAGGCTTTGGGGGAAAATTATAGTGGCCCTTTAGGGAGAAAGAAAATACTGATTCTGTGAAATACTAAGTCAATGTGCAACCTCTACCATGGAGAGAAGGGGGTGGGATTCAATCCCATTTGTTTTCCCTAGAAGGTGAGGGAGTGGGCAGGGTTGATATTATTATCCAAGAAGCTCAGCCTGAGCTTCCAGGGTCACTTGGAAATAATTTTTATTGTACCACAGTCATACGCTTTGCTGCAGATAGAGTGAGACTAGAATCTATTGCAATTTAAGGTAAATGAAGTACATAACCAGTGATGGCGTGGAAAGATAGCATGTCCTTCAAACCATTTTTGCCCCTACTCAGATGATTCTGTTACTGGAAGGGATCTTCAGAGACCACACTTTGAGAAACCTTAGAGTATGTGTGTGTAATATATATACAGGTTCGATAGATTGATACATTCAATAGATTCAAACCTCTCTATCTATGTACCCATATCTGTATCTATCTGTGACTGATTGTATTTTCCAAAAAGGCCACAACAATGTCATATGCTATGCTAGAATCTTGCCATTTTCTTAGAAAGAGGTAGAGCCTAACTGCCCTTTCTTTAATTCTGAGTGGGATTTCGACTGGCTCATAACCAAGAGAATGTGATGGAAATGAGGCTGTGTAAGTGGCGATGAGTGCGAATGAAAGTGAATGTAGCCCCAAACCCCATGTGGGTACACGAGTGTCCATATAAGCAGTGCCACGAACCCAAGGCTGCCCTGCTGAGAAAGTCCGACCTGGTCCATGTGGAGAGACCACATGCAGAATCTTTGTGGCTAACTGAGGAGAGAGAAGCCCTGCCAGCTCCCAGCTGCTCTGGTTCCAGCCACCATCTGACCACACCTGCATGACACCCTGAGCTAGGAACAGCTCGCCAAGCAAATGGTTTAATCCATAAAATGCATTTAGAATAGTGTTCCACACATAAAGGTGCTCCAAAGAGTATAGCAGTTATCATCACTTAGAAGGAAACACAAGGATGCCTTTAAATGCCTGGATTACATGTGTTACTCAAATTAACTGGGCCGCTTCAAATCCCCAGTTGGAAACAGACACCTGGCAGGTGGAATGGGTCCTAAACTCATGCATCAAAATCCTGCAAAATATCTGTTTATGAATGCTGGAAACTGGAACTAGAAACTCCCCAATATCAATAGCCAAGCTTTATCTTCTTTCAGTATGACCTCAAAGTGCCAATTCTTAAAATGACAAGAGACTTTTATAATTCCTTGGTTGGTGTCTTTCTATGCATTTTCTCTCTCTCTCTCTCTTTCTCTCATTTTCTCTCTCTTTCCCCCCATCCTCATCTTGTGCTTGTCCTTGTTCTCACTCTGAGTGACACCACTGGAATCACTGGCTTGGGACAAATGTGTTATGTACTTAAAATAAGTGTCTTTCATTTCAGTATAGTTAGTGATCCTTCAACACCTGACCTGGCGGAATTTAGAATTTAATAGGGTACCTTCTTAGCAGGTGACCCATATTCCTTTCTGTCACATTTTCCTCCCCCCACCCTTTTTCCCTGTTACCTTTGCCTCTATTCTGCCTTCATCTAGACTGATCCTATAATAACTTTGTCTCCTGATGACATTAGCATGGAATTCTTTCTTCCTTCTACCATTTTATTTGCCACCAGGTAGAAATAAGAGCTATAAAAAGAGTCTATTCACACTAGTATTGAAGACAATCTACCTGAGGCCAGAAACAAGGCAATGAAAAGTAATAAGACAACTCAATTAATTATAATCTTTCAGGCTTACAGGATGCATATTTCAGACCTCAATTGCTGTACTGGTTCCAATACCACTGTGCCTAGCACAGTGCTCCACTCAGGTAATAAGCATGCAAGAATATGTATTAAATGAATGAGAAGCATTTTAAATGATGCTTATTTAATTAATAGTGTGATACATGCTTTTTGTTTGTGAAATCATTCTCAACCCTAGCTGGGAATTTTGAAAAATACTGATGTCTGGGCCCACTCCAGGCGACTTAAATCAAATTTTTTTTTGTGTGTAGAGCTTACACATGGGTATTTTTTGAGAAAAACACCCCTCATGATACCAGTATGTGGACAGATTTGAAGAACACTAGTTCACAGAGGAATTAATTAAGTGTTTGAGGGGGCCCTATGGTATTCACAGTCTGTTTTCCCCTCACCGGGCTACCCCAAATGGCAGAGTGAAGGGCAGAAAGCTTCTTCTATGACAAGATAGCCATGACATGCATGCAATTACTTGAATTCTTGCATTTTTAAAATTAAAAATTCATGTCCTCATGGCTTTCTACTCCATAATGCATTCTGTTTATTTTGATATAAGATTTTTTTCACAAGAAGTTTTCAAGTAAAAGAGTCTTGCAGGATATGTCATGTGATGCCAAGCTTCTTGACCTCTCAGTATACCACATCTTCCCAGTTGTACAGCACTAGCTCTGGGTCCCAGAGCTCAAGCATGGCTATCACACAGATCCAGGTTTGGATCCCATCTCTGCCACTAAGCTAGTCTCTTCACCTCCTCAAGACTTTGTTTTCTCATCTATCCAACAGGTTTGTTATGGGGATGAAATACATGAAGTACTTGGACACTGGGTCTAGTACATATGTTTTCAGCCTATGTTCCTGTTACAATGTTTTAATTAGTGAATGTGTTCTCATTCTGTATTGGAACCGGACAGAGCTGGTGCCATTACATGCCTAGTTTTAGGACAAGACTGAAGGAGTTGGAGGAAATAGGCCCTGGAAGGTCAGGGAAGGCAAAGATAGTGTGGCCAAGGCTAGAGGAAAGAACAGAGGAGAAGCTTGTTGATTTCTTCTCACTTGTGTGGATAGCCTGGATGGTCTTGTGTAGAGGCTCAGGCTGGGAGTTAGGAGGGAGGAAGGTGTTTCTAAACTGGATTATGTTTTCAGTCCTACCATTTTAGGAAAGTGCCCTGGGGTGTTATACAACCTCCTCCAGTGGATCTCAGTCAAGGGGATTTTCCGTTGAGGTTTAAATTCTGAACAGATTCCAAGTTGTAAGACCTACCTGAATGCAAATGAGGATGGTGGTCACTGGGAACCAAAATGTGCTGATTTAGGTTTATGAAGCTCAAGTCAGTTGACCTGGAAGCTCGGGTGTGAGATGAAGTGGAACTTAAATGTGCAAAGTGGTCATTTTCAAGGCATCTGCCATTTGGAGTCAGACTTTCCTGATGATGAGCGTCTTGCCTGTCCCTGTTGTGTTGACAGAAGTGTTTGGGCCACGGCTGGCAATAAGGAATGATAATAATGCTTATAAAAAGTCACCTTACATTTGTGTCGCATGCCACATTGAACAGCGCAGTGTCATATCCATTATCGTATTTGATCCTTGAAGCAATTCAATGAACTAGAAAAATTACTGCAGCCAGAGATTAGCCATATTCTTAAAGAACCCATGGTCACTAGCATTCATTTAGAGTGTGTGTTCCTATGCTTATATGTACAGAGACCTCCTTTCTGTTTGCTGTGTCTGTGTTCTACTATTGAATTTTATTTTTTCATAATCCATTTGCCTTTTAAAATCTCCCTATCCTCTGACTCTGATTGAGAAGAGATGCACTTGGAGATTGGACTCTTGGCTGCATTTCTGTTGGAAATGTTGCCTATTAGTAGGTGCTAACATTAAGTTATTTTTCTTCCTTCCTTCCTTTTATTTCTAGAAAAAAAGTGTGTGTGTGTGTGCATGCGTGTGCATGTACATGGGATAAAGTAGGGTAGGGATGAAGAGTAAGGAAGAGGATGTGTTGAATTAATCAAAGTGAAGAGAACTGTAAAGTTCCCAAAGAGATCCTTACAGGTTAAAGACAGGATCTATGTAGGTGCATATTTATAGTAACTATGATTTTATGGGACATATTTCTTTTTGTGAGACAATATCATCAGGCTCTGGTTGTGCTGCTTAAATGATCTCACAAATACTGTGACAACTAAAATCAGTGATAATAAATATTTTTTTCAATAATTTAATGTTTAGGAAAGGTATTCTCTTCCTAGGTTCAGTTGTAAACATTTATCAGGTGAATTAACATTCTTAAATGCATGTGTGTGTGTGTGTGTGTGTGATAAATATTGCACTACAATTATCATGATCCTTTCTCTAAATGATTCTGCCTTGTATTTCAAGATCTTTATTTTGCCAGATGGTATTGAGATCACTAATACAGCAATCAAGAGTTCCCATATATGCAGAAATGTAACCATCAGAGATGGGTGTTAACAGAGTGAGAATTATATTTTTTAGACTTGTGAATTTTAAGATTCTTAGTGAGATATGCATGTTTCATATATGATATGATATGAATGCCTTTTAAACAAATAAAAGGTTAAACATGTACCTGTCCCAAATCATTAACCTAATAATGATAACAATAGTTTGACAGAGAGGAAATCTTCAGAATAATACCTACCATATGGTAGAATCATAAACCTATTTGTCTGACACTTTTTTCCCATTTGATTTAGGCTGAATTTACCAAATATTTTGATAGAGGGGAGGCCTTTTAATGGTGTGATTAAAAGCTTAGACTCTGGAGTCAGATCTGGATTTGGCTCTTGCTTCTGTTGCTTACTAACTGCTAAACTTTGCAGGACTGGTTTTCTCATCTGTACAATGGGGGCCAGATTCATAACTGTTGGGGCTGCTGAAATTATAAAATAACTTAAAGAATGTGAACTGCTTAGCATAATGTTTCGCTTAAAGTCAGTGTTCAGTGAATAGTATTAATGGTATATTATTACTTATTAATAGCTACATTAATTTGGTTGGATTAGCCCATATTTGGGCTAATTGGAATATATATATTTGGAATATATGGCATATATGTTTTATTTTACACTACCAAAAAACAGAATTTTTCTGGGTTTATAAATTCCTTTACTTAATAAGTATTTGTTGGGTTAACTACTATGTGCTGGATACCTTGCCAGAAGCTAGTGTGAAATGGTGAACTAAGTAAAGTTCTTCTTTTCACAGAAATTGTGGTCAGTATGAGAAATAGATAATAAACATGCAAACTAACAAATCCACTTTTTTTTTTGTCTGTTTAACAGTAGAATGCTGATCAGGGATTCCTGCCTTAAGGCTACTGGAAGTCAGACTCTGAGCATTTGTACTGAGATATGGAACAGAGTGGGGAATTGTCAGTAGACATGAATCCAAAAAATTCACTGTTTGATTTGGGAGCTTTGGGCTCTAAGGCAATTGGATGAACCCTGCAGTTTATGCCTTTCCCACCATTTTACAAAGGACAATTGATGTGTGCCTGTGAATTTCCTTCAGATCACCTCATCAGCGCTCAGGAAATACTATGAAATGCGTAAGTAGGTTAAGGGTCATTCTTCATAAACAACAACAACAACAACACCATAATTCAAGAAAACTCAGTATATCTAAGTCATTTCGAGCATAGACAGTGATAAAACAAATTTGTTTTCCCACCTTCATTTATCTTCCGGTAAAACACGAGATGTCTCCCTACCCCCGACCCCCTGATCTATTTAAATCTTAGCATTTTGCGGTCTTAATGGAACTGAGAAAGAATTCTTAAAAGAGAGCTTCTGGAGTGCTGGTGCAAGGATGGGGAGGACTTCGGTTTGTGATGATCTAGGCTTCTTTAGTAAGGACGCAAGGGGGCCGTTTCTGGGCATGACATTCACAGAGGGTCTTCCCGGAGTCGTTCACCCTCTTCCAGCGCCTTGGGTCTTCTCTTCAAAACACGCTAATAAAAGCACTCAGAAGGAAGGAAAAAGTTTTCCTCCTGGCTCTCAATAGTGAATTACAAACTGGCGTTCTCTCCTCCCATTCTTAAAACTCGAAGGGTGGTAAGGCAGCGATGCTGACAGTGTGCATTCGCAGATGCCACCATATGGGTCTCGAAAAACTAGTTGCACTGATGATTCCCTGCACATGTAGGAGACAGTTTGCATTGTTGGCATCGTCCCTGCACAGAAACAAGCACAGCTTAGCAAGGCTGAGCAGATGGAACTAGATCTGGTGCCAGGGAAGCAGTGAATTAAAGGTTATACCCACCAGGTTTGATGCGGTGCCAGTTTGAATTGGTACAGAAGCTTCAGCCCACCTGCTTATTGGCCTCATGACATCTGGCATCTTTTTATTTTATTATTTTTTTTTAACTTGGACTGAATTGAAGGCAGCAAGGAAAAATGTCATTTTAAAAGCCAGTTACAAGTCAATGGATTTAAACTCTTAACCAAAAAAGGCCTACAGGTCCTTCGCATTAATGTTTCATATTAATGATTTTTTTTATAAAACCTTGGGGGAATTGTACTCTGACGTGCCGAATCGGGCTGAGTTTTATAGCAGAATATAACGGAGAGGGTGGACTGCTTTAAAAAAAAAAAAAAAAAAAACTGGCTCAAAGTTGCTAAATAGTGACAACAGAAAAAGGCTATTATCGGTAGCCTGTGTTGTGTTGCTGGGAATCAGGGAGGAAAATAAACTTGTTTCTATTTATTTAAGGATTTTTACATTTTAGTAATTAGAAAGCATTGTGGCATTTCACCTGGAAGCACACTCTAAAAGGTGTTTTGCACCCTTAGTTGGTTCCTGTGAAGTTTTTCCTGTAGCGGTGTATTTAGTTAGGCTGTATTTCAGCTGTAATCCCCACTTGCTCCGCACACATTCGTATACTGTGTACACAAATATGCAACATACCCAGCCCCAGGGTAGCAGTGTGTGCATACTGAAACCTGTTTGTATATCTCTTCCATTTGGGATTTTCATGCCTGCTCCCTGGGTGTGAAATGAAAGCACGCAATCGAGTTGCGCTCTGAGGTGATTAGCTTTGTAACGAAGCCTTTTGATTCAAAGTATATGTTAGACCTGGCTTAGAGCATCCACAACTTATCGATTTTAAATTGAGTTTTAAGGATATCGTGTCTCTGCATCTGCATTCTAGAGGTAAAAGAAATCATTCAGTCAACGGATTAGACATCTAAAATAGCATCAACTTTTTACCCCACAAATCTAACACGTATTATGGTACTGCGGATTTTTTCTCTTTGGAATTGGCTTCATTTTTTTTTTTTTTTTCTCCTTTAGAGGTTACAATGGCTGTGAGACTTTGTGGTAGTGTAGTCATTTCCTTTCAGGAAAAAATAAAATCTATAGAAGAGATGTTGCTGAAGAAGAAAAAGAGGTAGGAATTCCTTCTAAGTTGTGCTCAGTGAATTCAGAGGGAGAAAGAAGAGAAACCAGGAGCAAAACTCTGGTTGTGAACAGAAGGAAAGAAATTGGAAAGCCAGTAATTTGTTCTCATGTTAAACTCCACAAACCGTCTACAGACAGATCTTGGAGAGTCAATAATATCTGTGTGGTCCTGCGAATAAGTAAGAGAAATGATAGGAGTCTGATGGAGAAATCTACATTCATTCTGTTAGTTCTGGATCTGGAAATCTACTGTCTGCTTTAAAGCCATTGACTGAATATTGTAATTACTTCTTAATATTAAAAGTATTAATTATTAATGTAAAAGTATTAAAACACATTAAAATAATTTTAAAATATTAATGTGTTACTAATTACTAATATTAAAGTATTAACTTCCAATTCTAAATTCATAAATCACAACTATACCTCTTACAGCAGTAAATCCAGGTAAAAAAACCATTTCTCAAGGAGAGAATATGACTATGAATTAAAAAAAAAATTCTTCTGAGCAGCAATATTGGAAATGATGCTGGAGTTTTACGAACCCACTTGTTGTTATCAAAATCCCTAGGTTCATCTTAAGTTTAAGTCTCAAACTGGTTTGATCTCATTTAAAGGGTGATCAGTCAGCAGCATTTCACAATAGAATAAAGACAGAAAAGAATAAAATCACCTACACTGCAAGCTGCCTGCCTTACCCTGGAAGCAACTAGCATTTCCTCCTGTTCATGTTAACTAACTCATTTATATTTGATACTTCTTCATAACTCTATTAGACTGGAATTTCTTTCACAAGCTTCTTAGGCGTTCCTCTGTAATAATGCTCCTTCATTATAGTTATCCAAAGACATCTCACTGTTGTCACAGTCAAAACTTATACATTATTCAGTGTTGTTATAAATAATTCTTGGTGTAGACCAGGTACTAAATTGCTACCTCATATTCATTGCAGTGAGAGACTCTGTTTCAAAGTTCTGCGGATAAAGAGGTAACCCAAAATATTCCAGGGGAAATAAAAGAAATATGTTTTCCCACTCCTCCAGCTGAGCAGTTTTAATGAGGCAACGATCCAAAAAAAAAAAAAAAATCCCCAATGAGAGATGGCACTGAAAGCTGTAAATTGATAGTCACAACAAGATGATATCCAAGCATAATTTTATTTACCACATATCTGATAACATTGTCCTCTAAGCTCTCTGTAGTCTAATATATTGCTGAGTACTCTCTTCCTATGTATCTACAATCGAATATTGTTAACAGACACAAGGGCTCCTAAAAATTGGTCTAAGATGTAAGTGAAGAGCTCTATGGATTAAATGGAAGGCAAGATCTTAAGAATTCTCTCAGAAAACCAGATTGTGGATTTTATATTTATCTTTTGAAAGATATCTTCATCATCTGTGTATAAAATAGCCAACTTGAAGTCCAAGTAAGTGCTCCCATTTCAGGTTTTCAGAACTGGAGTTTTGTTTTCCTATTCATAATGGGCATTTCTGGAACATCCTAATTATATTCTCATACCTCAATATAATGTCATTTGTGTTGCCTACAACTTCTTTAACATCCATAATAGTTTGGGGATGTTAATCAGATCAGTAAATAAATCTGTATCTTTAGATTTTTCTTTCCTCAAAAAAGTCATTGTTTTGAGTGCAACTCTTCATGGACATGGTGTCTTTTAAATTTCTAGTCTCTTAAACACCACCCATTTATTTATTTGGGATTCCTTTAAAGAGAAAAGGTAATCCATTTTGTTATTAATAGTCTGCATTGATTTCGAATATTTATGGCCAAGGGTTCACTTTTGGTACTTTAAAAAACAAACCCAGAAAATCAATAATTTACCCTCAAGTTAATGAAATAAAAGAAAAGGCTCTGGAGGATACAATTTACATGGACTCGGCATGCAGCATAATAGTGTCACAGATTTAATTCAGGCAAATTCTGCTCTACAGCTCCTATCATCGTTAATGGATATTTTTGTATAGTTTATGATATGACCTACTGCAAAGTAATGTAAAATGTAGGACCCGGTACAAAATAGAAGTTCAAAATATTTGTTTAATGGATGTATGGATAACGAAATGAATCAGTCTTCCTTCCCTCCTTCCTTTCTTCCTTCTTTCCTGCCATCTTTCCTTTCCTTTCCTTTCCTTTCCTTTCCTTTCCTTTCCTTTCCTTTCCTTTCCTTTCCTTTCCTTTCCTTTCCTTCCTTTCCTTTCGTTCCTTCCTTCCTTCCTCCCTTCCTCCCTTCCTTCTTTCCTTTCCCTTCCACTTCCTCTTTCCTGACCTCTTCCCCTCCCTTCCCTCCCTCCCTCCCTCCCTCCAACCCCCCTTCCTTCCTTCCTTCCTCCTTCCTTCTTTTCTTCTTTCTTTCTTTCAGCAATAATAATGGAGCATATATATGAAAGTGGCTGACAGCACAGATTGCCTGGGTTCAAATCATCTTTGCCCTTTGCCAGCTGTGTGAGTCAGGACAAATTACTTAACTTCTTAGTGCCTCGGTTTTTTCCTCTGTAAAATGGAGAAGCTGTAACAATTGCTAATACCAAATATGTGAAGCTTTATAAGAAATAACATATTTATTAAGAATTTAGAGAAATTCTGCATACATTGTAAGTGACTTATAAGTAGACAAATAAAGACAAGTAGGTAATAACATTCCCAGCACAGAGAACAAAACAAGGCAAGGTCTTCGTTCGTAATGTGCTCAAGATATTCAGATATTATTCTAGCCTGTAAATGCCTAACTCCGCATAAAATCAACTTTTATTTCTTTATTTTTGTTTTTATTTATTTTTTTAAAAGATTTTTACTTATTTATTTGAGAGTGTGAGAGAGCATGATCAGGGACAGAGCAGAGGGAGAGGGAAAAGCAGGATCGCCACTGAGCAAGGAGACTGATGAGGGGCTCGATTCCAGGATCCTGAGATCCTGACCCCAGCTGAAATCAAGAGTTGGATATTTAACGGACTAAGCCATTTGGGTGCTCCCAAATCAACTTTTAATTTAAATGAAAGTTTAGGTTTTGAGCTCAAGAAGATGGTATGTGCCATATTAGTAATCAATATCTCTTTAAATCAACATAACTTATCTTTATTCTAGTAGGTAAAATTATGAAATAATTGCAATATGTGTTTATTATTCCTAGCATCTTCTTACTTTGTAATCAGTTTTCACTTAAAGGAGAAATAATCTAGTGTCAGTTTATCACTCATTTTAGTTGATATGCTAGTTAAATTTGTATGTCTGTGAATCATTTGCACTGTGTCTCTTCAACCAGACATGGTTAGATTTTAAACCCTTTTTCAATAAAGATAAACTAAAAGCATTTCTTCCCTTTAAAAGACTTTTAGTTAGTGCCAGACATAAAAGGTTTGGGGCTCAGTGAAGGGGTCCCTGAAGACTTAATATATAAATTACACATCCTATTAGTCCCAAACAATTGTTGATTCTAAACCAGCAATATTTTTCCTTTTCTATCTACATCCCCGGTATGACTGCCTTAGTTCCTGGCCTCATTATTTACCATCAGAAATTCTGAGAAGTTTCCTTCCCTGCTTCCTAGCTTGCTTGATTCCTTTCCCTATATTTTGTTATCTGTACTGAATCCAGAATAAACTTTCCAAAACCCTCCCTGTTCATGCTGCTTTCATGCTCAAAAATCTAGTAACACTGCATTGCCTCAGCAGAAGTCCCAATCTGGATTGCCCATAACACCAACCTGGTCGAACTCTTTGTCTCTGAAGATGTTGGTTCAGTATGCATTTAATGAGCTCAGAGTCTAGTTTTAGGAATTTGGATGAAATTGCTCCAAGGACCAATGTTTGAGAACCATCAGCCAGAAGAAAAAGGCAAACTGCATAAACCCTCTCCAGACTTGTCCTTGCCTGTCCCCAATTCCATACATCTACTCTCATCTGGTTGGAGTTTCTACTTCCATACTCTGCAGATGCTTCACTCCTGGTTTGGCAGTCGCCTCCCTTCTGTGACCCCTGGTGTTGCGTCTGGAACCACTGGCAGCTCCTCCTGCAGTAGTCTCAAATGCTCTGCCTCCACTGCATTTCATACTTTCTTACTTTTATTGTTTTGAGAATTTATAAAGCATGGAGGGCTGGAATAACAGCATTAAAAGATGTATAGTTCAACTGGGCAAAAATAATTCAATGTAATAAGTCCCATTTTTTGCTTAGGTCTGTTGAAGAACACTAAAGACAGTTCCAATACAAAGCACCCATCCTTCCAAGTTTTTCTCTTTCTAGTTTTTCTCATAACCCACCTGGCATCACACCTTTTTCTTCCAGACTTCCTGGAGAGTCTTTGACATACCCTATTCCATTTGACTTTTACCTTCCTTGCCCCTCCCTCTTCCTCCCGATTATGCGATTTGAAAATTCCAGAGAATAAAAGCACTTTCCTTGGAAGGCTGAGAAAGTAAAAAAAAAAAACAAAAAACAAAAAAACCCAACTACAGTTGTCCTTAATGCGTAAGAGTTGTGTCTGGTGGTTGTGCAGGAGGGAGATTTGCGAACAATTATACAAAATCCTCCCTCTCCCATTTCACCTTGAGTACCTGAAGATTAAGAGTCCATTTTAGTGATTATGACTTCTCTTTGCAAACACATATCTCAAAATATGTTAGAATATGAAGGTGACTAATGTGTTTTGAATATGTATTATACCTACTTATCAGATTTGCACTAAGGAAGATCTACAAGGAATTAATAATCTAGGAAGGTATTTTGTCTCCTCCCTATTATAATTTTCTCTTGTTCCTACCACCATCTAAAGAAAAAGTTCCCTGTGTTTGTATATACCAGTTCCAATGGTTATGTCACAAATTACTACAACTTTCATGATATGAGCTGTTATTTCTCTGCAGATTCCTTGGGATAGGTATTCAGGAAGGACTTGACCAGGCATTTCTCACTGGGGTTATGTGATGAAAATCAGAGGACTGCTGTTGGCTGAAGGTTCTGCTCTGGCTGGGGATGCACATTCCCAGGATGTTGTCTGAATGCCCCTGCACATGGTGGCTTGGGTGCCCTTACCACATGGCATCTGGCTTCCTCCTGAATATGTGATCCCAGAAGCCAAAGCAAAACCTGCAGTGCCTTTTATGACCTAATTGTCAGAAGTCACACATTGTCATTTCTGGCCCATTCATTGCATCACACAGGACTAATCTTGATTCGTTTTGAGACAGGATAGCGCAAGGTTGTAAATATTGGGGGTGTGGATCATTTGGGGTCATTTTGGAGCTGGCTGCTGAGTGTGTACTCATTTCTGAGAGATAAACTGTATATTAGCTACAGTTGTAAGAATTTGAGAGCATGAAATATTGAAAAACCTTATATTTTATAGCTGGGAAGGATGGAGACATTATGGTCTAATCACGTATTCTTGAATCACAGGTCTAGAAGTGGTTTTAAGGATTAGCTAATTCAGTCAGCTGATAAAGTTCACCGATAAAGAGAGGGTCAGCAAAGACATTTATGTCAGAGTTGAGATAGGTGGTCAGAGCTTCTGTATCCCAAGCCAATAAATGATCAAATGAAGAAAGCAAGCACACAGGCAAACGGAACTGTCTAGGAATATCTAAAAAGGGAAACTGCACACATGTTCTTTTGATGCATAAGCATAATCTGAATTTGAGTCAATGTTATAAATTACTTAATTTTTATGACTACCATGCAGTATGGTTGTGACTTTGCTTGTGTAGGTGAACTGTGCCACACACTAATTTGTGTGGGTTTTATTTGCTCACAACATTATATTCTATTGACATGTTCCTAATTGTGCTATTTGCTGATCATACAATGTAGTTATTTACTGAGAAAACTAAATAAAACATTATCCATTCACTTATCTCATAAAGATTATAGGCATGTTAAAATAAAATTCTAAACTTTAAGGTAAAGAATATTGGAAAATATTTTTTAATTAATTGAATGAATTAATTTTTGACGTTAAGCAACATCTTAGAAAGCACTCAATTAGAAATCAAATTGTATAAAATAGAATGTCCTGAACTGTTTTTCATTGCCTAGAAATTATGTCCAGATAAATTTTATTTGTGTGGTTTCCTTCAATAATGATGTTCTCCTACCTAGTCTAATGGTCACAGACAAATCTATTTTAAACTACTGCCATTCTTTCATTATTCTGACAACCCAAATTGAATATTGCAAGTTACAGACTGCAACTGTTTTATAGACTTTCTTTGCAATTGGAATACAAGACAAATAAAAGTACACATAAAAAGGGTCATTTGATTTTGAAAGTTTTACTGCTGCAGTTAGAGATTGGCATACATAGGGATAAAAATACTGGGCCCTGCATTAGTTCTGCCATATATTTTGCTTTGGCTCCTTAAGAGAATAGGATGTGACAGGGGAGAGATATAAATTTTCAATCTGTTTTTTCTTTGGAGAAAAATACACCTATTTCTTTGACCTAGGAGAACACTGTGCTGGAATAGGGCAATGTATCAATTCTGAGGTTAACTCTGTAGAGTGTTTGGGCACAACTCAGGATGGGTGGAGTCCAGGCAGCTGATTTACTTTCTGTTCACATCTCTAAGGGTTTCTCCATGAGGTTTTATTTTTAATTTTTGAAATGAAAATAGGTATAACCGGTAAATTACTTAATCTATTTTTCTGCATTTAAATATATACATAAATGATTTAAAATATCATTTTCCTGTAGTTGTAATCCTAATAATTAGCTATTGTTAGCAGGCATTCAGCTAAATGGTAAATCTAGTAGGAACTATGCAGAGTCCAAATGTGAATAATCATTTAATTTAGATTATTTACTATCCTTGAATTTTAAAATCATTTTACATAAAATGTTAAAATTATACTTTCCGTATCTATTATTTAATGACCCACACTGTTGTGTGTAAGTGTCCTGTTATGTGTGTGTTAATCTCCTGTTATAAACCACCCACCGAGTTTTCCCTGTGTAACTGAAGGGCCATAGCGTACTCTTTCAGGGACTGTCATAACTTGAAAATATCAGTCTTTTTAGGGTGAAGGAAATGACAATAAGAAGAATTAACACTCTAAGTTAAACTCCTATTTTGGTTGAGGCCTGTGCATGAGACAATTTTAAAATGGATGCTTTGTAAAGCTTACAATGGGTAAGGGTAAAAAAGAAAATGTTAGAATGATTAATCTTTAGACAAAATTTTTTTTATTTTTATTTTTTAATTTTTTATTTTTTATAAACATATAATATATTTTTATCCCCAGGGGTACAGGTCTGTGAATCGCCAGGTTTACACACTTCACAGCACTCATCATAGCACATACCCTCCCCAATGTCCATAACCTTCTCCCAACCCCCCTCCCCCCAGCAACCCTCAGTTTGTTTTGTGAGATTAAGAGTCACTTATGGTTTGTCTCCCTCCCAATCCCATCTTGTTTTATTTATTCTTTAGACAAAATTTTTAATGGAAGAAAAGCATATCCAACAGAAAATATAAAATTATATGTCCTTTATATCTTGGTAATTTTAATATAAACTTTATTTCTTGCCTCTGACTTTAATGTTGTTTATTTTTGGTTTATTACTTTGTTATTGTGAGCTGCCTAGCATCAATTTGATACCAGTTTAAAAAATAATAAACAAATTATAAAAATGTTTTTGTTGTTGCTGTTATTGTAAAGTAGGTAATCCCGGTCCTCATTTTGTAAACTCTCCAAATGCCCTCTTCATGACCCCTGTCTATAGTTTATTTCTTTCCCGCCTTTCATGTTTGCTTTGGCTTACCAACTAGTTCCTGCCAAATGAGTTAGTTGAAATAGGAACATTAATTTTTATGCATGGAAGCATGTCAGCTACAATGGGAGGGAAGGGGTGGTAAAGAGGGAGGAGCCGGGTGGAACGGAAACAACCAAGCATGGATAGTCCACCCGACTGTGGTGTCACAGGAAAAGCTCTGGTTGTCACATTTTCATGTGAGCTTTTTACCAAAGATGCCAGTGGACAAAGGTTGCAATAATTTTCTCAAAAATCCTATTTCTTGGTTTGAAACCTTCTTCTCAACATAGACCTTTTAAGCTGTTCACTATCCTACAGTCTGCAGTAATCCTTATTTCAAAACCCCATTATCGAGATACACCAGAGGGACATTTTAAAATGGACAACAAAGAATATAAAAAGACAGAAAAAATTAAAATAACAGGAGTATTGATTTCCCTGGAGGACCTTTAAAGTTCTTCACAGTTTCTGGTGGATAAAACAAACTATTTATTTTGGTTCTTCCAACAGTTTTCCATGGATCATGCTATGAACCAGAAATGTCTGCTCTGCTTGCTGTTGGCATTCCAGGCAGGTGAAACTCCCCAAGAACGTGATAGAGAAGCTTGGGTCCTGGAGACAGTGCATTCTTTGGAGCTAGAATTCTTGGGAGGTAAGCCTGGGCTTCAGAAGTTACTATGTGTGAGGGTATGAATGCATCCCTTAACCACTCTGACTCTGTTTCTGATCTGTCTAAAAGGTGGATAATAATAATACTAGTCATAAAATTATCCTCCCAGTCTTCCTATTTACAAGATTTTGAAGGCTTTCAGAAATAGTAATGATGACAATAATAGGTAGCATAATGTTTATCCTAAACCCTAAAGCACCAGCCAGCACGGGCATGGTTTTCTGGCTCATTATTCCAGCAATGTTGCCCACCACTTTGTGGTGTTCACATGTAAGGCTGGGTGTACACCTACGTGAGTATAAATGCTTCTAAGGCAGGGCCTATATTCTTCTTATAGTTGGTGCCAGGCATTTAATAAATGATCAGTAATGTTTGCTGAATGAACATCTAAATGAATATGATAGGTAGTCATGTGAAGAGGGACTAATTTTGTCTTCTATACTCTCTAGAAATAAAACTATACTTGTAATAGGATGTCATAGGAAGACAAATAGAAGTTCAATACAAGAAAGATGAAAATTAATCCTCAGAGAAATCCAAAAATGGAACAGGACGCCTTTTAAAATAATGTCTTTGAGATCGCTGAGTTTTTCTTAGCAGAGGTTATTGTACCCATCAGGAAAAACTAGGAAATGCTGCAATAACAAAAAGTGCTAAAATTCAGGGACTCCAAACAATGTCTTTCATGCTGTGTATCCATCATGGGTTGGGAGGGATATTTTGACCATTTGAGCCACCTGGACCCAGGCTGATGGAACAACCATCCTCTTTAATGGTGCCCAGTCAGTCATCACGGCTGAAGGAAAAGGAATGTGCTGTAGAAATTTATGAATGGACAGCTAAACGCTGCAGCCTGTAAGTGACACATTATTTCTATTTACAACTCACTGGCAAGAATTAGACATTTGACTCCAAACATAAGGCGATCAGGAAGTAGAATTCCACAACGTACCTAGAAGATAACAATATTAATGACAATTGTACTTTGGGTTGTTGTAAAGAGAATTATGAGAAGGTCAATCCTTGACTGGTTGATTTTGCCCATGCACATATTTTTCTAACCCTTCTGCAGTGTCTGCAGGCTTTGTTTTCTTTTAGCAGATCTCACATATGTTGCCCTTGTACTTCCAGGCCATTAAGTTCTAAATACACCTATGTTCAACTGCTTTCTATAATTACTGACTTGTATTTGTGTCTGTGACCATTTTCTTGGTTGTTTGCTGTTTGGGGGACTTTACCAAATACTAATTCTTATATCCTATCATGATTCCATAGCTTTCACTATAGAAATGTATACCAGCACCTCCCCCCACCCAGTTATTTTCTTTTTTGAATATGCACATTTAAGACAGCTTCTCATTTTAAGGGAACTGCTCAATGGCCATAATGAGAACTATTTCTTGGGAGACTAGTTTGTACTTTTAAGAGTGGTTTACATTGCATGGACACCCATTATGGTAGAAAACTGAAATTCCAGGCAACATGATGGGAAAGTGCGGCTTCTAAGATAGCAACCCAGGGAGCTTTTCTCATAACAGATTGCTATTTGTGGTGCCATATTCTTGCTTTCTAATATACCTTGCATCAGCATGGGTCTGTCTGTACATGATGAACAGAAGCAGATTTTTGTGGCTTGATGAGTTGTTTTAGGAAGGCTGCAAAGTTAAAGTGAACCTAGGTCCTGCCTTGGACAGAGTAGAAATCCCATGGTCAATGCATAGAATCTAGTGTTGTAGTGAATGTGTAGTTCTCTCTTTTGGCTGTTTTGTTTGATGACTGTGTGTGTGTGTGTGTGTGTGTGTGTGTGTACATGTGCACATGTGTGTAGCAGAGGGATGCCTGATCATGAAAAACGGGTGTAACTAAAATCAGGTTTCAAAACTCCTCTTTATTAAATATTGTTAGATGGAATGATGTCTTAGGAAAAGCAGGAGGCACAGTGGCACAGAGTGGCAAAGTGTCTTTTATAAGAATCCTCACAAATACTGAACTTGGTCTAATGGCAGTTAAATCAGTCCTCCTAAGCATATCTCAACATATGGTGGCTCTCACTGTATTGTTTTGTCTAAAATGTTGTGGTTATCTTGGCTTGTGGCTCTGGAGTAATTACAGGGTACTACCCTCCCATTTTTGCTCACTGGTCTTTAGTGAGAAGACTTAACAGCCATTTGTCTAGGCTACTCTGAATGAGAAGCAATTTTTCTCCTCTGCCTTACTGAATGATAATGAGGTGATGAGTGTGTTTCTTTTGGAAAGACAAGCTGACCTGTCCATGCTGGAAGTTTGATGTGTTTAGCAGCCACTATCGTGAGGCTGTGGAGAAGGTAGAGCAAGACAATATCTTTGGGGTGACTAAAAATACACAAATGCCAACGATATACAGTGGAATTTGTCCGGATAGTATCCTTAAGTGACTGTCATGTGAGGAAAGAATGTGTCAGAAGTGCCATCTCATCCTAAGCGAAGTATGTCACAACTGATAGGTAAGGACGTCACTGCCTAATGTCTCTGGTTTAAGTAGAGCAGCATTCTGCAATTCTCCAAATGGTAAAGAATGGCTTAGTTTGAAGCCAGTCTCTCTCTCGATGTGTTTGTACCCAGCAACCAGAGGAAATAGAATTCTTATCTGAAATTTCTCTCAGATGCAGATAAGACTCAGAAGAAACAAATGTGAAAGTCCTTATTGGCCCAATTTACTCGTCATGGGTTCTTACTCTTGATGTGTGACTTATTATGCCAAATCACATGGTTGGGTAATTATAATATAATTGACAAATTTCAGGCCTCTGTGACTATGGAAAAAGCAGGACATGGCGGTAAAATAGGAATGTGGAGAGCCAGATATAAATGCCTAGCTATGCAGGTTAACATACTTTATACTCATACACGAATAACTTTGAAGGCAGGGTTTTCACTCCACTTTATTTTTAGGAAGTCCCACGTAATCCATTAAAACTTTTACTGCAAAGATTGTGTAAGTTATACAGTGTAAGCGAATCCACATGTACCTAGGTCACAACATGACATGCAAAACCTTTGCATAACTAAAAAGCACCATGCTTACTTTTTTCATGATTTGTTGGTTAGTTTTTTTCTGCTGCTTGATTTGTTTTTCCCCCACCAAACTCCAAAACGTCCTAAAACATATTTGGAATTATCTAAGGCTTATGTACTTAATGAACACTTTAATAACTGTGAAGGTATAAGATTGACAGAAAACATTATGTTTTAGTATCTCTCAGAAAGTAGACTTTGAACCTGGCAGACGGTACCACTGGTAAAGGAATAGCACTTCTTAGGATGCAAATCCCTCTTAGCACAAGAATTATTGACCCACAAGATGTATAATGGCTCCTTAGTTTATTATATCCAGTCCACTGCCACACAGGCATGCTTACCCTTTGTGATTTTGAGAGTTCAGCAAAGAACACTGATGTAAACCCACTCCAAAGCTAAACGTAATCATTAGGTCACGATTCCTGTTTCTCTATCTCCCCAGCACCCTTCAGAGTATCCTGTTGTAATAATGCACATTGCACATACATGTAATTGAATTCAGGTCACAATTCAAGCCAGCTGCTCTGGAATACCAACTCGCAAGCATCACTCAACAAGAGAATATGTCTTTATTCTGCACAGAGGATACAGAGACGCTGTGCTCTAACCACGTGACACGGAGTGCTTCTGAATACCAATGGTGTTCGCTAGGAAGAGAACTTCTTCAGATGCAAGAAGCCCAACCGTTCAGGGATAGGAATCCTTAAAATAAAACTAGAGGCGCAGAACTACAAATATGTTGATGTATGATGAATTCCAGTGGCGTACAGTTAAGAAATAGGGTTTCTTTGTGACCCAGCAACATAATCACATGGGAGGCATTGCCTCTAAATCACAGGCATTTGTCGTTCCTGCTAATTGGTGAACTAACCTATTAACAAGTCTCTTAAATGTTACACGATTTAGATAGGAGAGTGGAGATATCTGTTATGTTAGGAAATCCTGAAATTTGTATTACTTGAGTACAAAAAGCAAAGGCAAGTACCTGCCTGGAGGTTGATGTGCTGTATTCCATTCCGAAGCAAAGGAGGGCATTTGCTTTAGTCATTGCCAGCCCCCACCCATAACTTTAAAACCCCCAACTGTGCAAGCTACAGGGTGTCATATTAAATTGTTGTCAGCATTGAACAAAAGTCCTAAGCATGTAATTCAGAGCAACTGATACAAGAGTTAAATAGAGGTTTAAACAAAGGCAAATGAGTCGGGCAGAGCCTATTGAGATATTTATTTTGAATAAAAAGTTAAACTTTGTACAGTTTGAGTACAAACCCTTTCAATGAATTTTATATAATTTGAGAGACAAAGAAAAGCGCCCCTTGAGAAGGCTGATTAACTGAATCGCTCTTCATTGTGCATGCCGCCGGTGATAGAAATATATTTATCAATACACTTTTTAGTCACACAAAATGGACACCATCTAATCCGAAGAAGAGAATCAGAGATTCACAAAAGCACTGTTGAATGTCTTCTGACGATGGTTTGGTGAGTGAAATGTAAAGCCAGGATTTACAAATATTACACAAGTGAACACTGTTACTGCACTCAGGCTGAAAAATCCTGTTCAAATCCAATAAGTGGTTTAAGATGTGCAAATAGAGGCTTCTGCAGGGAGTCAGGCATTAGAAGCCACCTGGAGCATGTGCTAGAGATTGTATCCATCAATACAGCAGCTGGGCTGAAATTATAAAGAGAGCTGCTTTTCATCACGCTTGTTTTAATGCATACATTTCTCCTGTCACTGGCACCCCAGGAAAACTACTAAGCACAAAAATGAATGGTGCCTATTACCTGATATTCATACTTGTGACAACAGAGGAAAGAATCACAACACAACAGTAAGCAAAAAAATTGATATCCAAATTATTTTTAAGTTGCTGCAGTAGGAGAAAATCTTGAGAACCAATTGGCATTCTTTTAATATGAGAAGTGGGAAGGGAAACAGAGTCATTTCATAGTTGATCATAAATGTCCTTCACCTCTGACATGGACAGACTCTACAATTATTTTCAAAGCAGGGTCACATTTTAAACTCCGTTTTGTACTTAAAAGAGGGAAAAGATGTCTTCTCTAGTAGGAAACTTAATGCAAAATGCTGGTTGAAGAATATATTAGAAGCCTGTGGCTAGATCCAGCTAATTCCAATGTTAGAGACAGAGAGAAGACCACATTCCCTGAAGTGGTTCTGTAACCACTGGGCTGACGGACTGGTGTCCCAACCTCTCTAACCTTGTATGTGACTCATAACTAAAGAGCAAATGCCAGCTATTGCCTAATTGTGCCTTCATGATGATGGTACAGTCCATATATAACATACTATTAAACTGATGCCTTGGGAACAACACGGAAACAGCCTCAGTAATAGCTAATTATTACAAGGGCAAAACAAATCAATGGGAACAAAAAAAGAAATCGGTTGTTGCTTCGAGTCTGGGGTGAGGATGAGGTTGACTAAAAAGAGGCATGAGAGACATTTTTGGGAAGATGGAAATGTGTTCCACCTTTGTTGTGACAGTGGTTACACAGGTGCATACGTTTGTCAAAGCTCCTAGACCTGTGCAATTAAAATGGATGCATTTCATTGTGTATAAATGATACCTCAATAAAGCTGATCTTTTTGAAAGGATCAGGATCGGAAATATCATTTCAGTTTGTTGTAGTTTGATAAGAAAAGTGATATATTACATAACCAACCCCAATGTTCTCTTTCTCTTTTCATTTGTTGAATATTTAAAATTCACGTTTCACCATTTGTTGAGGTGGTTGCGCTTTACTCAAGAGTCAATTTGAGTTTCAGAAGGAAACGTTCTACACACTGGATGGGTTTAGATGCGTTAATCAGGAAAACAGGTCCTGTCTTGACACTTAAGGCTCCAGGTTAAGTTGATACAACTTTTTTCCTCCCACAGAGTAAAGTGTGGTTTACAGAGGAGGCTGATGTAACAGGTCAGGAAAAAGCACGTCTTTAGGTATAACGGAAACAATGATGAACTGGAATGTTAAGAGGCCTAATATCTCCCTACCCCACTTCCATTAATCTCCCTGAAGAACTATGGGTCACTTAGATTTCCCAAGACTCAATGTTTTCATCTGTTACTTAAAAACTTTGTGTCCAAACTGTAGTTTTCAAGCTTATTTGATTTTACTGGCGAAATTCTTGTTTCAAACAATATATTTGACAGACTCACAATAAATAAAATAGGTAAGAGGAGAGGTATTCTGGCAGGATTGGAGGGTGGGGGACAGAAGTTGTAATTTTGTATGTTGCCCACCACTCACAAACACACAGTCCCCTTGTTGGAGACCTGAAATTTCTCCGAGAAGTGTCAAAAGCCACTGTTTTTAACTTCCATTCCTACTTTAATATTTTAGAACTCTATTTAGAAAAATACCCTGACAATTAAGAGTATGTTTTATTTTTCAAGTTTTTAAAATTTTGCATAATGGTAAAAAAAATAACTTTGTTTTAGGGGAGAAGATTCAGATTTAATAAGGAAAATGGAAAATTCCATATTATATTTTTTAATTAAAAAATTTTTTTTAAAGATTTTATTTATTTATTTGACACAGAGTGACACAGCCAGAGAGGGAACACAAGCAAAGAGAGGGGGAGAGGAAGAAGCAGGATTCCCACTAAGCAGGGAGCCCAGTGCGGGGCTTGAAACTGGGACCCAATGCAGGGCTGGATCCTGGGACCCTGGAATCATGCTGAGCCAAAGGCAGATGTTTAATGACTAAGCCACCCACGCACCCCTATATTTTTGTTTATTTATCTTTTTTAAAGATTTTATTCATTTATTTGACAGACAGAAATCACAGTAGGCAGAGAGGCAGGCATAGAGAAAGAGGGAGAAGCAGGCTCCCTGCTGAGCAGAGAGCCTGATGCGGGGCTCCATCCCAGGACCTTGAGATCATGACCTGAGCTGAAGGCAGAGGCTTAACCCACTGAGCCACCCAGGTGGCTTTGTTTTAGTCAACATTTTTCTATACAACTTTTTGTATAGAAAAATGATCAGTTATGATCATAATGTATGTAAAAATTTTCTTTGCCAATAATATTATCACATTAGCACTTTGATTCAAATTATTTTAAAACTCCCTGGTATACCATTGAATGAATTTATTACCTGCTGTTCAGTATTTGTTCATATATATATATATAAATTTATTTATTTATTTGACAGAGATCAGTTAGGTACAACATGGTTCATCACCATTAAAAAGTTCATAGTCTAGTGGTAGGATCAAAAGGTACATGCTTTAAGAACAAAATGTCTTAGTAGCTCAGAGGATGATCTAGGGAACAGTTCTGCCCTGGGTGGTTGAAGTATCCTTCACATAAAATTACAGTTGCTTTGTATATTTAATCAGATGGATCCTGAAGAGAAGGAATAGGTTTGGTAGGTACAATTGTTGGAAAGACTAGCATTATATGCAAAGGTGAAATGTCATGGAAGTCTATAGCATGGTTGAAGATGGATTTCAACTTTATGAGCTTGAGTGCCTGGCTACCCTGTCCTTGTAATGAATTGGGAAGAATGAGTCAAGCTTTATACTGTACAAAAGGTCTATTGAAGGTTAATAAAAACACATCTTGCTTTTTCTTGATGGTCCATTTTGTAGGATTTCCCCTTAAGTTTGAGGTGAAGTACTCATTTTTCTGCCTCTCAACTTCTTTCACATTAAAAAGATGAAATAAGAACTCATAAATGGGGGCACCTGGGTGGCTCAGTGGGTTAAAGCCTCTGCCTTCGGCTCAGGTCATAATCCCCGTGTCCTGGGATCAAGCTCTGAATCAGGATCTCTGCTCAGCGGGGAGCCTGCTTCCTCCTCTCTCTCTCTGCCTGCCTCTCTGCCTACTTGTGATCTCTGTCTGTCAAATAAATAAATAAAATCTTTTTAAAAAAGCTCATAAATGTATTTTATTACTCTTAAAGTATAAATGTTTTGAAGAACTTAAATGAACTAGATAATAGTTTATGCTGTATTTAATCCAGACTATAGACCAGTTTAATAATCTCTTTAATGAAATTTTTCTGAAGACTCAAAGTGTTAATACTAGTTAAATATTTTAAAAGTGTTAAATATTTAGAGACAGCCTAATAGAAAAGTCTTAGTTTGATGCTTATGGTTCAAGTTGATATTTGACTTTAAATAACATGACTGGATATTTAAATTCTATGAATTGAAGATCCTGAAGCGTTTGTGATCTTGTCCTATCAACACCAAGTTAGAGGTAGACACAAGTAGAACCCAAGGTCAGATGAGAGCTAAAAGTTGGGACTCACCTTGGGATCAAATGAATTTTTAAAATCTGACTCCTTGAAATTTAACCACTCCATAATGAAAATCTATCACAATATGATTAGCTTTTAAGGTTCATTAAAGCCTTCTAATACTAGTGATTAAAAGAAAATCAATTACACCCACAAAACGTAAACAAAAGAATCTCAAATTCCTTCAGATTATCGATTTTCAAACTCCTTGACTTGACTATCTCTTCAAGGTAATTTTACAGTGACCGAATTACAGTACGTGAACTCCAGCTATCATATATCAGAAAGTGGGCTGAAAAAGCAGGAATTAAACACAGGATCCTAGCCATTCATCCTCTTGATTTAACAACAGGAGAGTATAAGCATAGGTTTAGTAATATGAGCATTCAGTCCTTGGTAAGTCATTTCCTATTGTTATATGAAAGAGAACAATTCCAATTATTTCTTTGAGGAAAGTGCTAGAAAAACATTAAGAGAAAGGGGAAACCCCTTACACTGTTGGTGGGAATGCAAGTTGGTGCAGTCTCTTTGGAGAACAGTGTGGATATTCCTCAAGAAATTAAAAATAGAACTTCCCTATGACCCTGCACTTGCACTACTGGGTATTTACCCCAAAGATACAGATGTAGTGAAAAGAAGGGCCATCTGTACCCCAATGTTTATAGCAGCAATGGCCACGGTTGCCAAACTGTGGAAAGAACCAAGATGGCCTTCAACGGACGAATGGATAAAGAAAATGTTGTCTATATACACTATGGAGTATTATGCCTCCATCAGAAAGGATGAATCCCTAACTTTTGTAGCAACATGGACGGGACTGGAGGAGATTATGCTGAGTGAAATAAGTCAAGCAGACAGAGTCAATTATCATATGGTTTCACTTATTTGTGGAGCATAACAAATAGTATGGTGGACATGGGGAGTTAGGAGAAGGGAGTTGGGGGAAATTGGAAGGGGAGGTGAACCATGAGAGACTATGGACTCTGAAAAACAATCTAAGGGGTTTTAAGTGGTTGGGGGGGGTGAGAGGTTGGGGGAACCAGGTGGGGTATTAGAGAGGGCACAGATTGCATGGAACACTGGATGTGGTACAAAAACAATGAATACTGTTATGTTGAAAATAAATAAAAAATAAATTAAACACACACACACACACACACACAAAAGAATACTTGTTTACCAAAAATAAAATCATCAGACTTAAAAGAGGAAAAATAGTGTACCCATCCCCTAGATTGTCTGTTCACTTCAAAATCCTATTACCCCCCAAAGAGGGAACTTGGACAGTATTGAAATCTTTCATGTTTCTGTCTTGCCATAACATGTTTCCCATGATGCTCTTACTCTGTGTTATTTTTAGCTGGCAGTTAATAATGCAGATTATCCAGCTAGGAAAATTAAAATTTAATCTAAAATGGACAGGCTTTAAAATAAACATTGAAATTTAAATATCTATTATCTAAATATCTACTTGGTAAGAGAAGTGGCTTCCCTATGGGACAGTTTCTAGATTCTGTAGTTCAGAATTTAACTTATTTTTGAAAAAACATGTTGAACTTCTCTAGTGGAAATTTGCCATTTGGTTTCTTAAATCAGTTACAGTTTACGGCATTGATTCATGAATCATTCCAAAAAGTAAGCCTGAATTACCAGTGTATGACAGCAAGAGGTGGATTTTCAGCAGAAATGGAAACATGGCTTGTTTATCTTGGAGAGCATTCTTGTCATAATTTTTACCGGGCACATATATTTTGTGGGCTATTTTGTCTGTTTTTCCTATTCTCACGTAGAATAAACGAAAAAATATTTTAAAAAAAGAGAGAGGATAAGAAAAAGACACTACTTGATGGTCCTGGTAAAGTTATTAAAGGATTCAAGTCCCCTCTATCTGGAGGTGCAGACATCCTTTCCCTCAGTACAGGGGACAGTGCAGAATATATGATGTGTTCTGTGAGCAGAAAGGGAAGAAAAGGGTTCATCCTAATGTTACACCACCACCCATTGCGTACCCCGGACCAGCAAGCTCTTTTCCAACTAGCTGTGAAATAGACTGGTCTCACCTGCTTGAACAGATGCCGAGGAGTATGACCATGCCACAATCGTGTCACTGGATGTGGCACAGGGACATGCCAACAATCATGTTTCTGTAGGTCCAACTCCAAAGATGGGATGATGGGGGCGAGTCCGAATGTACAGAGCAAACGATGCCTCACCTACCACTCAAAGGCAAGGGATTAGAGAAAACCACAAGCTCTGAGACTGATAAAAGATAGCTCTCTGCTGGATGATATAATAAATCTGCTAGCCTGGTTTCCAAGATAGCTAAAACCAGAAGGACTGTTGATAGACTAGTCTGCAGGATTGGAAGGGGGTTGTGGAAAGTTATTTGAATCACTTTGCTTTCACGAAGCTCTGAGTTGCTTCCCATACTTGAGTGGGAGAATATCCAAATGAAGGTAGAAATGACTATTTTCTCACTTGAAAAATAAGAGGGTGTCATAATGGACTTGGGACATGTATAGACTATAAGGTGGGAAAATGTACTGGCTTAATTGTCTGAGGGCCAAGATTCAAATCCTATTTTTGGCATTAGGGTAATTATTGAATCTTTCTGAGTCTCTACAATAGAAATGCTTGTAACACTGCCTTTATAAGAACATTAGAGGTCTATAGGAAATGATATGGGTAAATATGCTTTATGGAGAATTATGTGATATGTCATGATGAAGTGCACCCCTTAGTCATAAAACATGAATGCAAGTTGCTCCTGAAGACATTGACCTCAGTTCTGTCATTTAATATTTAGGCAAATTAGTCAAATTATTTATAAATCCCTTGTGTTCTCCTTCGTCCCTCTCAGATTAATATTTTGTTTATCTCAAACTAGACCCTACCTGTTAATTCCTTTAAGCTTTTGAGAAAACTTTCCACCTACTATGTGCAAGACTCTATGCCAAATGCTGGGAACTTTTGTAAATTATTTTAAAATTGTCCATTTTCTATAAAAAATTAAGTTTTTTGTGTTTCTGGGAAAAAACTATGTATACTTAAAGGCTGTGGTAAGTTTATTTTATTTCATTTTTTAAAACAAATCATTAAAGCATAATTTTCAAAAGAAAAACAGAAAACAAAATTTTTTTACAATCTTATTACTTTGATCAATATTTTTTAAAAAATGGGGGCTCCTGGGTGGCTCAGTGGGTTAAAGCTTCTGCCTTCAGCTCAGGTCATGGTCCCAGGGTCTTGGGATCGAGCCCTATATTGGGCTCTCTGCTCAGCAGGGAGCCTGCCTCCCCTCTCTCTCTGCCTGCCTCTCTGCCTACTGTGATCTCTGTCTGTCAAATAAATAAATAAATAAATCTTTTTTTAAAAAAAAAAGATTAAAAATGTTTTTCAAGAGTATCGCTACCAAGTGTTTTGTACTTTGGGGACGTAATTTATAAATGCATTATTTACTTGGTTTCTGCACTTGCTTATACATATAGATAGAATCAATACAGGATTTACCTATTGCAAGCTTTGTAGGTTCCAACAAGACTTAATTCCTATATGAATTTTTCTTTGTGGCTAGATGTATTTTCATTTTCAAAGTTTACCACACAAAACAGAGACTATACAACACTTACTTGGGGCCATATTATTTTTCAATTTTAAAGAAACTGTTTTCATTTTTCTTTAATTTCAAGTTTTGTGACAGCTAAGAATTTTCCTGTTCAACTGAAATAAGGAGTATTTGTAATTTCAGTTTAAGACCCACTGAAGTCATCCACCCACTGCCCCACCAGTGTTCAAGATCTGGGGGAGAATGACTAACCCTTGATCTCAGAATCACTTGCCAAATTTGATTTCTTCAACACATTGTTGAAGGAAACATTGTGATACCATTGCACGTTTGTTCCCATTTCATTTCCAGGAACAGATTTTTTTTATATGAGGGAAAAGCATTCTGTGAGACAATGCATGGAAACCCATAGAAGGTTCTATGGCTAGTAAGTACTAAATAAATATTAGCTATTGTCATTGTTGATATTGACCCTTTCAGATATTCCAGTTACATGATCGATTCTCTTGCTGGTAATTGATTACATCATACTTTTAAACACAGGTTTTGAAGCCTAGGTGTATTAGTTTTCAAGTATGTAATGCATTGCTGTTTTTCTCCCTACGTGTTTAGAAAATTCCAGCATTGCATCATGATCCACAGCAACATGTGTGCACATCACAAGGAAGTAAATGGCACACAAAAGTGTGTTCTACAGAGGTCTTTTCCCTTTGTCCTTTCCGAAGGCATAAAAAAGAAGGGCAGGGATGAAGGAAACAGCCTCGGTGCTTGACTGGCTCACACAAAGCTTGTGGACCTAGAATCAAAGTCCTTTTCAATCTACGCATCACCCTCAGTGCAGTGGCTTTTCTCCCAGAACTTTATACTAAATAGGCTTTCCCACACCTAGTGAGACTCTTCTTCTAAACTATGGTTTCTCAACCACTACTGTAACATTGTGATCTGGATAATTCTTTGTTGCAGGGGTTCTGTTCTGCGAGTTGTAAGATGTTTTTTTGCAGGGGTATCCCGGACCTCTACCTGCTAGCCACCCATAGCACCTCCCTGTGCCTCCAGGTTGTGAAAACCAAAACTGTCTCCTTAAACTGCCAAATGTTCTCTGAAGGGCAAAGTCATCCTTGGTTGAAAACCACTGAACCTGGATTGGGACTTGAGCACATTCTACCCATCAGTGTTTCTGCTTATGATTCTGATTCACAACACACTTCGTTAGAACACAAGCCATCATTGAGTTCACTTAAATCGATAAGCCGTTTTCATTCCCAAATCTCTCTCTTACCTGGCCCTCCTTTTATTCAGGTGTTCATTTATTATTCTTCACTTTAAAAAATTACTGAGAGCCAGCACTGGGAAAGCCGTCTTAATTCAAGCCCTTATGAATCTTGCCTGCCCTCACTGCGGTATGTCCTCACTGTCCCCTCCACCTTTCCCCAGCCCCCATCTGGTCCCTAGAATCATGTCTCCATCCCAGTGGATCAAATGACCTCTCTAAAACCCAAATCTGGTCATTTCTAGTCTTTTAAAAATCCTCTGCTAGTTCCCTTCAAAGTGCAAACATTTTGCCATCCAAACACTTAAGCCTAGCACGCAAACAGTTATGATCTGGTAAAACTGACAACATGATATTCTTTATACACACTGAACACAAGTTCTCAAATGTACATGATCTAAATGTCCATGCTTTTGCATATCTACCCACAATGCTCTTTAACTTAATAATGGCTTGAAGTAATTCTGATTGCTCCTTCAATGGTCTACTCTGCTGTCCTTTATTCTGGAAAGTTTCCTTTACTCCCTGGGCAACAGAGAGTTTCCCCATTCCACTCACCAGAGAGAACTTACAATAGCCCTTATCACAGACTATTGTTTTTTTTTTTTTTTTAAAGATTTTATTTATTTGACAAACAGAGATCACAAGTAGGCAGAGAAGCAGGCAGAGAAAGAGGAAGAAACATGCTCCCTGCTGAGCAGACAGCCCGATGTGGGGCTTGATCCCAGGACCCTGGGATCATGACCTGAGCCAAAGGCAGAGGCTTTAACCCACTGAGCCACCACCCAGGCTCCCCTGAACTATTGTATTTTTTTTTTTTTACATTTCTCTCTCTCTCTGCTGGAATGTGAGTTCTGTCAAGGTACAGGTCAAATTGGCTTACCTTTGTAGACTCATTATTAAACAGGATGTGGTTCAAAGTTAGTGTACAAAACAAAAATAAACTAAAAATTAATTGAATTAAAAATTGTGGAATCCACTCAAACGAGTTTCCTCCTATTATATTATTCTGCTTATTTCTTTCGTGCCACTTACCATCATGGTAACTTAAATCCATTTTTATTTATCTGCTATTCATTCATTTATTGTCTACTTCCACCCTCTCCACCACTACGATTCTAGCTAATAACCAGGGCAAAGAACATTTTCTATCAGCTTGGATGCTGTGTACCAGTACCTACAATGGTGCAGGGAAGACAGTAATAACTCAAAATTTATTTATTTGTTTGCTTGTTTTTTTGCTGAATGAGTAAATATAAAAGGTAGACTGAAAAGCAATTGTTGATTAAGGAAACCAAGAATGAGTGTTCACAGATGCAGGAAGAGACGTGAGAGAATGTATTCAAATAAGAAATACCCTATCTTACCAATGACTCATATTTTACTTGAAAAATAGATACACATCTTTTGAGAAAGCATGCAACAATGACAATCAACCTGAACTTAGATAGAAAAAATAAAAAGAGCTTCCCGTTTTTTTCCGTTACCTATAGGAAACAGACTTGGCAGCTGCTGTTACAAATGAAAAGAAAAATTGTCACGCACAAGGTTCATGTTCTCATGATTGATGGACATTTCCTTTTGAAAATATGCCTATTTATAATCACAAATAAAATTCCTGTTGTCTCATGAACAACAGACCATGAGTCTTATGGATTTGCCTCCAAGAGTTAAATAACCGCCTAATTCCACTTGACAGTAAGGATAAAGCTACTGTTCTCCTGTGATAGATAATCCCCTGCATGGGGTGGTGAGACTGGGGGAGCGACAAGGAGGCAGAAGAGAGGGGACATCCATCTTGCTAAGCAATTTATGAATTGAACCCTAAATCCTTAATGGACTAGGTGGTGAGTCAGTGTGCTAATGCATACTTGATTGAATTTGGTTTAAAATGCTAAGTTAAAGTGTGCAGGTGTCTTGAGCAGGTGCACAGTATTCTACTAATAAACAGAAGACATTAAACCCGAGGCAAAGCTTATTTTGCTGCATTATAGAAATTTCACAGACCTATAGAAAGTACATGAAATATTGCTTTAGGGAGGGCTATTCATTCAGTATCTCTTCAAACCCTGTAAATCAAGAAAACAATGTGCTAGTTCAGATTTCTGCTATGAGGTTTTTCTTTCTTAAACATTTAAAATGAAATATAATGATAATTCCCCCCTAATAGAGTATCATTGTATTTACATAAGTGGGTCTGAAAAATGCTATACTTGAAACCTCAAAAAATATGTGTATGTATGGAAATCATATCATGCTGTATTTTTTCTGAAACACTTAGGAGCACAGTTGGAGTCCCAGTGTCATAATGAAAAATTGCTGTTAATTTTCAGTTTATGGATGTGAAGAGCTGGGAGCTCAGGCTGCACTGGGAATTAGCTTGTGCAAACCACAGAGATCTATTATTTAGGGTGCGCTAAAATTTGGTGTAGTCTTGCTATTCCAGAAAGAGGACCAACTGGCAAAGGAATGTTTTACTTTGGGAGTGGCAGCTTTCTATGGGAAATAATTCCATATGAGAGATGCATGTGAAGAAATCTGGCATATTTTCTATCTTGCCCCAAACAGGTTTGAATAAGATGTCATTCAGTAACTTTCACACAAAATGGTTTAGTTTGGACATCTACCCTTATGGTGTTTATTAAAATATCACTGCAGGAGCAATAGCAAGTTTCATTATTTACTGTCCATCATAGAGCCAATTCACTGCTACAGATTAGACGCTAGAACTTAAATAGCAATACCATTTAAAGAATAAGAATTTATTATTTATTTATTTATTATAAGACTAACTTCTTTGGTTCCTATAGTTCATATCATAATATATCGTATATAAACCAGAACATGATAGAATATGCTTGATGTGGTCTATGTTAGAAATTAATATACTGGGGCACCTGGGTGGCTTAGTGGGTTAAAGCCTCTGACTTTGGCTCAGGTCATAATCTCAGGGTTCTGGGATCAAGCTCTGTATCCGGCTCTCTGCTCAGTGGGAAGCCTGTTTCTCCCTCTCTCTCTCTCTGCCTGCCTCTCTGCCTACTTGTGATCTCTGTCTGTCAAGTAAATAACATCTTAAAAGAAAAAAAGAAAAAAATTAATATACTGTGTTTATCTAATATATTTTTTGGTGTTTAATTTTATGAGATGGAGAATTATCAATTCACAGTATAGAAGTGATTTTTCTGTTTACTGATAAAAATCTCTTTGGGGTGCCTGGGTGGCTCAGACCATTAAGCGTCTGCCTTTAGCTCAGGTCAAGATCCCAGGGTCCTGGGATTGAGTCCTGCATCGGGTCCGCTGCTCAGCGGGGAGCCTGCTTGTCCCTCTCCCTCTGCCTCACCCTGCTTGTGCTCTCTCTCTTTCTCTCTGTGTCAAATAAATGAATAAAATATTTTAAAAAACACACACTTCTCCAATCAAGAAATACAAATGGCTATCAGACACATGAAAAAATGCTCATCATCATTAGCCCTCAGGGAGATTCAAATTAAAACCACATTGAGATATCACCTTACACCAGTTAGAATGGCCAAAATTAACAAAACAGGAAACAACATGTGTTGGAGAGGATGTGGAGAAAGGGGAACCCTCTTACACTGTTGGTGGGATTGCAAGTTGGTGCAGCCTCTTTGGAGAACAGTGTGGAGATTCCTCAAGAAATTAAAAATAGAGCTTCCCTACGACCCTGCAATTGCACTCCTGGGTATTTACCCCAAAGATACAGATGTCGTGAAAAGAAGGGCCATCTGTACCCCAATGTTTATAGCAGCAATGGCCACAGTCGCCAAACTATGGAAAGAACCAAGATGCCCTTCAACGGATGAGTGGATAAGGAAGATGTGGTCCATATACACTATGGAGTATTATGCCTCCATCAGAAAGGACGAATATCCAACTTTTGTAGCAACATGGACGGGACTGGAAGAGATTATGCTGAGTGAAATCAGTCAAGCAGAGAGAGTCAATTATCATATGGTTTCACTCATTTGTGGAGCATAACCAATAGCATGGAGGACAAGGGGCGTTAGAGAGTAGTAGGGAATTTGGGTAAATTGGAAGTGGAGGTGAACCATGAGAGACTCTGGACTCTGAAAAACAGTCTGAGGGGTTTGAAGTGGCTGGGGGGTGGGAGGTTGGGGTACCAGGTGGTGGGTATTATAGAGGGCACAGCTTGCATGTAGCACTGGGTGTGGTGAAAAAATAATGAATAATGTTTTTCTGAAAATAAACAATTGGGGGAAAAAAAATCTAATCTTTGCTCTTGGGTGTGCCTTAACTGTATTGAGAAACAGTTATTCAGTTGAAATCTAAACAAGGTTTCTAAGAGAGTTTTATAATGCACCCTTTTTTGTACTTTAAAGACTGAAACAAAATTTTGTCTGACTCTTTCTTTTTTTTTTTTTGATTCTTTCTTTTAAAAGATTTTATTTATTTTTTGAGATAGTGAGAGAGAGAGAACACAAGGGGGAGGCGGGTGGGGCTCAGTCCCAAGACCCCAAGATCATTACCTGAGCTTCATGAAGGCAGATGCTTGACCAACTGAGTCACCCAGGCATGCCTCTATGCTTTTCTTATCCCCCTGACGTAACCCTTAAATGAAGAGGCAACCCAGTGTTGGTTCACTAAATCAAGTACTATGTTTCACACTTCCCAATGAAACAATATGGATGCCAAATTCCAAACTTTGGGAAATATTGCTAAACATTTCAAATTTTATCACGCATTAAAACCATCCCATCTAAACATTGTCATATTAGTAATTTTTCCAGATTTTCTGAAATATTATTGTAATAAATGTCAACTCAAGGTTTGCAACATAGTGATTTTGCATACACGTATATACTGCAAAATGATCACCAGCATAAATTCAGCTAACATCTCTATCCTCTCATAGAACCACCTTTATCTTTTTTTGTGGCAATAGCGTTTAAGAATTAGTCTCTTAACTCTCAAATATTATAGTACAATGTAATAGTTACCATACTTTACATTACATCCCCAGAATTTCTTTATCTTATAGTTGGAAGTTTGTACCCTCTGACCAACATCTTCCCATTTTCCCCACCCTCCTACTCCTGGCAACCGGCCCTCTATTTCTGAGTTCAACTTTTTTAGATTCCATATATAGGTGTGGATATATTGTATTTGTATTTCTCTATATGACTTATTTCACCCAGTATAATACCCTCATTCTTTCACATGTGAATATCCAGTTTTCCCAGCACAATTTATTGAAGAGGCTGTCCTTTCTTCATTGCATGTTCGTGGATGCCTTGTCAAATATCAGTTGTATGCACATAGATTTTTTTTAATGGGCTGTCAGTTCTTTTCCATTGATCTATGTTTATTTTTATGCCAACACCATACTCTTTTGATTACTATCACTTTTCAATAAAGTTTGAAATCAAGAACTGTGATGCCTCCCATTTTATTCTTCTTTCTCAGGATTACTTTGGCTATTCAGGGTCTTTGATGGGTCCATACAAATTTAAAGATTGTTTTTAAAATTTCTATGAAAATGACATTGAAATTTCTATAGGACTTGTACTGAATTTATAGATGGCTTTGGGGAGTATGGACATTTAAACAGTATTTCTCTAATTCATGAAATAGGATATCTTTCAATTTATTTGTGTCTTCCTCAGTTTCTTTTATGAATATCTATTTTCAGTGTATGGATCTCTCACCCCCCTTTGTTAAATTTATTCCTAAGTAATTTTATTATTTTTGGTGTTATTGTAAATAGAATTATTAGAAAGTTTACTTTGTTTAATTTGGATGCTTTTTTCCCCTTGTCTAATTGCTCTGGTTAGGACTTCCTCTACTATTTTGAATAGGAGTGGTGAGAGTACCCACCCTTGTCTTATTCTTGATCTTAGAGGAAAAGCTTTAAACCTTTTATCATTGAGTGATATTAGCTGTGCACTTGTCATATATACTTTATTTTATCTAGGTACATTCCCTAGCCAGTTATTGAGAGTTTTTATCATTAATGGATGTTAAATTTTGCCAGATGCTTTTCCTGCATCTACTGAGATGATCATAAGATGTTAACCTTTTATTTCTGTTAATGTGATGTACCACATTTATTGATTTACATATGTTGAACCATTCTTGTATCCCAGAGATTAATCCCTTTGAGCATGGTGTATGATGCTTTTAATGTGCTTTTAAAGTCTGTTTTGTTGAATACCATTTTTTTTAGAACTTTTACATCAAGAATATTGGTATATATATATATATATATATATATATATATATATATATATATATATATATATCAACCTCTCCAATTTTTTGGAAGAGTTTGAGAAGTTTTAGAATTTATTCTTTAAATTTTTGGTAGAATTCACTAGTAAAACCATCTGGTTCTGGGCTTTACTTTGTTTGGAAATTTTTGATCATTGATTCAATCTCCAAAATCATTGATCTGTCCAAATTTTCTATTTCTTCATGACTTAGTATTGGTGGGTTGTTGTTTTTAGAAATTTATCTGTTTCTTCTAGGATATCTAATTTCATAATTATTCATAATAGTCTCTTACCTTTTGTATTTTGTGGGGTCAGTTATAAATTCTCCTTTTGCACTTTCAATTTTATTTGTGTCCTTTGTCTTTTTTCTGGGTGAGTCCAGCTAAATGTTTGTCAGTTTTATTTACCTTTCAAAAAATAACTCTTTTGTTTGTCTTTTTGTTGATCTTTTTTACTGTTTTCCTCTTCTCTGTTTCATTTCTTTCTGCTTTGATCTTTGTTTTCTCTTTCCTTCTGCTAACTTTGGTTTTTTTCATTTTGTTTTTCTAGTTTCTTGGTGTAAATTTAGTTTTTTTTTATTTGAGATCTTTATTTTTTTTTATTTGAGATCTTTATTTTTTTAATGTAGGCATTTATCATAAAAACATTTCTCTTAGAACTGCTTATGCTGCATCCTATGTATTTTGGTATGTTATGTTTTCATTTTCATTTGTCTTAAGATTTTTAAAATTTTTTCTTCTTTGACTCATTTGTCATTCAGGAGTATGTTGTTGAGTATGTTTCCACATACTTTTTTCTTCGTTGACTCATTTGTCATTCAGGAGTATGTTGTTGAGTATGTTTCCACATACTTGTGAATTTTCAGTTCACAAGTGGAAATTGTGGAAAACATATTTAGCATGCTTTTAATCTTCTCACATTTGCTAAGACTTATTTTGTGACCTAACATATGATCTATTCTGGATAATGTTACATATTATAGTATTATATTATGTTATTGCAATATTCTGAATTTGACCTTACACTTAACTTTAGAAGTATGTTTTATATTTTCATATCATTAATTGTTGTCTTTATATTTATGCTTGAAGAACTCCTTTTAACACTTCTGGTAAGGCAGGTATAGTGGTGTTGAACCTCCACTTTTGTTTGTGTTCCCTTCATATTTGAAAGACAGCTTTGATAGGTAAAGTACTCTTGGTTGGGTTTTGTTCTTTGTTAGCATTTTGAGTATATAATTCTACTCTCTCTTGGACTACAAGATTTCTGAGAAATCCCCTGATGGCCTATTCAGGTTCTTATAACTAAAAATTCTTTTTTTCTCTTACAGCTTTTAAAATTCTTTCTTTGTCTTTTATTTTGGAAATTTTTATTTCAATATATCTTGGATAGATTGTTTGGGGTTGAAATTTGGGGATTATTTATTATCTTAATGAACCTGAGTGTCCAGATCTCTCCCCAGATGTGGGAAATTTTCAGACATTAGTTCATTAAATAAGCTTTCTTTCTCTTTCTCCATTTCTTCTTGTTGGCCTCTAATAACACAAAGATTGTTTTTCTTAATGATGTCACATCTTTCACATAGGTCTCTTCACTCGTTTTCATTTCTTTTTTCTTTTCATTCCTCTGAATGGATGATTTCAAATGACCTGTCTTCTAGTTCACTAATTCTTTCCTTTGTTCAGTTGAGTCTTCTCTTGAAGATCTCTATTGAACTCTTCAATTCAGTCATTGTATTCTTCAACTCTAGAATTTATATCTAGGTTTTCTTTTTAAATGGTTTCTATTTCTTTGTTAAACTTCTCATTTTGCTCATACATTGTTTTACTAATTCCATTTAATTGTCTGCATTTTCTTGTAGTTCACTGAATTTCTTTAATAGTATCATTCTGAATTCTTTGTCAGATAGTTCATGGGTCTCCATTCTGTTAGGTGATTGAAGCTTTATTAGCTTCTTCATTGTTGTTACATTTCCTTCATTATGTGTAATTATTAAGATCTTGTGTTTGTGTCTTTGCATTTGAGAAAGCAGGAACCTCATCTAGTCCTTACAGAGACAGCAATTGTCATAGTAATATTGCTCATTGGAAGAGAGTAGAAACGACTTTCTTCTTTGAATCTGTAAACATTCTTGCTGAAACCCAGAGAAGCTCTTGTTCTTAACTTGCACAGGGGCTTTTTTATCTTTCTACACTGGACTACTTCCGTGTAGGAGCTTTGTATGCATATTGATTTGATCAGGAAATCTAATTACTAATACAAGTACTTGACACATAAGTAGCTATTTGGAGGTTTCTCAGAAAGTTAGTTTTTAATTGTAATAAGAATTACATTGTCTTAATCCATAAACATTAAGATTTTCTGGTAAAAAAGGGAATTAGCCTTAGAAAGCAAACTAACCCTTTTGGGGTTATTACAAATTATAAATTGGCTTTGAAATAGCTTTCCTTACCTCACTGCATAAATGTAGACTTGATTGGGAATGGCTGATTGCCAAACTCCTGTCTTGTCCTTAAGGCTGAAGCATTATTTGGGGAAAATCACTGCTCTGCATGACCATCTTGCATCTGGCAATTGGGGGCAAGCTATTTCTTTCATCTAATTGGTACATCTTAGAACTATTGTTCTTCTGGTTCTCTGGGAATGGAGAAGGAGAGAAAGGGCACTTTGTATCAAAAATCTTGATCTTGTTGGATTTGGAATTCATTAAACATGTCAGAAAGTGCTAAGCATAGAATTTTGTAGATGTTTTGTTTTCTTTTTAGTTTCTTTAGTGCTTTCATCCATGTAGTACTTTTTAGTGATTTAAAGTAGGGTTTGCTTACAGAAATTTTGCACTAAATGAATTTCTGTCCTGTTGAAAGCCTGCTTATCCTACCTCTGTTTATTTTTTCATAGTAGAAAACCATCCAGTACACTAGTAGCTTTTATTGCTTACTTTTCACTCTGTGGTTTTAGGGACTAAAATTGCTATAAGATATGTAACTCGGGACGCCTGGGTGGCTCAGTTGGTTGGACGACTGCCTTCGGCTCAGGGCGTGATCCTGGAGTCCCGGGATCGAGTCCCACATCGGGCTCCCAGCTCCATGGGGAGTCTGCTTCGCTCTCTGACCTTCTCCTCGCTCATGCTCTCTCTCACTGTCTCTCTCTCTCAAATAAATAAATAAAGTTAAAAAAAAAATCTTTAAAAAAAAAAAAAAAGATATGTAACTCAAAGGCTCAAAGGTCATCATCAGTTTTTCATCTTTTTCTTCATTAGTTTTTCATCTTTTTTCTGGTAGTCCTATAACAGGTGATCTAGAGTCACCCAGATTCAGAATCACTTGAAGATACTTAAATGCAATATTTGACCAGTTATCATTTGGGAAATATGGCACCAAATTTTAAACATCAGTTTACAGTGAATTTCAGTATCCAAAACCAGAATTAGTGATCTTCACTAAGGAATCAGCTGTTTATAAAACTCTTCAATGTTTATATCCTATATATAACCTCACTTTTAAACACGGTCATTCTCAGATGCATGTAATTTGAAATCAACTATACCTACCTTAGTGGTATTCTTAATGTAGTAGTTCCTAAGCTTCAGTGTGCATCAGAATCACCTGGAGAACTTATTAAATACAGATTGCAGGGCCCCACCTAGGAGTTTCTGTTTCAGTAGGTGAGGTGATGAGGTGGTATTTATGACAAGTTTCCAGGTGATGGCTGATGTTGTTTCCAGTTGGGGACTGAAGTGTAGAGCTACTCTTCAGCACTACTCCAGTAGAAAGCCTTAAAGTGATTTGAAGGGTTAATGCAACAACCAAAGGTGTTTGTTCTGGAAAGAATTCCTTGATTATTCTGAGAAAAGATTCAGTCTTCTTTCCCATTAGTTCCAGAGCCAGCACTTATACAAGGCTTTGCAATTTTTTCTTTGCTTCTCCTTTTCCTTAACTTGACTTATATTCCCTGAGGACAAGAACTATTTTTTTGTTCACTATAATATTCTCAAGATACATTGAATTTCAACAGAGCATAATGTGTAACGGGTTTATTGGTATATTAAAGGAATATGAAATGAGGGCAGATTTTTCTCTTCCACTTTGCTTAGACAACATTTCACCATTTGGTATTGTCATTTGAATGTTAGAATGATCTTAGAAAGTATGATATGGAGCCAGAAAAGTAAAAGGAAAAATGCTAAATCCAATCTGATGTCACTTAATATCTTGAAAGAGCCAAAGAAATTTTAAAAAATTAAAAACCTGCAGTATGAAGAAAGTTAGTCAGTTTCAGGGTGGATTGCCAGCTTCCTTAAACAAAAAGCATTTAGCAAAGTACAACTTTACTACAGACCCAAAGCCAGAGACCTCTTCATTTGCAGCATAATCTGTCTTTCCTGATCTTAAGGATAATATCCTCAGACATCCGCTTCCTCAGCTCTCACACTGGTCACAATCTCTGGTTGAAAAACAACAAGACTAACTGAGAAGGCAACTTTAAGAGTATGTCTGGAAAGTGAATTCCAAATTATTTAGAATGACACAATTCATTTCCTAGGTGAATATTTTTTAACCCTGGAGAAAATATACAATTTAATGGAGAAAGGATTAACCAAATCAAACTCATAGATTCAACATTTTGTGATAAGGAGTGAGCTATGTATTTTTAAAACTTAAGAATTTATAACACTTAAGAAAATTTAGCCTATTGAATTTTCTAACAGATTTAAATTTGAACACATGATTGAGGATGGCTTGTGCTTGCTATTTTCATTTGAAAGTTATGAGAATCTTTACATTAAAGAGTACTGGAACATAGAAGATAACTTCAGACTCACCATATCCATAACTTTAAAGTATTAGTTCTACAAGCATTATTTAGCTAATCAGGTAGATTTTATTTGTTAATCAACAAATGTGAAATACTTAACAAGGAAATTTTAAAATGAATTTATTAAGGCAGATCAAAATGTTTAAGTAAATTACACAAGTTAAAAAGCCCTCCTAACACTGATTGTTAAAATACCATAACATGATATAATTTGCATCTTATCTAACCTCACTTTGGAACATGGTCATTTCTCAAAATTGGAGATTAGCCTTAAGTACCTTAGTGTTATTCTAATGCAGTAGTTCTTAAATTTTATTATATAATTTGAATTTAACAGGTTAAGGAAGAACAAGGCTTATGAGTTTATATCTTTGATAAATTTATTATGAATTTTAAAAGCTGAAATATTTAGTGAAAAATGTTTGTATTTAAGAGTCACCTGTTAAGAACAGCAAACAACTTATGCTTCTAGAAGGACATTTATTTATAGTTTCACAGGTGTAGCTGCATAAAGTGCCCCTAATATAGGAATTGGCTGGGTCAATTGAAGAAAGATTTGGAAACATTTCTAACTTTTGGCCATTGGATGACTGATCTAAAGAAGAGTCAGTTAATTACAATGAGGCAATATTGACCCAGAACATACAGACATCAAGTTCACTTTGGTCCTTGCCAACCAGAAGCTGGATTAAGTTATGTCTGTTACAGATGCTTGGAAATCTTTTCCACATTTCTGCCATTTCTTTGATTCTTCACTTAAAATTAAAAAAAAAAAAAAAAGATGTACTCACTGAAGAACAAGTCATTAAACACCATGTACTCATTCTTTAAAAGACAGCTATAATTATATAGTAAACTTTTCAGGTATATGCTAAGTGTCTACTTCATGAAATATGGACCAATACACCTCATTTTCAGGATTTTTTATAAGACATCTCAACCACATATATGCTTTCTTGATTTCATCCACCAAATCTCACCAAAAGACTCATATGAACTTTCTCACTTTTCCAAAGGCAGATTTATTTATTCCCTCATCTGTGCTTTTGTGTCTATTGCTCTTCTATCTTAGAATTCTCTGACATATTAGATATGTCTATTGTAATTTCACTGGATTCCCATGTCCTCTATGAAAACTGTCCTGATTTCCTGGCTCTCACTGAATTCCTGCTTCTCTGAGACATTTATCTCTATGCCACTCATTTTCACACTAATGTGCATTTTGTAAATATTTTACCACCACTGTATAGGTTTCAGTGGTATAATATTTACCAAGGATGTTTATTAATCCCTGAAATACTTTTTTACCTCCACTCCAAATAATGCACACATACACACACACTCTTGTAAACTAGACCTTGGACTCCAGCACCACAGAGAAGTGAGGCACAGGCAAATACAAAGGCAGACAAATGAAACTAGCTGTCATCTTTCTAGGACATGAAGCCCAAATTGTTGTATAGCCATGAATTTTCATAACGAGTTTTATTTTTCCTATGTCATAGAGAGGAAAAAACAAAACTAAACTAAACTCTAATTCTCTCTGGTCTTGGTGGGGAGAGGAGAAAGAGAGAGAAGAGAAGAAAAGACTAGAAAGCATGAAAGAAGCTGAAAGACTGTATCTGAGCTTTTACTACCATGACCGAGGGATAAAGTGTAGGTACCAGTGAGGAGATGGTTACAGAGAGCAGCCATGTCACCAGAATTCAGATGTGGAGAATGGCCATACCTGAGGGTCATACCAACTTAAGATCTCATTGTTCTCCACTCCACAGAAATGGTTTAAAAAATGCTAAATATTTTAAAGTAATCTTAAAAAGAAGAGTTGTGGGATGCCTGGGTGGCTCCAGGGGTTAAGCCTGTGTCTTTGGCTCAGGTCATGATCTCAGGGTTTTCAAATCATGCCCCACATCATGCTCTCTGCTCAGCGGGGAGTCTGCTTCCCACTCTCTCTCTGCCTACTTGTGATCTCTGCCTGTCAAATAAACAAATGAAATCTTCGAAAAAAAAAAAAAGAGAGAGAGAGTTGTAAAATACCATAAAGTTAAAAAAAAAAAAATCATAGAAGAGATTCTAACACTTAGTGAAGAAGGATTTGTAGAGGAGGAAAAATCCTTCAGTGACCTAAATAAGAAAGTCTAGAATTGACTACATTAAGTTTTCAGGAGGAAGAAAAGACACAAATTAGACTGAGTTATAGAAAGTAAAAGTACATGGATTACATACCACTACACACTGAGATAATGGATTGAAAATCAATGTTCTCTCAATAATAGTATCTTCAGTAGCCCATTGTATGATGGCAAGTGCCCCATTAACTTTGTTCACCAAGTGTTGTCCAAATAATTCTGAGGGTTTCCTAGGCTTAGTCTACATAGCTGGGGGCAGTCTCTCTACCCTTCCCCTCCAGCTGTCTCATCGGGTAGCTCTTTGCAGTTTATGACCCTCCTAGTAAGCATAAGAGTTTTATTGGTGATAGCAGCTGTGGGGTGGGGACACCATCTTTTCTGTCCCAAATCCAGTTAGGCCTATCTCTAATTCATGCATAGCACTACTGAATTAACAGGATTCTATTGATGTTAGAAAGTGGTAGGAATAAAAAAAAAGTAAGAGTTCACAGCATCACAGGTCTTTGGCATTATCACCTTGTCGTTCCCTTGTCTCTGCCCTCCTCTCTTGCCTATAAAATGGTTTCTCCCTTGTCACAAGATGGCTACTAGTAGAGTTCAGAGGTATGTGCTTTCTGGTTTGCATCTGAGGAGAGAGATACCTTCTTTCTCTAACCACAAAACAGGAGTTCAGTGCAAGTCTCAGATTAGAGAAATTCAGAACGTATGTCTTTCCCTGAAACAAACCCCTTAACTAGGAGAATACTGTGACTGATTGGGTTAGGCCTGGATTAAAAGCTCATTCCTGAATCAGTAACCTTTTTTTTTTTTCTTTTTAAGATTTTATTCATTTATTAGAGAAAGAGAGAGCATGAGCAGGGGGAAGGAAGAAAAGGGAGAGAAGAGGGAGAAGCAGACTCCCCGCTGAGCAGGGAACACGATTCAGGGCTCTATCACAGGACCCGAGATCAAGACCTGAACAAAAGGCAGATTGCTAACCAGCTGAGCCACCCAGGTCCCCCCTGAATCAGTAACTTTGAGAAGATAGGGAGGCTGCCCTAATAGCCTAGGTCAGTCAGGACTCACACAGAGAGCTGAAGGAAGATCAGATCCATTTCCTCTAAAAGGCTACTATACATGAAATGAAATGGAAGTCAGTAGCAATTGTCCCCACACTTGTCCTAGAATCTTATAGTGGACTCTTACCCTGCCTGGCTCCCTGCCACCTCTAGCCATCTTCACATAAGAAAGACAGTCCACATGTCACCACCAAACCCAGAACAATATTCAATCTATAGAGCTCAGACTAGGCTGCACTGCTAACTACCTGTCTCAGAGAAAAGGAAGGTTTGTTGTTGTTGTTGTTGTTTGTTTTTTGTTTTTTTTGTTTTTTTTGTTTTTTAAATCTCATATTCAGGTCAAGTTTTCCAAATACTTCTGTGAATTTACATGTGTTATTGGCAATGCCTACTTCTTTTGCAGGACATTTTACACTCCCTTACAGAATAGCTTTGCTATCCAGAATATACATAAGCACAGAAGATACTGCTGGGTTATTAAATTGTGGTCAATTTATTACTTATAATAATATTTTAAAACTATGAAGAAGTCACACCTTTATCTAGTTGTTTCATTTATACCTGACTAGATTTTCAGTCTTTTTAAAAGCTAAGTCTTCATTTTACAGGTTTTTTTTTTTAATTTTATCATGACTGCAGCAATTTCACAAAGTTCAACCTAATATATGTCTTTTTACAAAACAGTAACATTTGCAAAAGGTCATGAGCTCTTTGAGGGCAGAAACTATGCAAAACTCACCTTTGTATTTACAGGGTCCAGCACAACATTTGGAACAGAATGGAACACTTAACATTTCTTTGAATAAACAGATTAATGAATACATGAGTAAATACCAAAGATAGTAATTGATGATGTATCCAAAATACACAATAAATAAATTAATGTATTTGATATATCAAAGAGAGCGTGCTTATTTCCCTAGGAGCTGGTGAGGCAGTTTGATTATTGACACTGAGATATTATGAAATAAACTACAGCTTAGGCAATGCTCCATTAAATCTGCTGCCCAGAAAATTTAAGGTAGTTTTTTGGTAAGTGTTTATGTATATATTAGTTGGCTTTGGCACATTAAGCTCAAATTTGTCTTTGAATATATATTATTTCTTTATATTCAAAAACCACAAAGTATTTCTCTTTTGAATGAATTATATGCATTTGTATCAATCATTTTATGACCAGGGGTACCACCTGGTAGGCCCAATATTCTCTCCTTTGTCTCTCCTTTCCTGCCTCTTAGCTACTTTTAATTACTTAATTCCTATTTCCAGAAAACAGTTGTCTTTTTTAAAACTTTCATTCTGCCAAACTAAAATTGTATTTGTGGCTCTTGTTTTTCTTTTACACATACATCCTCTTCCAAACTAAAACACTAATCTAAAGTGTTATAATAACTTTTAAGTTATTCCTTTGTGGCCCAAGTTAGTCACATTGAAATTAGTCTTCTCATACATAGAATGGTACACTATTAAACATATCCACATGAATAATTATTAGTAAACAAGTATTATTCAAAATTTTAAAATAGAATATCATATGTTTAAATTCATAAAATGATTTGAAACTTATAAAGCTCTTATACATATAATATTTCTTTCAAATCTTACAATAAATCTATTAAGTAAAGTAGATTTATTGTCTAATTTATTAGAGGATACAGATCTAACTCATGTGACCTGCCATGACCTTGTTGATTCTTCAGGAATACTTATTACTCTCAGTATTTTCAGGGTCTAGAATAGTGTCTGACATAGCATAAGTTGGCAACTAATAAATATTTTCCAAAACAAATTATTAGATGTCATCCAACTAGAATCAGAAGTTATTGACAAACCTACCAAATCTGATGTATATTCTATTACATCAGACTGACTTTATCATTTTTGCCTTTTTGAACTTTAGGAGAGGTACATATCCAAAAAAAATATTCCTTAAAATTATCCGCTGCTCTAGCTCCTTCACCATTTGAGCACAGATAGGAAACATCGCCACAGGATAAACTGAATTCAGTTCAAATTCAGGGTTGAGCATCTATAATATAGCAGGTAAGGTCTGGAAAGATAAAGATGAGTGAGAGGCCTTTGTCCTCAAGAAAATTGTAAACCAATAAAGGAGGGAATAAATGTAATTTAGTTGTTAAGTACTATAATCAAAGTGTGTTGAGGGAACTAAATCAAAAGTACAGTAGGTGGGATCACGCTCAGAGTGTGAAATGAGTAACAATAGTGTAGTTATCAGTGTGGGCAAAATAATAGTGTAATAATAAAAAGCACTCAAGCTTCAGGGTTTAAAACAGCAAACTTTGTTTCTTATTTATGCAACGTGATAAACACAGTTCTGAATTCTTCATTCACCTTGGTTTTCACTCCCGGATTCAAACTGATGGATCAGCCACCATCTTGAGCATTATTGGTTGTCGAGGGAGAAAGAAGAGGAGAGCTCCAGAATGTCTCACATCAACCATTAACTACCATTTCCGCTCATGCATCACTGGTCAAAAATAGTTACATGGGAACACCCACTGATGGAAGGGCCAGAAAGTGCAATCTTGACTTGTGCATGGAAGAGAGAGAACTCTTTAGCCAACCATGCTAATGAGTACTACAAAGAGTAAAATAGGAACCAGTATGACCTAAGCAGTATTTAATACAGTGAAAGCACAGCTTCTAATCTTGCATGTGACTCAATTAGTTAAATTAGAGCTACTTCTACAATGCAACCTCTCACTTACAGTATATTAAAAATAAAAGAAATTCACAAGCTCCCTTTGCCTGAGTATGGGAATTGAAGAAACTAGGCATCCCTAATCAGGCAGTTCCCCTGCCAGAACCACCGTGTTTACAGTTCTCTTAGCTGAAAGTCCTTTTTACCCAATGCACTAAAGGACTCTGGTTTTTTTCGGTTCCAGGTAGCAATAAATAAACACAGTAGCCCAGTTATTATTTAGAGCTGCCAGTTTTTACAGCCTGAAAGTTATAGTCAGTAATCAGGGGGATCTCCAAGGAAATAAGGAGCCAAAGTTTGGAGGGCAATACCCTAGCTCCTGTAGCAGTAATAGAACTTGTGCATGAGGCAGGACTATAACGATGGCACAGAGTGCAGAGCACAGGATCTCCATGTTGCTGTTGGAGGGAAACACTTGATGCATTTTTGCTGATAATGATCAGAAGGAGAGAAGCCTGTGGAGTTTGTATCAGACACAGACTTCCCAAGCTATAGGATCTGTATTCTAACCAATAATAAATGTCAGATATTTTTATTGAATGGCATTACTGCCAACATACCATGACTCTGCAGTTGAGACTCTTTGTTTTATTTTTTCAAAAGCTGATAAATTGCCTGCTTGTTGAAAATGCTCTGGACTGCTAAAGAAATAAAAATTTAATCTAAAACCAGAAGCAGAAACTCATACACAATTGACTTATTTATTTTGAAGGTGATTAGATGTGTATAAGCAAAAAAAGATTCTGTTGAATTCTTTCTCTTTCACCTAAAAATCTACCCTTCTAGACCGCCAAGGAGATAACTTGAAGAGAGGCACATATCCAAACAAATATTACTTAAGATTAACCATCATCACTCAAGCTCATTCACCATTTCATCCATCTGCTTCTTGCACTGATAATTTTTCTAGACTTTAAATCTCACCATTTATTCTCAACAGAAAAAGAAAGACAGGGCCACTGGACTCTGCAGGATGCATGGACCCTGACTGCTTATTTTAATTCACTATAATACATAAGTGTACAAGCCTCTGACAGCTCTAAAACCCTGCAGTCTCTAGCATGTTGATTTTGCTACTCCATATATTTAATTTTCTTTTAAAAACGTATCGTATTTCTCTGAGCATTCATTTGCTTTTCAAATTATGGCTGCCTAGCTAAGGCTTGTGTACCAGGTGCCATGTAAAAGCATGTTAAAAGTAGATAAAAGCAATTTACCCTGCCCTCTAATTAGAGATGTCTCATCTTTACCACTGACAATAGCAGTATGCAGCTGTGGCAGTAGAGAGATAATAGGAGCTGGAGCAGGGAGAAATTAAAGATATGCTGGCTGATGCAGAGTGTCACCTCTCCATTGCTTAGCTTGGGTGGGCTTCAGAATGAAGAGTGATTTTTACTATTTCTTCTTCCCTGTCTGTTCATTTATTTCAAATTAATAATTGAGCTTTAAATGCAGAATGGGGGGATACATCAGGGAGAGAGCAGCAGGCTATAGGAGAAAAGATGGTGACTTTCTTAATGACTCACCATTAGACTACATTTTGCCTAGTGCTATAGCTCACCTGTCATTTAACACCTGTTGGATACCCATCACTGTACTTGATGTAATAAGGTTTAAAAAATACAGAGAAAACATACCCCTTGCCCCATGGAGTTTGCCATCTAAAGGATTATTCTTTATAAGGATCATATCTGATATGTTCTCATCATTTGTCATGTGCAAAGGAAAAGGTAAATATAGAAAGTGGTCATCTTGGAGTGTAAGTGTTCAGTATGGGCTGTTTGGAATAAGTAAGTGTTGAGAAAATTCTTAATGAAGTGATCAGCCAGAGTGAGGGACTTGGAAGGAAGGGCCACTCCCGGGAAAAGATCATGTCCAGAGGTTGTAAGCAGCAGGCATGTGTAAGAACTGTTGGGATCAATTTTCCTGTGGAGGGGGAAGGGCCATTGGCAAAGGACCTTAAAATGTGCAAAGCAGACCAAAATGGTAAACTGACAAAGGAAATTTAATCTCAGATCACATAAAGTGATGTAATTAAGATTGCATTTGAGAAAAAAATATCCAGGTAAATGTGTGCTGATTATAATGTAGTGGGAAGATCCTGGAGGTTAATGTATGTAAAGAAACATCTAAGTGATGAACCATGAGAGACTATGGACTCTGAAAAACAATCTGAGGGGTTTGAAGTGGCGGGGGGGGGGGGGGGTGGGAGGTTGGGGTACCAGGTGGTGGGTATGATAGAGGGCACAGCTTGCATGGAGCACTGGGTGTGGTGAAAAAATAATGAATACTGTTTTTCTGAAAATAAATAAATTGGAAAAAAAAAAGAAAATCTGAAGAACATTAAAAATAATATATTGTGGGTAAATTTAAAAGACTATTATTCCTTTTAAATTAATTAAATAAATGTAACTGTTTAAAATTAAAAAAAAAAAGAAACATCTAAGTAACAGTTTACTGAATGGAGATCAGGATGAGAAATGATGCTATAAGTGAGAGAAAAAAAAGACTAAAGTGTGTAGTAATGAGGTATGAGAGTGTGGTTGTAGAAATGAAGAGGAAGAAAAGTTAAAGTTCGTGTTTAACATGATACGTAATTCAAGAAATAGCCCATGGAAGACACTGAGAATACATTTAGCAGACAAGAATAGCGACAATAATGAAATAAGTACGAAATATAGATTTGTGTGAGAAAATCACGAGTTTAGTGTTTGACACTTCAACTGGCACCTACAGTGAAATGAAATGCGAGATTGAAAAGACAGTGAGGCTGGAGTGGTAGATCTGGAAAGCTCTTGTCTAGAGGTGGAAGTTGGACCAAAACAAACGGAAGAGTTACTTACGAGTAAGAACAGCGGTAGAAGAATGTTAGAGAATGAAATCACAGAAAGCAGGAGGGAAAGCGTGGATGATAAAATGTAAGAAATTGAAATCAAGTTGGGGATAACCACGGGTACCAATTGTTAGCAAAACTCTAGGGAGGAAAGAGCTTGAAAATGAAAAAAAAAATGTTCATAGAGAGGAAAAAGAAACAAAATATTCTCCTCGAAGAAGAGAATTAGTGAATCCCTTCAGTAGAGCGGCATAATGGGGACCGAGCAGAAAGGATTAAGGAAGGACAGAGTGGTGAGAAGGGCTAGCAGAAGGCGCAGGCATTCAGTGCACGGAGAAAACAGACGGAGAGCAGTAGTGAGTGTTAGCATCACCAAGTTAATAACTTAAATAAAGCTTAGGGAAATCGGAACATTTACATTTTTTAGCAGGAATTAACTATAGAGGGATGAAACGCTGGAGGGCGGAATAAAAATAAGATGAAAGTGTAATATATATGCGTACACAGTTCATTCATATGCATCTATAACCTTGGGTAATGCACATCTAATCAGAGGAGAAAAACCTGTTAGTTCAAAGATGGCATCAGAATTATCTTGGAAAAGATAATTTTAGTTTGTTTCTGAAAATAACATATGGATCTGTATTGGTTCTGTCATGATAGCCCTCGGAACATTACTAGCATGCAGTAAGAATCCTACAAAAAAGGTAGGTAGCTCTACATACTACATTTTCACTTACAGAGGTAGCCAAGAGGAAGAGAGGAAGGGTTCTGGAGATGGAAAGAAGATCGACTCTGGGGATGGGTTTGGGGATGTACCGGGAGGTCTTGTTTTCAAACGAGAAAAAGAGTTGGCTAGTGGGATTCTCCCATTGATGAGAATGGCAGTAGGTATGTCCCATATTTACTAGGACAATGTTTGAAATGTATGCAACACTTTGGTGAAAGCTTCACATTTTCTTAACGTATAAGCTCATAACTCTGTCTCTCTCTCTCTCTCTGTGGTATGTTAAAGTAATCAAGGAAAGGCGCTTTGTTTTATAACTGGGTTACACAGGGGAGAGAGAGCAGAATAGCTGAAAGCTATAAGACATGAAGGTAATTAAAGATTTAGAAGAAATGCAGAACAGTGGTGTCTAGGAAAAATGTAAGTCTGACCAAACCCCATACCGTCAGTCCCCAGAGACATTGTGCATAGGATTTTGAGACAGATTTTTACTTAAATCTTGAAAGACAAGGCAAATGAAAATATGGGATGCCTTGCATCAGCCAGGAGCTAATATTTGGGATGTATATAGGGCATGGATACATAGAAAATAATTTACCAATGACAATAACGAGATACACTGTTTGTTAAATGTTTATTGCTATGTAAACACAGTATCACAATCCTAAAATGTTGACCTTCAGAATTAACATCTGATCTTAAACATTTAAAACCACTTGCTATATATTTATTTCCTAGGCAAATGCATATCTGAAACAAAACATTGATTTTTCCAGCCTGTTATGATCATACGTAAAGAGAGTCAGAAATTATTTATTGGAAATGCACTACTAAATTCATTAGAGGGATATTTTAATTAGATTAATTTTGCATTAATAGCCAATTAGAAGTCACAACTGTTATTTGCAGTGAGACAAAAATATGCATCACTCTTTGGCAGGAAATAAGTCAAAATCCAAATGATTAAAAGTGTATACATACAATGTATGTGCTTATAAAGGCTGATTGAACTAATAGATACATCCAGAGTAAGTATTGCCCAAGATCAGGGCATTTTTACCTGATGGAATTAGCAAGATTAGGTATGTTGAACTTTGAAAATAATTTTTGTCTACCTCTCTCTATGGATAGGAATATCCCTAGAGTTTTGGCTTCCATTTAGAATTTTGCTTACTCTTAGGTATGTGGATCTGCTCAAAAATGGTCAGATATAAACTCACTGGGTTTCTAGGGCTTGATTGTACCTACTATAATAAACACATATTACATAATCACATTTTATTGTAACTTCTGAAAGTGAGAGAACATGTTTTGGTTTTCTTTTCTCTCATCTTTAAATCTTCATTCGGACTACTCCATGTGATAGAAACAGCTATTTTTCTTCTATTCTCTAACCTGGACCACATAACTGTTTTTACATCCAAATCATATCCTTCAAGAAACAAGCACTCACTGAATGATTTACTGTATCATAGGTACTATGCAAGACACCTGAGACCATCACAAGACAGATGTTTCTTCCAGGAGCTTAATGAGAGAGCAGTGTTTTTTAAATACACCTTCCCTCAGTAAACCATTAATATAAAACAGAAATGAAATTATCAGCCAATTGAACTCAACCTGGCCCACTTGCAACATCTACATGTTCATAAACATTTTGAAATATATAATTTGTTGTTTATTTTATATGTGCATCCAAGGTTTTGTTATGTAAACATTGAAAATAAATGTTAATATTAGCCACCAATGGGACTATATAGAGATGATTAAAATCAGTCACATTTATTTATTTTTATCAGATATCCCTCCTCATCCACTAGTAAAGTATAATCCAGAGCCTAGGACCTTAAATTGAAGGGAATAAAGGAAAAAAAAAAAGATGACTACTGACTTTACAGGTGAAGAAAGCAAATTAATTCACTGTTTTAGGTGACAGCAGCATCAAGACTTCAATCTAGACTTCAAATCAAGAGTTTTGAAGTCTAGATTTGTGTGTCCTTATGATGCCATTAGGAAGGAAGGAAGGAAGGAAGCAAGAGAGGGAGGGAGGCAGGGAGGAAGGAAGAAAGGGAAGAAAAAGAGAAAGAGAAAGAAAGAGCCAAAGAGAAAGATTTCAGTATAAAAAGACAAAAAGAGGTTAGTGGAGTTAATCTTAAAACATATACTAGGTGTAATTAGGGCCCTAAAGCAATAATTGCAAAAGTTGTGGAGCCCTTGCCACCTCCAAAACATCACATGTGGATGCAAGAATCATACCAACAATATGCATAGTTGAATAGAAAGTGAATGGAATAAAGCCATACCTAAGGAAACAAGGGGACACAGAAGTGTGTGTTGTGCTTAATTGTAAGCTTAGGGAAAACAGTTCCACATAATATTGAGTCATGTACCCTGTTATGAGATTTTCATTACAATGATCAAAAGAAATCTATTTCTGTAATTGGGGAGATATTGTAAATGAATCGAACAGGCCTAAATAATCCTGTCCTTGTTCAAACTGTAACTTATGTTCCCTGATGGGATTTATATACAGAATGCTTTGCGATTGACCTTCCTGGTGTGGTGCCTAGAATTCCCACCCGTCACTCTGCCTTAAGCATAGTGCCTCAGAAGGCCTTGTGGGAGTAATACATGAATATACAATAGTAATTTGCATGTCAACATAGACTTTTAAAATTCAAATCAGCTAACTGTCATGTTGTTGTAGCGAAAAAAAGAAAAAAAAAAAACAAACCCAGGTTTTGGAGCTGGACAGAACTGGGTTTGAACCTTCCTCTTCTGCTACTTCACTGTATGTGTCATTTTGGGTAAAGTACTCAACCTCTGAGCTACAGTGACAGAGTATAATATATATGTGAGATGCCTGTCAAGCTTCTGATACATATATGGGCCCAAAACGTAAGCTTCAATGGGAGGGGAATGAGTAGTCAGATTCCAGCAAGGCCAAAACACTTCTTTTTATTTCATAAAATATCTGAATATCTGAACAAGAAACATCTCCTCTCTCTCTCTCTCTCAAGGTTGAGTAGACAAATTACTGAACTGTTTTTGTTGGTTTTTTCCACCTCTCTCTAATCTCCTTAAAGCCCGTATACTAATGGGAATGGCTGAATATCTCATGGACACCTCAAATTCAATATATCCAAAATGAATCATAATCATTTTTTCAACATGAATTTTTTTTTTAAGATTTTATTTGTTTATTTGACAGAGAGAGAGATCACAAGTGGCAGAGAGTCAGGCAGAGAGAAAGGGGGAAGCAGGCTCCTTGCTAAGCAGAAAGCCTGATGCAGGGCTTGATCCCAGGATCCTGAGATCATGACCTGAGCTGAAGGCAGGGGCTTAATCCACTGAGCCCCTCAACATGAATTCTTAATGGCACCAACAGTCTTTCAGTCTTTCAGTTCTTGACTATATTCAAATATTAGTCAAAGTAGACTCACAATGGTTATTATGTACAGGATGATGGATAGAGGTTGTCCACTGATCAGAATCCTCTAGGAAAAGTCTGGACTACATGGGACTTGTGGATTGTCGTAATGACTGCAAGGTGTTACTCAAACTTAGTGGGAAAGGACAAGAGATGCTGAAATCCCTGCAGTGCTGGGAGGAGTTTGTCACATGGAAGAACTGTGGAGCCCAAAATACCAAGAGAGGCCACACAGAGAAATGTGAATAGAATCTACCTCTTCAAAGATACTTCTCTTTCCCATTTTCTATTTTCTGTTCCTATTTCTGTTGTACTACTCCAGGTTCTGCATTATCTTGAATCATAGAATGCTATTGCTTGAAGGAATTTGAAGGTCATTTAGATCAAGGTCATCCATATCTCTGGGAACCGAGGTCAAAAAGGTTCATTTCCTGGCCCAAGTCACATGACTATTTGGTTACAAAGCTGAAGTTTGACCTCAAATCTGACTGTTACTCCATTCGATCTGCCTGAGGTTATATTATCTAATGGCTTTCCAAGTTCAAATTCACCCTCTGCTGGACAAAGCCTACCACTAACTCTTAAAGAATCATTCCCAGAACATCCCAGAACATCACTTTCCAACTGAAAACAGCCCTAAGTGTTTCCTCCTTGCCTACTAAATATATTCCTCAGCCTTGAATACTAACCACCCATGATCTGGGCCAACCAGGCCATCTAGTGTTATCTCACCCGGTTCTCCTTCTGCCTTTTTCAAGTGACAAACTGTCCCTCTGGCTACCTCCCAAGCACATATTGGGCATTTATATCTTCCCTCAAGGTTTTCCCTTTGCCTAAAATATTCTACACATTCCCTCCTGTCAAATCTTTACTGACATTCAAATGTCTCCTTCTCCATGAAGCTTTAAAAAAAAAAATTTCCTCAACCAGACATGCTTTTTCTGTAACACTTTTAATACTTTATAGCTTTTATTGGAATCACTATGGTCTGGTTGGCACTATAGCTATTTGAATATTTTGTTCTATTTGAGGACAGAGGTGGACTAATTTAGATAATCTCACCTACACCATATTTGGCACATATGAGGTAGAGAGCAAAATTTTGGAGATAGATACACAAAATATCTAGCAGAAAATCTGGGAGGAAAATATCAAGAGAAAAGAAAAAGCTTCCATGGCTACCTGTGTACCTTAGAAAAGCTTTGAAGCACTTCTCACTCCTACTTTAGTACTCCTTTTCATATTATAAGTGAAATTCACTGGAAATATGTTCTAATTAAAACAAACAAACAAACAAAAAACAGAAGAATGACATCATCCCTGTTCTTTCTGTTGCCCACAATGAAAGTTCCATTGATCTCTGTCATCTAACCTATGCTGTCAGCACTAAGGATGGAAGCCTCATTAATAAAAATCAAAGCAGATTTTTTATCTTGTGGATGAGAACTCCCAAAATTTCCTCAAGACAATTGTGTTGCACATTACATCCTGGAAAAGTGAGGTTCTGAATCGACAAAATCAGTTGATTCAGAACTTGGTTGAAAACCATAACTGTGTAGAAAAAATCCTTGTGAAATCTAACTATTCACCACTACAAAACCTGAAGTTCAGCTAACAATAAGCAATAAAGTAGGGCTGGGGAGTAGACTCTAGCTTCCTTGATACTGACCAGTCACTTCCAAATTAAACTCTTGATACATTTGTAAGACTTTGTGTATGTGCGTGTGTTAATAAATTTGGGTATACTTTCCATACAGCTATATATTTCTTAATGTGTCCTCACATGAAAAAAAAAAAAAGATCACATGATCAATATAGTGAACTAAATATAAGTGAGCTAAAAATATATGGCTGGAATATTCAGGCATAAGATGAGGAGCAAAGAAACAAAAACATTTAAAGAGCATATAATCCAATTTAAAAGAACAGAATCTTAATCTTAAATCATTAAATCATGAACTAGGTAGTCCCTAGTTTTTTGTTTTTTTTTTTTCCAATTTATTTATTTTCAGAAAAACAGTATTCATTATTTTTTCACCACACCCAGTGCTCCATGCAAGCTGTGCCCTCTATAATACCCACCACCTGGTAGGTAGTCCCTAGTTTTATACTGATCTCTTAATGCTGGTAATGCACTGGAAATCAGGTTGCTGTGTCATGGCTATTGATGCGTTCACCGAGAGTTGTTAGAGTTTTTGTGCATTGGTGAAACTTTTGATAGTACTGGACATGATCTCATTTTTATGTAGTTGATGATTTTATTTTTAATTATTAGACAGGAGAGTGATTTCATAAGAACTGTTTTCTCTAAGTTTAGAATAGAATAATTGGGTTTTTTAGAGTTGTAAGGATGTGCTGAAAGGTAATCATTATGCTATGCTATAATTCAATCTTTTCCTACAAAAGTATTATACAGTTCACCTTTAAAAAGTTACTGCACAAAACTCAAGATCTGGGTTCTTCCAACCTGCAGTTCACAGTAATTAATCCTCCAAGGTTTGCTTTCTGAATCTAGAAATATAAATGATGAGGTCATTACATAAATTACATCATAAGATGTCAGATGGCCTTTTATTATATTGCATTATATTTAAATAGAGCTCAGCTATAAGTAGGTGATTTGAAAAGTTACTCTGCACTTCACTAATAGCTTATATTATTTCCCAAAAATTCCTTTTTGTAGAAAAGGGCATGCCACTTCTCTGCTGGATGCTCCAACAAGTCTTGTTTACTGTAACCAGGAGATGAAATTTCCAAACAAACCCTGGTGTTTACAGCACTTGGAGAGGCATGTGGCCTGCCATTCCAGCCTCTCTCAAGCATTTGCCGCACCTGCTTTTCGGCTTTGGCTGGAACAAGTTGGTTGGGCCACAACACAAGTGTGAGAACATGAGAATGTGAGATGCCACAGGCCAGGTGACATGCCAGTGCCGCAAAGCTGGTACATGGCAGGGCATCATTGTGTACATAGAAAGGCCACATGCCACACCAAAATGTGGCAGCCACTTCTCCCAAATTAGATGAATAATTTCCCTTTCATTATGTTCTCACAAACATGTTGTAAAACAATAAGCCTTGAGCTACATGAAGTCCAAAAGTTCAGGGTTTCAAATGAGTGACAAATGAATATTCATGCTTATTTTTGAGTTGATTGACAAGTAGAACTTTTTTTTTTTTTAACCACACTTCTGTGTGATTTAAGAAATATTTCTTCAAAGCAACAGCAATCATTCTCCTACGTGTGAGTCTTCTGATGTGGCCAAATGCTGTCGAGCAGCAAATAACTTTTTTTTTTTTTTTTGTCTAATAAAGCAGGAGAGAATTTACTAGAAGAAATGTCATAGGATCTCATATAGTTCCTCCTGGTTCTCTCTGAATTTCGTACTTCTGTATGCTATCACCAAGTCCATGCTGCTAATGCAACTGCAGTTGAATTCATTTCAAGTGTTGGCAGGAAAGGATAAGGGAAAAAAATAATTACACTTTTAAAATTCTGTTGAGTCTAGTGTGGGTTACAGAATTCATAAATGTGCAATGTCAGGTAACCCAAGGTATTTTCTGAGTTCCGACTCTACTGCTGAATAAGTGTGTGGACCTAAAAGTTGAAAAAAATGTTCTTTATTTTATTTTCTTCATCTTAACAATGGGACACTCAATCCAAGGCCAAAATCCTTCTGAAATTTTTGAAGAATCAATAATGAGCATTCCTTTTTTCCTTCCTTCCTTCCTCTTTCTTTCTTTCTTTCTTTCTTTCTTTCTTTCTTTCTTCTCTTTCTTTTAGTAAAGAACATTTCTTTCTTGACAAGAGGACATTAGCCGGAATCTTGAAAGCATTTATCTCTGCTATCCAAAATTTACACAAGAAAATAAGTGTGGAATTTGTGACTATTAACGTTTTTTCCTCACATGATATCTTTTCAGACATACAGTCTTTAAGATTAACATAGAGTCTTTAGGTTAAACAATAAAGATTTTTTTCATCTGTTTAACTACAAACCATGAATCTCAAAGAGGAGACTATACCTAGTTATAGCCTTCACATAATATTAGAAGTCAAAGATTTCACATAATATTAGAAGTGAATCAATGATTTTTAAAAGCTAAAAGTTATAATTGTGGAGAGCTTTAATTTAGGCTTACATCCTCTAGTTCTTGTATTGTACAGCTGCTCTCTAACTTTCCTAAAATAACGCAACACACTCGAGTGTGGAACAGAGAGTATCCTGTAGGGACATAGTTCGGTTTTAGATGAACAGACTCATGGTCCTGTTGGCTATAGCCAAGGAGTGTTCACCTTCACCAGAAACACAGCATATTCATCGTTTACATAAAAGAAAAGCCACTGATACTGTGCTCTGCTTATAATGTTATGTTGCCTAATAAAAGTATTTTGGGGAGTTTATTTATTCCCTTTCTGTTTGCTGAGTAAATTATTGCTTGTAAAAGGTTATGCTTCTCCAGAGAGTATTAGAAATAAAGTCTCTGTTCTTTTTACCCAAAGTCTGGGCAATTTCCAGCATTTTTTAAGCCTAGAGTTTGAATAAGAATGTCATCTCTTTGAAATAGTCTGCTGAAATAGAGATTTAAAAGCTCAGACCCTGCCTCTTGATGAATGCAACAGACTGAGAAAAGAGTGGGGAGTCCTGAGTCTGTGTGGAGACAGCTTCCTATTAGAGCTTCTGTATTAGTATTCACCACAGTAGGTGAAGCTTTGGAGACCAAGTATGATTTTGAATTTTGAATATCCAAGCAAAATATTCAGATGTAGCTTATATACTCCATGTTTTTAAAAATATGTATACTTCAGTAGAGAATCTACAAAAGAAGTACATTATCCTTGTTTGATCATATTGAACTATCTGAATTCTGTAATTTCTAGAATTACACTTCTAAAAATTTTACTAGTAGTATGGAATCAAAATTGTAAACCAAATTAAAAAAAAAACGCTGGTAAATAAAATGTTTTTCCTAGACATTTTCATTCTCCTCTCCTTTTGGCCTTCATTCTTTCTTATTTCCTGTTTACATTTTTCCAGATTCTTGCATGTAACAATAATCCCCTTCCCCCCACACAAAGACCATGCACACTCCTAGGAGGTTATAAAGATGTCTTTTCATTATCTACTGACTTTCTTCTTCTTCTTCTTCTTCTTTTCTTTTAGTTTCTTCTCTCTGGGACATATGAGCTAGAGGTAACACTTGGGAGACACTCATAATTGAAAGATGAGGTGAGATTAAATGATCATACATTATTTCACATCTGCCTAAGGTGAAAGCAATGCTGGTCCTACCCACTTAAATTTAGTGATTTAGTGTCCAATGTGCCATTTTAACAAATTTTAACAGTGGTACCCAGATTAGAGGTGGATAGGCAGAATAGCCTACCTTCATGGCGTGTGACACACAGTAGGTCATTAATAAATATTTGATTGAGTTGACTAGGAAAAAATGTCATTGTGGAATGTGTCATGTCAGCTTAGAATTGTTGGAGTATGGCAACATTGAGGAGGAATAAGCAAAAAGTGAATCAATTCTGCCCTAAGGACTAGAAACTATGATAAAAAGGAATTTTAGAAAAATAAATGGGCAAAAGAAGGGGCAAATATTTTGAATTAGTGAGAGTATACTGTTAAACATTAAAGACAAAGCTATATTTGCTGCATCTAGGGAGAATGACAGTTGAAGCCATTTGAAAAATTGAGAAAGGATGTGTTCATGATTATAACCTGTTACTATAGTCATTTGTTGGGCCCAATTTTCAAATTTTTTATGTTTTAAAATAAAGAGGAACATGTACATGAAAACACAAATTTTCACATTGAAGTTTACCTTACTACATATTTTCAGACAGAGGTTTCATGATGAATTTATAACAAGGGGTGGAACCTACAAGAAAATAACAATGTGTTTAGATTTTGTTAAGCCTGCTAAATCATAGGAAAGTATAATCACCACCCAGTGCCTTTTTTGGTTTTAGGGGAAAAGTTTCAAAAAAAAATTTAATGCCCTAACAAATACTATTGAAAATATATTGAATCTGACTAAAGTGTAGACCATGATGAGTCAGGACACTGGGAAATGAAGTGAGATTATATTTTGTCAAGGAAAAATCAAGTGATCTGTGATAAAAAGGGAACGTTTGATGCCAAGATGAAATACAAAAATATCTGAATCTACTCATTCCTTCAAAAATACTATAAATCCTGGGCTTTAGTTTATTGTTATATTCTTTTAATTTCTGATTTTCAAAGTTTAAAAAAACCGGTTGCATGGTCCTCAGAATTTACACATAACACTCAGGAGACATTGATAAAGCATCGAATACATTAGTAAACTTCCTGTATTCCATTAGAAGACTTTTTTTTTAAGACGTTATTTATTTATTTGACAGAGAAAGATCACAAGTAGGCAGAGAGGCAGGCAGAGAGAAAAGGGGGAAGCAGGCTCCCTGCTGAGCAGAGAGCCTGATGCAGGGCTGGATCCCAGGACCCTGAGAAGAGACTTAACCCACTGAACGAACCAGATGCCCCTAGAAGACTGTTTTAACCCATGTTAGTGACCAAGATTGATAAAGAAGATTATTTTACATGAAAATATTCCTACATTAACTATACGATTTGCCAAACCACACATGGAAATTTAAAAAGAGAAAGATATTTTTCTTTGACCTGAAAGGAGGACCACACATATACTTTAGTGAATTGAAAACAGCTGTGTACAGTCTTTGGCATCGGCAAGCTTTTTGAAAGATTACATCTGGATGGTCAGTTTTGGGGTTTTGATACAATCACCATTAAGGTATTTACATATAAATAAAAAAATATGTTGAACGGCTGAAAAACAGTTTTAAAAGTTGAGAGATACATTCCTTGAATTCGGTGTGTCCTGGTTTTTGTTTTTCCCTTTTCTTGCATTCTATTGGTACATAATTTGAATAAAACTGTTCAGAGGAAAATATTAACCATTAAATTTGAAGGAATGATAAAACTATTGTAAAAATGAGGAAATCTTAATTCTCTCCTTGACTGTTGAATTTATTAAATGATGCTTTGCAAACTACTTAATCCATATGGTATACAATTTCCTTGTATAGCGAGGATAACACTACTTTTTATTTAACTGGGATTTTTTAAAGAAAATATTAAAACTAAATGAAATCTTAATGAAACTTCTATGTTCACATATTGTCTATAATCAGAGTCAGTATCTCCTCTTTTGCCAGACCATTTTCAGAACATGTTGCATTCTTATTTTTTAGAAAAGATAATGTAATTTCTCTTATTTTGGTAACATAAACTGGAATTCATAGGTACTGAATTAAGCAGGTGTAAAGGAGATGAATTTATTATATCAATGATTTTCATTTATTATATTTATTTTTATAATGCCCATCAAGTGGCAACTCAAGGCAGCATGTGGTGATTCTGACTGCAATGTAATAGTCATAAAAAATGTATTTATAAGACCCTGTATCGACATCTTCTGTGAATCTCACCCTAAAATGTAAAGCAATAACCTGGGAATAGTTATGAATATCTAAAGATGCAAGAGTGACTTTCAAAGGGATTTCCTCCCCCAGTTTTCCCCTTAGAAAGAACTAAAAAGGACTAAAGATATCAATTCAATACATGTATTTTTTTTCCCAAGCATCAATTTTCTTGGAAATAAATCTGAGAAGTAGAAAAAATAATTTACTTTCTGCATGGGTATTTGCTGTAAGAACTTTCACCATGATGGAAAGTGAATGGAAAGGTTAAGTAGAAGACGTGCATCATTGCTGTAATTTGTAAACTGATGTGATAACCTCATGTTTAATATTTTATGGAGTAGAAGGTGAATGCTAGAGGGAGAAATGTCACTTGGAGATAAGGGAAATCATATGCTAAGAATGTGTATAAATGTGACTGAGAATTAACTTGAGTGTTTCTTTATTAATTGATAGACTGGTGTAACATGACGATGAAATAATGAAGGTATCCTAGCAACCATCTTTTCCTAACAACTGTGGCCTGTAAGGCTGTGATGACTGTCAGCCACATTTTATTAATGCAGGAGGGGTGAGCAAAGATAATTTCAATTAATAAAGCCTCTCTACAAACAAAGTATAGTGTAGATTTGATCACATCTATGACTAGAATTTTTTAAATTTTATAGTATAATAGTATACCTAAATGAATGAATTATTTTAAGTTGATAATATTCTAGCTCTGAATACTAGTAAGACACTCTATCATTTACTTAGTTGATATACAATCTGGAAAAAATCTTTTTAAAAAAATATATAAAGACCTGTCAATATTATGGGTCTTTTTTTAATATAAAATATGAAAACAAAAATAGGCATTTACTTGTAAGTTGATGTTTTTATTTTTATCAGATTTATTATTCCAATAATATCCAAATGAAAGCATTATATGCCCTTGCTTTGATATTCTAAAGCTGATGTATTCCTCTGTTTTAAAATTCATGTCTGTGGGTATCCTTTCTCCCAATACTGAATTTATCCAAATACTAATTTTACCGAGTTAAAATTGATTCAAGAAGTACTTATTAAGTACCTACCATTTGCTTAAATGAAAGATCAACATGACACGATCATAAAAACACTTCTACTGAGTTTTTAGGTGTACTATTTTCCCAGTTTCCATCTCCTCTGATTTATTTATTTTACTTTTTAAAAGATTTATTTATTTATTTATTTATTTGACAGAGAGAAACACAGTGAGAGAGAGAACACTAGCATGGGGGTGTGGGAGAGGGAGAAGCAGGCTTCCCTCCAAGCAACAAGCCCAATGTGGGACTTGATCCCAGGACCCTGGGACCATGACCTGAGCCGGAGCAGACGGCCAACAACTGAGCCACCCAGGCACCCCTCCTCCGATTAAAAATATATATATATATTGGGGCACCTGGGTGGCTCAGTGGGTTAAAGCCTCTGCCTTCAGCTCGAGGCATGATCCCAGGGTCCTAGGATCGAGCCCCACATCGGGCTCTCTGCTAGGCAGGGAGCCTGCTTCCCTTCCTCTCTCTCTTCCTCTCTCTCTGCCTCCTTGTGATCTCTCTCTCTCTCTCTGTCAAATAAATAAATAAAATCTTTAAAAAAAAATATATATATATATAGAAAGGATTCAATATAGAGAATTAGTGAAGGCAAGAAGCTACAGAGCTGCCAGAAACTGAAACCATCATCACTGCCTCCAACAGTGAAGTGAAGGATTTCAAAAGAAAATACCTGAAAACTGTTGCAAGGATGCCACGCCTGCCAAAAACCCATGTTTTATTTGTCCATTGCAGTCAGAGTGATAACGTGACTTCGTTTCCTTTCCACCTTCCATGTTTCATGCACTGGCTGTCATTGGAAAGATCTTACCTAGAACTCCTTTGATAGAAAATCTGAGAAGTCTAGTTCTCAGGCTTCTAGCCTGCAACACAAGAAACAGCCAGGATGAAAGGAAATGGTGCTGACCCCCCAACATACAATATGGCACCCATCTCAAGCCAGAGAGCTCTCCCATGGGCAACAGTATGGCAGTTCCAATAGAACAGAAAAACTGTTGGAAGATCTGTAGTTTGGGATTGTCTTTGGTAATTTAGTAACTAGAATAGAAGAGCCAAAAATTATCCAAGATACCATGTGATGTATCTCCATTTGTATCTCTAGTACCATAAAAATTTTGTCTGTGTTCTAGTAAAGCTAAAAATTTATTTATGTTTTTGTAAGATGCCAATATGATTGTTAAATCTGAAGGGATCTTCGGAAATTTGGAATCATTTAATCTTATTTAACAGTCTAGTTAGATTTGCTATTAATATAAAAATGGGATACATTATGAATAATAGAGATTTTTTGAAAAACAATTACAGAAGTAAAAGCAGCACTGGTTAACTAGCAGAATAAGTCCTTAGCAATATCTACTCAGATAATATATTTTAAAGTTTGGATGTCAGGTACTCTTACTACTTTTTTTTTTTTTTTTAGATTTTATTTGTTTATTTGACAGAGAGAGATCACAAGTAGGCAGAGAGGCAGGCAGAGAGAGAGAGAGGAGGAAGCAGGCTCCCTGCTGAGCAGAGAGTCCGATGCGGGACTCGATCCCAGGACCCTGAGATCATGACCTGAGCCGAAGGCAGCGGCTTAACCCACTGAGCCACCCAGGTGCTCCCTCTTACTACTTTTCCACATTGAGAGAAATAATCCCATTCCCCCCACCTCAGCAACTATGGAACAATTGATGAGTTCCATAAAGGAAAGAATTAGAGTTTTCTGAGACACACGTGGTTGTGATGATGCAAATAGATCTCTCCCAGGAGAGGTGTCTGTCTTCTTCACCATTCCATGCCAACACTTAGCATGGTGCCTGGTACATCTGAAGTATCCAATAAACATGCGCTGAATAATACATGACTAGTATTTAGTTTGGTACTATAATTCACATATTATTTTAGAAATTGTATTTTTTCCTTAGAGGAATATACAGTTATAGAGCAAGGAATTTCAAAACATGCCATTTTCAAATCATAATAATTGTTCAATCTGGATTCAACAAAAACAAAAGTACAGAGATTAAATGTACTTTTCTCTCTACTTTGGATATGCTTAAATTCTTTTTGTATAAATTTTCTTTTAAAATGTCATTCTGGGAGATCTGAAGCTAACAATCTCAGCCACCATTCTACTGAGTCAATAGATAGTTTCAGTTTTGCAGTCTTCTGTCAAAGAGTCTACTACGGGCTGATACCCAAGCTCTGCTCCATATCCATGGAATTGTCTGGAAGGTGCATTTCTTCCTGACTCATCTTCACCCCTCCCTTCATATAACATCATATGTTATGTCATATGACATCACTGCCTAGAGCTTTCTTTGTTTGCATCATATAGAATAATACAATAACTTATCAGCTATCCATTTTCTAAGTGGCAGGAATCCTGCTTTAAACATTTTATCTCATTTAGTGTTCGCAGTAATCTTATGAGGTAGGTTGGAATGCTATCTTCAATTTTAGAGAAGCTGAGTCATTTACTCAGTGCCATGTAGTCATTATAATAAAGAACCACAATGTCATTTAGTTGATAAACAATGACGGAATCTGTCCAGTCAACAGGAACAACAGTCTCTGTGAAGGAACTTGGAAAATTGCACCTTGCTAAACCCAGAGAAAGCATTAAATAAGCATTGAATGACTAAATGGGAGATTCTTTAATATCACTAAAAGTAATAAATATGTATTGAAGCTTTAAAACACATACATAGATTGGCATAAAACTGTAACTAGTGTTGCTACATTTCTTTGATTCTGTGTTCATTAGGAATATGATACAAAAGAGCTTTAAACAAACCAGAGAACTGTTAAGTCGAAGTTAAACATGTGCATAGCTGTGTTTAATATTAAGAAGATGAGAAAACCATATCTCCAACCAGCTTTTCAACAAGCTAATTTGTTTCTTTATTTTTTCCCTCATTTTTAAAGTACTTTCAGTTTGATTTTTTTAATCTTGAGTTTTTGATTATGCAATTTAGGATATTCTGAATCTTTTATTCTTTGTTGGCTGTGACCAGAATCTTTCAAATAACTTTTTATGTTTCTGGAAAGATCTGAGAAATTTGAGATAATATGTGACATTAGTTTAAATGCAACTTTCTGTTTTGGAATGTTCATTAGAAATAATTTTAAATTCTAGACTTGTTATTTATTGCTTAAATAATTAGCTCTTGACACAAAGCAATATCAGTATCTATAAACTATATTTATAAATAATTTTCATAAATCTTCAAGTTCATAAAATCATCTTCTTGTCCCAACAGTTCCAGAATGAAAATTGATACCATGTGATACACAATTTATGTTGTCTCCTACCTATTCGGCATAATTTGGAACTGCTGATGAATAGAATAAATATTTATTGTTACTTAAATTATAATAAATAAATATAAAATATAAATATTATGATATAATAGAAATAATGTAAATATATAATAATATAGGAAAAAGATACATATATAATAATGTAATGCAATAAATAATACAAAATAAGTAACAAATGTTTATTCTTCAGACTACAGAAATAAATATTCAGAACAGAGCAAAGGAAAAGAATTGTGAAGAGCCCCTAATTCTTGCCTCATTTTAAAAAAATGAATGGGACAAAATTGTTTTTTAATGTCAAATTTAAAAAAATCAGGGGCACAGGGTGACTCGGTTAAGGGTCGACCTTTGGCTCAGGTCATGATCTCAGGGTCCTGAATTGAGCCCCATATTGGGCTCCCTACCTAGAAGGGAGTCTGCTTCTCCCTCTCCTTCTGCCCTTCTCTCCAACTCATGCTCTCAGTCTCTCTCTCTCTCTCGCTCTAATAAATAAATAAATAAATAAAATCTTATAATTTTTTTTAAATCAAAATCAGCTTTTTAAAGTTAGTGTTACAGATTCTCCTGAGAACAACTTTTGAAATGCTTCTTACCTGGTAACACAAAATGGCTATTTAGAAAATAGACACCAAACATCTCCCAAATGGAAAGTAAATGCCCAGCAGTAAAGTTACCTGTTCCTTGCAGCTGATGTGGGCTAATGCTACCACTCCATCCTTCAAATCCACAGGGAAATGAGATCCATTGACCGCTGTCCCACTATCTCTCCCGATCAAGCTTACATCACAAGGCCTCTGCAAACCCTCTTATTCTTATCCTTCCCTTTTTCCTTAGAATTCTTCTGGCAAAACCACAGCTGTAATCATACTCATCCTTCTACCACCCTTACCTGTGCCCAGGTGGCTAAAAGTTGCTGAAGAAAATCTCATGACCACAACAACTGGTCACACTTGAGTAAAGTGAATGAAATTATAGAAAATACAGAAAACATTCTTGATAACAGAAAATCATCAAGCAGGTACTAAAGATACCTCCCAAATTCCACAGTAGATTTTTTTCCTCTCACTCTTAGACTATTTCACATTTTCTCCTTCCTCAATCTTCTGTGGTAAAAATTCAGCTGATGACTTCATACTTCCTTGGTAAATGAGATAGAACCAGATGAAAATTGTTTCATCCTTTACCCACAAAATTTATTTTTTGGTTACAGTTTTATCCCTTATAGGTGGCCCATTTTTGAATAAATGGATTGAGCTAAGTTAAGTGAAACTCTTTTTATAATGAAAAATTTGTACAATTCCTATCTGAGGCCAACCATCACTCATCTACATTAGGACTTCATTCTTGCAGTTATGCCCTCTCTTCCCTGAATCATCAGGTATTCTCTCTGTGTTCGCTAGGCATAATTCTCTAAGATGATAAATAAAGGAAAGAAATATTGAAAACCGTAATAATCATGGGAGAAGAAATAGGCATTCACATATAGGGAGAATTCTGAAACACGTTGATGGATCGGTGTAACATAGCTGAGTTGTCCCGTGGAATACCAGAGTCGCCCCATATTGCTGTTGAATTCCTTTGCAGGTGCTGAGTCACAGGAGGCTGTGGCGTAACACCATATGTTCTGTCTTACTCTGTTCAGGCTGCTATAGCAATTTACCATCAACTGGATGTTTTCTTTCTTTTTTTTTTTTTAATATTTATTTATTTATTGGAGAGAGAGAGAAAGGAAGAGAGCATGAGAGGGATAAGGGTCAGAGGGAGAAGCAGACCCCCTGCTGAGCAGGGAGCCCGATGTGGGACTCGATCCCTAGATGCCAGGATCATGACCTGAGCCGAAGGCAGATGCTCAACCAATTGAGCCACCCAGGTGCCCACTGGATGTTTTCTAAACAAAAAAACATTTCTCATAGCTCTGGAGGCTGAGAAGTCCAAGATCAAGGTGCCAGCAGATTAAGTGTCTGGCGAGAGACTGGTTCCTGGTACATCGAGGAACATCTTGTTGCTGTGTACTCGCATGGCAGAAGGGGTGAGGAATCTCTCTGGGGTCTCTTTTATAAGGGCACTAGTCACATCCATGGGAGCTCTGACTTTATAACCTGATTATCTTCCAGAGGCTCCACCTCCAAACACCATCACATTGAAGATTAGGTTTCAATACATGAATTTTAGGAGCATACAATAGTTTATGGCATATTCCATCCATCCAAATCAGATCACTTAATTATTTTATGTTTTAAACAGTCCTCAGTCAAATGATCCAAGGATCAAAAGATCTATCTAATGATAGATCTTTTACCAATGATCTAATACCACGTTGACCAGGAAGGTTAAGAACCTTTAGGAATTACGGTTGTAATCAAAGAAAGCAGTAACAGCAATTACTCCTATTTCCTGAAGTATATACTCTCCTTAGGGAGTGGTACCAAATGCTGTGCATACTACGTGCCCTTAGAGAATACACTTGGTGAAGTTTAGCTGATCTCTAAGCATGCTCTATGCTCTGAAAAAGTTTACATGGATAAAATCTGGCCTGTTTTGGAGATATTTGCTACATTCTAGCTGGAAGTTAGTGAGTTAACCCCAAGCCATCTGGAACATTCAGCTGTTCAGAATAACTCATTTCCAGGGAGCTCTGTATAGCTGAAGACTTACTGTATGAGTTTTCACATAATGTGAATAGAAATGTGAGTATTTGTAACATTTAAACACTCACAATTTCCATAAATGAAAGAAAGTTCAGTATGAGATTTATCATGACTCAGTTTTTTTTCTCCCTCCTCAGAACGGTACTTGCATATTTTGGGTAGCTTTTGAATAGGTACCGCTGCAAAATGCAGTAGGTGACAGTTAAACATACGTTTCAGCATTTGCAGGGGGTGAATCATGCTCTTTCCCAGTCATTTGGCTTTTCAAGATCTCTGTTAAAGAAAAGATGCAAAACCTCTCTCTTGTGGCTCTTTCATCAATCATCAAACTTGTGGCTTTTAGAACACATTGGTTTTGAGAAGCTTTTCATGAAGCACCTTGAAACAGCTTGCCATGGAAATGGAGAAAAAGGAAGGCAGATGCCTGGAAAAGGAAATTTTTCTTTTAGTTAACATATCACAGAATGGGCTCTGTGCCCAAACTTGAGAATTTGGAGTTCTCATTGACATCAAAAGAAGTTTCTTTTTTTTTCTTTTTCCAGAAGGCTGCTGGATAGGTCCTGAGATTTGAAGAAAATTTTTACTCTTGTTCTTGTTCTTTCTGAGGTCTTTTGCACCTTTGTTTTGTAGGCATTTTCCATATAAAATCTGGATAGCTCTTTTCATGTTGAATAATTATGTCTCTCTGGATGTTTCCAAAAAGGTTAGATATAATGAATTCCTAAGAAAACACACGCAATAGTAACTTTCTTATCAGATGTAAAGTGGTAGAAGACAGAGTTAGAACTGTCTTTCATCAAGGTAATATTTATAGCTAAGCAAATCAACATTTCAGCTCTGCAAATCCTAAATTTGTTGCCAGACAGTATCTGGAGATTGTTTGGATGTTTTGATTAAATACAGATTCCTTAAACTTCTTTTCTAACAAAACCAGAATTCTGCATTGGTTCTTGTTCTTTGTTTTTTTCTACTTAGGTCTTGTGATAAATGAGATGTCTGATTAATGACTCACACCACTGAATGTGGAGAGTCTCTTTCATGATCATAGTCACCTAAATTAACTTATCCTACAGTTTGTAATCTGACACATGTCACGATACTTAAAAAATAAGCATTTGAATTGGTATTAAATACATTTTTGATAGAAACAAAACTAGGGAAAATAAGCTGTATTTTTTAAGTTAATAAAATGATTATTCCCCAAATTATGCTTTTCTGTATGCACACAGGAAAAGATAAATTCTCAGTACATTTAATCAACACTGAGAGTGCATCCTATGTTCCAGGAACTGTGGTAGATGCTGGGGATACAAATACAGAGTGCCCATCCTGGAGACTTCGTAGTGGAATAGAAAAAAGACAGTGACATGATAAAAGACTAAGAAGTAAGATGAATGCTAAGAAAAAAAAAAAAAGATGCATGCTAAGGTACCAGTGTTTTGTTTTGTTTTGTTTTGTTTTTTAAAGACTTTATTTATTTATTTGACAGAGAGAGATCACAAATAGGCAGAGAGGCAGGCAGAGAGAGAGAGAGAAAAGAGGGGAAGCAGGCTCCCTGCTGAGCAGAGAGCCCGATGCAGGGCTCAATCCCAGGACCCTGGGATCATGACCTGAGCTGAAGGCAGAGGCTTTAACCCACTGAGCCACCCAGGCGCCCCGGTACCAGTGTTTATAGAGGGCAGAGGGAGGTCACCAACAAGAGTGAGGGGAGAGCAGTGGTTTCCTAGAGAAGTTTTTTTTTAAAAGAAAGAGAAAGAAATGGGAAATTATCAGATGAAATTACAGGCCAGAAGAGCAGAGTGAGACTTTATGACAGGTGACCAGACCTTAATATCAACCACCAGTCTATGGAGGATCACAAGTAAAGCAAACTTCATAGTGGATTTTTGCGTAAATCTGTGGCAGACTGGGAGACACTGGGAAATAGATTTTTGACATGGATGAGAAATCTTCCTATCGGGAAGGATTAAAAACAACAGAATTGTTTCCATGCAGTAGTTGTAGCCAAGAAGAATGTCCATGAGCTCATATGGAATAGTCCCAAAAATACACCAAAAAATTACTAAGGTTTTAGAGGGGATGGAAATTAACAGGTGTGGGCATGAATTGATAAAATAAATGATTACTAAAAATCCTTAGAAGCTGGCATGGCCGGAGGAAGACTTAATTATATAAAGCAAGAACAAGGGGTGGTGGGGGAGAGCAGTTGATCAGGAACCAAATCTTCATTGGCTATAGAACGTCATGTTGAGAATTCTTAATTTTTTGTCTCTCAGTTTTGATAATTTTGCCTGAACATGTTTGAATTTTTATTTTTTAAAAAGATTTTATTTATTTATTTATTTGACAGAGAGAGATCACAAGTAGGCAGAGAGGCAGGCAGAGAGAGGGGTAAGCAGGCACCCTGCTGAGCAGAGACCCGCCCCCCCCCCCAGGACCCTGGGATCATGACCTGAACCAAAGGCAGAGGCTTTAACCCACTGAGCCACCCAGGCATCCCCATATTTGAATTTTTAAAAGAGAATCACGACTGCAGTGTAGAGAATCACGACTGCAGTGTAGAGAATCAATGCAGGTGGAGAAAGCAAGTGAAATGCGCAGGACTGAAGAGACAGAGGAAGAGAAGGGGTAGGGCAGTAAGAGCCGTGAGGGCGGCGCAACCAGGAAATAAAAAGAAAAAAAGGAATGAAGAGTTGTTAAGCAGCATGAACATGGATCGGTTGAATGTGTTTAACAGGAGGGATCTAAGGGTTGAGATATAAAAAGAAGCATCCACCGTCTCCAGGTTTCTGGCTTGGGCATGGGGTGGGTGGCAATGCCAGTCCCTGGAACAATGATTACAAGAAAAGGGAAACATTTGGATAAAGTGCGTGAGGAGTGGCTAAAACTTGGTGAGTTTCAGAGATTGATGGGCTAATAAATGTTGGTCTAGACTTCAGGCTATGAGTTGGTGTTGAAAATAGACACTTGCTGTTTTTCTCCTCTTCTGTTTTGTGTAAATATATTCCACTTAAATTACAATGCTGTTAATTATACCATGTTTGAATCCCTGGCCAAAGAATTTCATGTTTAAGAGAGAATGTTTAGGGAAGATAAATCACGGAAGATTCTCTCTATATGGACGTGCTATTTTTCTTGGTCAGCATGAATTTAAATAAAAGAAAGATTTGGAAAAACACCGTTTAAAGGGAAGTTAATTCTATTGTGATCTAGGTTGTCTGAACCAAAAATATTTATGTCGCCATTTCTCTTGATATAACATCACTACAAGTCAAGACACTTTTATTACTAAGAATTCTAGCACTGTTATGCCTGGTACAGCCAGCACAGAATTTCTCTGGATTAAGCTTTAAGAAGTTAACTTGTCAAAGGACACAAATGTAACATTGTGAGTCAACTGTACATCAATTAAAAAAAAAAGTACTTGAAGAGAAAAGGAAAGTTAACCATTACTTGGCTTTAAGATGAATGTTAATCAGGAATGTATGGTGGTTAAAATCAACTTAGATCCCAGATCTGATTCTTAGTGGCTGTATAATTTTTGTAAATTTACGTGTAGTTCTGGACCTTAATCTCATCATATGCAAAATTAAGGGCATAATAACATCTAACTCATGATGGTGTATAAGAAATCAATTGTGAAATAAGTTAACCAGAGTATATCTAGCATATTAATAAGCAAAAAATGTTATCTATTATTTATATACAACTTCATTAATGAATAAGGATAATAAAAAATACCGTAACAATAAAGGTTAAAATGGAAGCATAGAGAGAACAATTAAAATGCATTTACTAATGGAGGGGCACCTGGGTGGCTTAGTTGGTTGAGTGTCCCAACACTGTGGTTCCAGCTCAGGTCATGATCTCAGGGTCCTGGGCTCGAGCCCACACTCAGTAGGGAATCTGTTTGTCTCCCTCTCTCTCTGCCCCTCTCCCTGCTGTCCCTTTCCCTCCCTCTAAAATAAATGAAAAAAAAAAAAAAAGTAAAATAAAATACATTTACTAATGGAGAGTAAACCTCTTAAAGTCAGAAACTGTGACTTCTTTAGTTTCTGTATTATCTGAGCATATAGTAACACTCTAATAAAAAATAAAAATTAGAGTTAAAATATGAGAAGCACATTACTTAATGTAAATTTTAAATTAATATGAGTCTAAAATATTATGTTTTAACAGTTATTCTGCTTAATTAAACACCCCAATATTCAAAAAGAAAAGTACAAGAAAACAAAAATCAGTAAGCTTAAGAAAAATGGAGATGCTAAAACTAATGGATTAAGAAAATAAAATTGGGCTGGGGGAAATCAGAGGGGGAGACAAACCATGAAAGACTGTGGACTCTGAGAAACAAACTGAGGGTTTTGGAGGCAAGTGGGGTGGGGTTTGGGTGAGCCCAGTGGTAGGTATTAAGGAGGGCACGTATTGCAAGTAGCACTGGGTGTAGTGCTTAAACAATGAATTTTGGATCACTGAAAAAAAAAATTTAAATTAAATTTTAAAAAGAAAAAATAAAATTGAAGCTTGGAGCTAAAAATATATAAAGAGTATTTTGATATATGTGCAAATTTAAAGAATACAAATGAAATAAAAATACTAGTTCTCTAGATTTTTTCATCTTCTACTTTTTTAATCTCCAAAGAATAGTCTTCTAGGAAAAAGCTGGGAAGCAGAGTGCAGTGCAGTGTGGAGTGGGTCTTTCTCTGTCTGAGGCCCCTCAGGACTTCAGAGAAAGTGTCCAGAGGTCTGACCTGCCTCTCTCGGCTATCACAGGGAAGCCATACCTTTGTGGGGAGTATTTTAGCACCATGAAGTCAAACAGGTCTGGTTTCAAACACAAAGTCATGAGATTGGGAAAGTTCCTTTACCCTCTTTAATGTTATTCTCCTCATGCAGGGGGAAGAAAAACCCAACATGGTAACTTACACTAAAAGGACAGATCTTAGACAGAAACTACTGAAAATGAATCACTAAGAAACAATCAATCTGATTAAACTTATTACAACAAAAATTTCCTTGATTCCAGTAGTCCCACCAGCACCCCTCTGCCTCAAGACTTGAGCTGCCACAATTGCATCTCTTTTCCAGGTTCTTAGTCCGTCACACATTCAAATTGGGCTTTACACCCTTGGTCCCTTGATTCTCAAGCCTTCAGATTTAGACTGGAATTGTGCCACTGGCTTTGCTGGGCCTCCCGCTAACAGACGGCAGATGATGGGACTTCTCAGTCTCCATAATCACATGAGCCAGTCTCTCACAGTAATCCTCTTTCTGTATATCTCTATGCTGTCTACCTACCTACCTACTTATCTATCCCTCCATCCTATTGGATTCTCTGGAGGACCCTGACTAATGCTGTGGTTGACAGGGACCGGCAGAAAGGAAAAGACATGAGTGCTTATAGGTAAAAGCTTTCCTTTTGGGGTGATGAAATGTTCTAGAACTAGCAGTGGCACACAACTATGTAAATTGCTAAAATTCACTGAGTTGTATACTTCAAAACTGTGAATTTTAGAACATGCAAATTACATCTCAATAAATTAAATATATATGTATACATTGATCTTCAAATAAGATTTGACTCCAGGTATGGATTTTACTATTATCAGAGTAGTAAGGCTTTTGGACATGTCACTTGGATGGGCCCATCCAAGGCCTTGTGAGGAGATGCTGTTCACGCAGTCATGAGGGTTTTGTAAAGTGAGCAAAAACAAGGTATTTCAGCTGCAATTGGTTAAGGCCTGTGTCCCGTGCCATGCCAATTCCCTCTGCAACTCCTTTCCTTAGTATTGGGTGGCATTGGCACAGCTGCAGAGATTTGAGAGATGTGGCTAAGAGGAAGACTCACTAATAAATGCGATTGCTTTACCTGGAGACTACAGGTGACCTGAGAGCCATAGAAAAAACTAGGATTATCTTATTTTCTCTGCAGAAAATGATAGCATATTGTTCTGTGAAGAGATTTTTGAAGACTGCAGCCCAGGAGTGCCTGGGTGGCACAGTTGGTTAAGTGTCTGCCTTCTGTAAGGGTCCCAGGATCCTGGGATCAAGCCCTACATCCAGCAGGGCCTCTACTTCTTCTGCCCCTCCCCCTTGCTCACACATTCTCTCTCTCTCTCTCTCTCTCTCTCAATTGCTCTCCCTTTCTTTCTCTCACATAAATAAATAAAATCTTAAAAGAATGTTGCCCAAATACATAAATGTCTCTTAATTAGTAAAAAATAATACTATTTCTCTAAATTTTGTGCTGTTTGTGACACTTGTCAGCTCTTTAAAGTTTATATGATTTTTCTTTCATGCAAAATAAAAATTGATAATAGTTATTAGCCTTGTAATCTTTTTCTCAAAGAGATTACCACAAACAGTGTGGCATTAGAACCTGGAAATCTGGATCTATCCATATGTGACACTTAACATTTTATATTAAGTATTACACTAGAAGAAGAAAAAAACACACTTCTGGAAAATGCTGGGGAGGTTTTAACTTTTCCTCTCACTGTCCTGTCATGTGAGAATGATATTTCTCAGAATGGTGAATATAACGAGATATGCTCACAAGGTGTGAGTTAGGTCATGGGGGCTGAATGACTCCTCATATACGCAAGTAGCACATTTACTTCTTCAAACCAAACTTAATTAAGGAAATAATAACAAAAATTCAGCGAAGAAGAATATCCTTGTTCTCTGAGAATTGACCACTGGATTCTCCTGTGTCCATCTTCATCCAAAACTGAAGGAAAGGAAGCCACTTTGGGTTATTCTTTTTCTTCCGTTGAATATACCCTGGACATTCTGTCAAGAATTTAAATTTAGAAACTCTTCCCTAAAGTATACATGTGGTGCCCAAAATAATCTTGTCATAACAAGTGTCTTCAGCACTATTGAAAATAACTTTCCCAATACATCAAAGTCTTTATTATAGTTGTCAAAAGCTTTGTAGTTGTCATGTATTTAATAACTTGAATTAAGAAAGTACAGATGAACGTAGGAGGCAAACACCTCCTAGGTTTACCTTGGTTATGAGTGCCAAAGATTGATCAGAGAAAAAGGAGATCAACATATGATCCCATATGAACATTTCTGTATTATTCCAGATGGTTGTCCCCCCAAAAAAGTTTTGCTAGCAGAGTTATATTTACATGTGAAAGACCTATTTAAGGGATATTTGTAAAGTTAGGAAAAGTAACTTTTTTTTTTTTAATATCGTTCATTGCTTTGGGCTCCAAACTGAATGAAAAACCCTTTAGCGTATATGGTTTTCAGAGCATGAACTCAATGCTCATAACAGTGTGTGAGAATCGAGTCCAAATGTTGAGAACATAAAGCAATAAGGCTTTCAAACTTACAGCCAGTGCTGTTTCATCTAGGAGATGAGGCTGGATGACAGATCTTCTAAAGCCGACAGTAGTCAGGGATACCTAATATCAACTCAAGCTGAGAAGCTACAAAAGTCAAAAAAAGAATCCTCTGGACTTGTCTCTCTGAGTGTTCAAGCTTTACTTAAAAGCTTTAACTTTCCTAACTAAAAAGTTAGGGTAGGGTGGAGTGGAGGAGGCAGGGAACCCAGCCAAATGTTGTAATGATATTCCTAAGTAGATGATTCTGTCTCTCCTGCTCACTTGCATTTGTACCAGAGAAGTTCAAAAGGAAGAATGTCAGGAGTTTGGAAGTGTAGATGCCTGAGTCGCATGTTACACTATTTGCTGGATTATAGGGCCACATTAAATCTCCAAGCATCCACTTCCATACTCAGGACTTTGGAATGTGAGCCCCACCTGCCTCTCCTGGTTGGCGTATTCAGAACTGTAGCTGAAAAGAAAAGTGGGGAATTATATGTAAAGATTTACCTAAGGAAATGGTCATTACTACCAGAGAATGGGGAAACATATCCATTTGTGTGTCAGTAACGTACAAGAAGGATACGTGGGGAGAATATTTTTAATACTTAAGATTTCAGATCTTATCCTTTTGTACTTTCTTTGAATATTAATATAGCACAGCCTTTGGCCTGTGGATGTTACTAGCACTTGATCTAAAGCTTTTAGCAAAATCTGAGGATTTGAGATATTTTCATATGGACAGGAAAGAAATCTGATGGTTTTTATCCTGGAAAACAAAGTCTCTACAAGTCAGTAACAGTCTTGGGTTTCACACTGCAGATAACATAAAAGCACTGTGCTTCTTCTTGTAAAAGAATACAAAATTCCCTCCTGCTTTGTTTCGTTAGATACAGTGATGTCCTTTCCCTTCAGAGATGGCTATCACAAAAGTGTTCAACCAGTACAAATTTTCAGATATAATAGAAATAACTACTCGAGGTGTAGTGTACAACATGATAGCTGTAGTTAACACTGCCCCAGGGTATATTTAAAAGTTGTTAAGAGGGGCGCCTGGGTGGCTCAGTGGGTTAAGCCTCTGTCTTTGGCTCAGGTCATGATCTTAGGATCCTGGGATCAAGCCCCGCATGAGGCTCTCTGCTCAGTAGGGAGCCTTTTCCCATCTCTCTCTGCCTGCTTCTCTACCTGCTTGTGATCTCTCTCTCTCTCTGTCAAATAAATAAAGTCTTTAAAAAAAAAAGTTGTTAAGAGAACAGATCCTGAGAGTTCTCATTGCAAGGAATTTTTTTTTTCTTTTTCTATTTTTCTATCTGCATGAAATGACAGATGTTAACTAAACTTCCAGTGATAGTCATTTTACAAATGTAGGTCAAATCATTATGCTATATACCTTAAACTTAGTGCCATATGCCAAAGATATCTCCATGAAACTGGGGGAGAATGGCTCTTAACCCTATCATAGACTCAGGAAATACAGAGGTAGAGATGGAAGAAGTAGTTTTTGTAATGCCCTGTGCTAGCTCTCTTCTCTGAATAGTCATTATGACCTCATTTCCCCAATTTAGGAAGGATTGAGTTGTACTTTGACTTGCTACTATTTTTAAATCTACACATCCCATCATTTAAAACATATGTTTTAATCAAATCAAGCAAAGATGTCTGGGGTGATTAGCCTGGGATTTTCATTCCTTAAATGCTCTTGGCGTGGATATTCAACCCTCCTCTTTTACATTCCCCAGATACTATTGATTTCTCCAGTTATAAGCTTTCCATCGCTCATGTTTATTTTAGCTTGTTTGCAGGAAAGCCGACACCATACAGTGACAAGAATCACATTCCGAGCCTAAATGCTTAACATTTAACAGGGTTTTAACTAAGAGACCTAACAATGCCAAGTGTAAAATAACCTGTCATTTCTACTTTGTTTTATGAGAAAAGGCCAAATTTATGGTTTAAAACAAGGCCTTCTTAATGCGGTTGTCACGGAAGTTTGATAAAACAGAAAATCAGAAGAAGTTGATCGTAGCAGAAACACAGAAGTGCTAGTCGATTACTATATCTCTCATATTTGTTGTTAAGTATTAATTGCCATCCTTCTCTCACACTAGGTGGTCAAGAAAGATATGATATCAATTTGTGACAGTTTGTAGACAGACATGGAAGGGAGTTTTTTCTGATGTAAAATGTTAATGTCAAAAATGCAAGTGAAGAAAGTTAAGGATTTTATTTTCTGAGATAAAATGAATGTTCTTCTCCCTAGAGTAATTGATTTAAATCTGCAAGTGAGATTTAAACTTAAGATACGAAGTGAACAATCAGTAAGTCCAATCCATACTAGTACTTAGAGAAGAAGTGTATAATGTTTGCTTACCAAATAATTTCCTTTGCCTAATGATACTGAAGCCATTCAGGCAGCTCTGTTCTTGAGCCAGAGTGGAGCTGGTGGGACTACTGGAATCAAATAATTTTTTTTATTAGATTTCTCACTAAAATCTGGGGAAGGCAATAATCTCCTCCCCATGCATACTTTGCTTGAGTGTCCTATACCCAGGTACGTCATCCTCGATAACCTTGTAATACAAACCTAGCCTCCTGATGGTCTTCAAACACACATTAACTCACACTGAAACAAATACTATGGCCTACTACTGCTAGGTTTCTCTGCAATGAACAGTGTATTTTGCTCACTGTAGGGAAAAGGCAGGAGGCAGCCTATTGTGTGTTGTAACAGTTATCTCTGAGTGAATAGAAGGAATTGCTTCCAAATGCAATCACAGAATTACTGTAGATTAGTGTAGCATCTGAGCTTCAGTGCTGAGGTAAAATTGTTTCCTCTATTGCATGACCATGATCTTGAAAGTGTTCATTTTATTCCAATAATGGAGATGCTTGATCACATACTGAGTCAGGTAAATCACAAAGCTGATTCTTCAGCAGTCCTGGGTAGGCCATAACGAATGCCATAGCTGAGGACAGCATTAGCCACAATTCAGATGAATAAAATCCAACACAAGCTCATTTGATTTGGTTACAGTGGGAAGAGGGACTTTGTCCAGAGACACAATAATGCAACAACAATAAATTCTCTTGTTCCACATTGTGAAAAAGAAGCCCAGGTATCATTCACTGTGCTCTGTAGTCTTTGATGATTAGGGACAGCACACCCAGTTCAAGAACACTGGGTATCATTGAAAGAAACAGCAACTTGCAGGGTCAGGGGAATATTGATATACATTTGAGGATGAAAGAGCTGAGAAACAGCAGCATTATAGTATCAATTACAATGGCAAACATGCGGCTGCTTAAAATTTTTAACTCGAAACATGAAAAGGGACTGTGATTCAGTGCTGCACATGAATAGCCTATAGCTTCAGCTTTGAAGCGAATGACCCACTTTCCTTTCGTGTGTATCTGCCAAAAATTGGTAGCACCTTGCTTGAAATGTTGATAAATTTGAGATCTGAACAAGCAACACATACACAGTTGAACAGAGGCTATAACTTCACCTGTTAAATGTGCACATTGAAGAATAATAATCACCTTATGCTAGATTTGATTTAGGTAAGAAACAGATCTCTCTGCCTTCATGAGCTCTTAGTGAAATAAGAGTCAATAGATAGAATATGATAGAAGATTTGAAATATTGCTAAAAAAACAAGCTTTGCAAGCACCAGCAAAAAAGAGGAGGTGTACTTCTTTTAAAATTATGAAAAAAAATTTAGGAAAACAAGAGAAAGTTGTTAAAGAACATGATTCTATTATTATCAATTACATCTCAATTGGTACCCCATGTAATCACTCCCAGTTATAAGGTTCTGTAGTTAAGGAGGCTTAGGGATTGACCAATTGAACCTTCCAAGGTAAGTTACAGAACAGAACAATTTTTAGATATGCTAATCTTAGTACACAAAATACAATTGCCCTACTCTACTATTAGGAATACTATACTATTGGGAATCAAGGTAAGTTTTAATGGTATTAGAAGATACTGGAATCAGGGGACCTAGAACTCCCAAATTCACTTCTGATCCTCATCTCATTGTCCACCTGAGATTCCCAAGGAGCCATTAACCCAGACATGAGGATGAACTCAAAATTTAAATTTGCCTTAATTCTTGTTGGCTGGTCCCCAATGTCCTATCAAAAAGCAACCTGGACAGCTGGGTTGAGCACTTGGCTTAGACTCATGGATCCATTTTCTCCATCTCAGCTGCAGCTGCTCACTAGTACCAAACTTGGGTCTCACAAGTATAGGAGGCATTGGGGGGCATTGCCAGGGTGTCTCCATCACCCAGAAAGCAGGCAAATTTGACTCTATCAATATTTCCTTTTGACAATCCAATTAACTCTACCTTCTCCCCAGACAGAGAATAGAGGTGGGAAGAACAAGAAAAGAATTAGAGGAAAAGAGTCTCCAATGGAAGGAGAGTGGTGCTTAGAACTCCCCTCCTGTTCAGAGGCCAATGACTCCACTTAGAAAGCACACCTAATTCAATTCCATGGACAGTTACATTCTATCACTGGATAGTGATAAGAAAGAAAGGAGAGTAGAAATAAGACATGATTCTTATTCTCAAGAAGACAGGTCTAGCAGAAAATGAGCTCTAACCATAATACAATGCAATAAAAGCTTTATGTATTTATAAACCAGCTTATGTAGGAAATCCAAAGAGGGAGTCATTATTTCTGCCATGAGTGTGAGGGTGCTTAGAAATGACTAAAGCATAGACATTTGAGAAAGTATTGAAAGACAAAAGTAATTTTAACAAATTATTGAGATTAAAGGCATAATAAAAGGGAAAGGGAGAAGTCAGAGAAGGCAATAAAAGTTAAGGTAAGGAGATCTGAAATTACATACCATACGTGGTGAGCGCTCTCCCTAGAGATCTGGGGATAAGGAGGAACAGGAGACAAATACAAGGTACCTTGGAGACACTGTAGGTTCAGCTCCAGAGCACTGCAATAAAGCAAATATCACAATCGAGTGAGTCAAATGAATTTTTGGGTTTCCCAATGTATATAAAGTTGTGTGTACACTATAGTGTTGTGGGTTAAGTGTGCAGTAGCATTATGTGAGCAAGGCATGTACCTTAATTAAAAAAACAGTTTTTGCTAAAAATGCTAACCATAATCTAAGCTTTCAATGAGTCATAATCTTTTTGCTGGTGGAGGGTCTTGCCCTTGACATTGGTGGCTGCTGACTGCTCAGGCTGGTGGTTGCTAAAGGTTGGAGTGGCTATGGCAATTTGCTCTTTTTTTCTTCGTTCGTTCATTCGTTCCTTCCTTCCTTTCATCTTTCCTTCCTTCCTTCCTTTTGACATCTTCCAAGTTTTTATTTAAATTCCAACTAGTTAACATACAGTGAAAAATTAATTTCAGGTGTAAAACTGAGTGATCCATCACTTCATACAACAGCCAGTGCTCATCACAAATGCCTTCCTTAACCCCCATCACCTCTTTAACCTATCATAACCATTTGGCTGTTCTCTATAATTAAGAGTCTGTTTTTGGTTTGTGTAGCAATTTCTAAAATAAGATAACAAGTTTGCCACACTGATTGACTCTTCTTTTCATGAACATTTTGTCTGTAGCATGCAATGCTGGTTGATAGCATTTTGTTCACAGTAAAACATTTTACTCACAGCAGAACTTCTTTCAAAATTGAGGTCAATCCTCTCAGATCTTGCTGCTTGTTTATTGACTAAGTTTACATAATATTCTAAATTCTTTGTTGTCATTTCAACAGTCTCTACAGTATCTTCACCAGGAGATTGCAGCATTCAGTTACATCTTCAGACTCTACTTGTAATTTTTTAAAAACGATTTTATTTATTTATTTGACAGAGAGATCTCAAGTAGGCAGATCTGCTGAGCAGAGAGCCCGATATGGGGCTCCATCTCAGGATCCTGAGATCATGACCTGAGCCGAAGGCAGAAGCTTAACCCACTGAGCCACCCAGGCGTTCCTCTATTTGTAACTTTAATTCTTACGCTACTTCTACCACATCTTGAGGTACTTCCTCCCCAGGTTTCCCACTGAAGGCTTGAACCCTTCAAAGTCATCCATGCGGGTTAGAATCAATTTCTTCCAAACTCCTGTTAATGTTGATATTTTGGCCTCTTCCTCTTCTGATGAATCATACACGTTCTTAATGGTATTTAGCATGGTGAATCCTTTCCAGAAGGTTTTCAATTTACTTTGCCCAGACTCAGCAGAGGAATCACTGTCTATGGCAGCTATAGCCTTACAAAATATACTTCTTAAATATAAGATGTGAAAGTCAAAAGTACACCTTGATCAATGTGCTGTAGGATGGATGTTGTATTAGCAGATATGAAAACAACATTAATCATTGCATATCTCCATTGGAGCTCTTGGGTGACCAGGAGGAGTAATAGCTTGAAAGAACTATTTTTTCTAAGCAATAGGTCTCAAGAGTGGGCTTAGAATAATCAGTAAACCATGTTGTAAACAAGTGTCCTGCTATACCATCTTTGTTTTTCCATTTATAAGACACAGGCAGATTAGATGAGCATTTCTTAAGGGCCCTAAGATTTTCAGAATGGTCAGGGAGCACTGGTTTTAACTTCAAATCACCAGCTGCCTTAGCCCCAAACAAAAAAGTTAGCCTGTTCTTTTAGTCTTTGAAGCCAGGCATTGACTTCTCTCTAGCTGTGAAAGTTCAAGATGATGTTTCTTCCAATATATATCTGTTTTATCTACATTGAAAATTGCTGTTTAGTGTAGCCACCCTCACTGATTATCTTAGCTAGATCTGGATAACTTGATGCAGTTTTTTTTTATCAGTACTTGATGCTTCACTTTTATGTTATGGAGATGGCTTCTTTCCTTAAACCTCATGAGCTAACCTCTGCTGAAGTCACACTTTTCTCCTGCAGCTTCCTCACCTCTCCCAGCTTCCCAGAATTGAAGAGAGTTAGGACCTGGCTCTGGTTAGGCTTTAGCTTAAGGGAGTGCTATGGCTGGTTTGACTCCTATCCAGACCAATCAAACTTGTCCATATTGGCAATAAAAGGCTGTTTCAGGGATACAAGATGGCGGGGAAGTAGGAGGAGACGCCATTTCAACCTGTACCCTAAAGAGAGCTGATTACCTACCAAAGAACTCCGATCACCCATGAAATCAACCTGAGATCAGAATTATACATGTCTGGATCTCTACGGAGGCAGAAGATGCCAATGGGCAGGTAAAGTGGAGTGGGAACATCGGACTGACACCGGAAGATAAACAAAAGGGGGAGGGAGCCACCAGAGGCGACCGATTGGAAAGTAATACCCCAAGACGAGAGTGTCCTGTGTCTGGGGACCAGCATTAACTTGGAGTCTGGTTGAAAGGACTCAAAAAGAGCAAAGGATGGGGGGGGGGATTGTGGGAATCAGGACGGTTAGGGACAGGGGCTTAAGTCCCCAGATCCAGGACAGCCACCTCTGGCGCTGAGCCAGAGACAGCACGGCGAAGAAACCAGGTCTTGGTCCCTGAGCAGCCAGCGTGCCTGAGAGCTTGCGGGGTGCGGCTCCTGTGAGGGGTTGGGAGCCTTGCCAGTCAGCAGAAGCACGGCCTTTTTGTAGTCCCCACGCGAGCACCATGCCATGCTATCAGAGCGTGAGACGCGCGTGCCCCACACCCTCCCCTGAGAGAGGTGTGGGCAGGCACTAGCCCAGCGCTCTCAGACCCAGAAAGACCAGGCATTCCCAGCCTGGGCCAGCGGGAAAATCTCAGTGTGCGATCGCAGCTTGGAACTTCTCTGGAGGTCGGGAGCTGCCCAGACAGCTGCCGCTATTGTGGTTTTGGGTACAAGCAGGAGTTCCTGTGTTCCCAGGGACCGCGACTCAGAACATGCTCTGCCAGCAGCCGAGAGGGAACTTATGTGCTCTGCAGCACCCAGAGGGGAACAGACTGAGGCTTCTCTCTGAGAGGGAGGTCAGGGTGCAGTTTGCTTTCCTCTAAATCTACAAAAACCATCAAAAGCTGTCAAGGTGAAACAAACAAACAAACAAAAAACAAACAAACAAACATAAAAACCTCCAGAGAACAAAGGCCTGAAAAACCAGTTTCCTCAGATCCCACCCCTTTGAGGGGGGGCGGAAGGACTTAACTCAGAGACCATTGCCTGAAAACCCACCTGGCAGGCCCCTCCCCCAGAAAGTCAATCAGGGAAAAAAGAAAAGACAACAAGAGAATAACCACCACTACTTCATAGATACAACGTTTATTTTCAATTCATTCCCACTATTCTGGTTCATTTATATATATATAGATAGAGAGATAATTTTTTAACCTATTTACTATCACAGTGAGATGTCCAGTACATCAAATTCCATAATAACCTTTTAACCTGAAATTTTTTATACATATACCCGTGTTTTTCTTTTGCTTTTCTATTTTTAAATTTTTTGAAATTTTAGTTTAGTTTAGTTTAATTCAGTTTATTCTTTTTTAATTTTTATTTTTTAATATTCATATAGAGTTAAACTTCAAGGTAATCCCCTTTCCCCAATCAGTGCTACCCCTATAGGTAAACCAATTTTTAATCCCTCTTTATCTTAGGAAAGTTGAGTCCTTTAACAAAGATATCAAGATGCATCCAGGAAGAATCAAAATAACCTTCCTCGCCCACACTGAGAATTTATAACCACACTCCCATCTTTTTCTTCCACCAGGGTTTCTGTATATTTGTGTTTGTCCTGATAATATATAAAGCTTATACTTGGGGTTCTTTTTGACGAGGTTCTTTTTTTTTTTTTTTTTTTGCTTTTATAGATATATATATATATTTTTTTTTCTCTTGTCACATACTTTTATCAGTCTTTTTGTTTGTCAGCTTTTGTTTGTAAACTTCATAAATCTTACTTTGGGGCCCATTTGGGCTGAGCCTTCTCTTTTATATTTCTTTTTTTTTCCCGTCTCTCTCTCTCTCTTTCTCTCTTTTTTTTTCTTTTCCTTTTCTTTTTTCTTTCTTTTGGGCGGGGACTCTTGATTGCTCAGAAGTGTTCCAGGGTGCACCTTGACTGCACCACGGTTGATACATCCAGCTACATCCATTCAGCCATCTCTCACCAAAATGACTAGGAGGAGAAATGACCAACAGAAGAAAAATTCAGAGGATGGGCCTTCTGCAACAAAGCTAATGGCTATCGACATAGACAATATGTCAGAAAGGGAATTCAGGCTAATAATTATCCAGGCAATAGGCTGGAGAAAGCCATAGATGACCAAATGGAATTGATCAGGGCAGAACTGAAAGCCACCAGGGAGGAGGTCCACAATGCTCTCAATGAGTTCCAATCTAATCTAAATTCTCTAAAAGCTAGGGTAACTGAGACAGAAGATAGAATTAGTGTTCTGGAGGACAAAGAGATAGAGAGAAAGGATCAGGAGGAAACCTGGAACAAACAGCTTAGAAGCCACAGAAATAGAATCAGGTAAATAAATGATGCCATGAAACGTTCCAACGTCAGAATTATTGGAATCCTTGAAAGGGAGGAGAAAGAAAGAAGTCTAGAAGATATAGTGGAACAAATTCTCCATGAAAATTTTCCCAGTCTCGTGAATGGAACCAGCATTCATGTACTAGAGGCAGAACGGTCTCCCCACAAGATTATAGATTCTCGAAAGTCCTCGAGACACCTAATAGTAAGAATGAAGAATTATAATTGTAGGCAGGCTCTCTTGAAGGCAGCTAGGACAAAGAAGCTCTTTATGTACAGAGGAAAGCCCATCAGAATAATGTCAGACCTGTCCACAGAAACCTGGCAAGCCAGAAAGGGCTGGCAAGATATATTAAGGGCACTAAATGAGAAGAACATGCATCCAAGAATACTTTATCCAGTAAGACTGACATTCAAAATGGATGGAGAGATAAAGAGTTTCCAAGACGGGCAAGACTTAAAAGAGTATGCGACCACCAAGCCGACACTGCATAAAATATTAAGGGGGGTTCTATAAAAGAGGAAAAATCCTAAGAATATCATTGAACAGAAATATGGAGACAATCTACAGAAATGAAGACTTCAAAGGTAACACGATGTCAGTATAAACTTGCTATCAATAATCACTCTAAATATGCCCATAAAAGTACACAGGGTTGCAGATTGGATAAAATGATAGGATCCCTCCATATGTTGTCTACAAGAGACCCATTTTGAACCTAAGGATACATCCAGACTGAAAGTGAAGGGATGGAGAAGCATCTTTCATGCCAGTGGGCCTCAAAAGAAGGCTGGGATAGTGATTCTTATATCAGATAAATTAGATTTTAAACTAAAGACTATAGTCAGAGATATAGAAGGACACTACATAATTCTTAAAGGGACTATCCACCAAGGTGATCCAACAATTGTAAATATCTATGCCCCTAATATGGGAGCAGCCAATTATATAAGAAAACTATTAATCAAGATAAAGAGTCATATTGATATGTATACATTAATAGTAGGAGATCTTAATACACCTCTCTCAGTAATAGACAGATCATTGAAACAGAAATCAATAAAGAAACAAGAGCATTGAATGACACATTGGACCAGATGGACCTCATAAATATATACAGAACATTCCACCCTAAAACAACAGAATACTCATTCTTCTCAAATGCACATGGAACCTTCTCCAGAATAGACCACATACTGGGTCACAAATCAGGTCTCAACCAGTACCAAAAGACTGAGATTATTCCCTGCATATTCTCAGATCACAATGCTTTGAAACTGGAGCTCAATCACAAGGAAAAGTTTGGAAGGAACTCAAACACCTGGAAGCTAAAGACCACTTTGCTTAAGAATGCTTAGATCAACCAGGAGATCAAAGAAGAACTTAAACAATTCATTGAAACCAAGGAAAATGAAGACACTTCAGTCCAAAACCTATGGAATAGAGCAAAGGCAGTCCTAAGGGGGAAATACATAGCCATCCAAACCTCCCTCAAAAAAATTGAAAAATCCAGAATACACCAGCTGTCTCTATACCTTAAAGAACTGGAGAATCAACAACAAATTAAACCAACTCCACACATAAGAAGGGAAGTAATCAAGATAAGAGCAGAGATCAATGAGGTACAGTAGAATGTATCAATGAAACTAGAAGTTGGTTTTTTGAAAGAATCAATAAGATCGATAAACCATTGACCACACTAATCCAAAAGAAAAGAGAGAAAGCTCAAATTAATAAAATTATGAATGAAAAGGGAGAGATCACAACTAACATCAAGGAAGTAGAAACAATCATCAAAAGTTATTATCAACAGTTATATGCCAATAAGTTAAGCAACCTAGATGAAATGGATGCATTCCTGGAAAACTATAAACTCCCAAAATTGAACCAGGAAGAAATTGACAACCTGAATAGACCAATATCTAGTAATGAGATTGAAGCAGTGATCAAAAACCTCCAAAAAACAAGAGCTCAGGACCTGACAGATTCCCTTGGGAATTCCACCAAACTTTCAAAGAAGAAATAACACCTATTCTCCTGAAGCTGTTTCAAAAAATTGAAGCAGAAGGAAAACTTCCAGACTCTTTTTATGAAGCCAGCATTACCCTGATCCCCAAACCAGGCAAAGACCCCACCAAAAAAGAGAATTTTGGACCAATACCACTGATGAATATGGATGCTAAGATTCTCAACAAGATCCTAGCCAACAGGATCCAACAGCACATTAAAAAGATTATCCACCATGATCAGGTGGGATTCATCCCTGGGTTACAAGGATGGTTCAACATTCGCAAGTCAATCAATGTGATAGAACAAATCAATAAAAGAAGAGAGAAGAACCACATGGTCCTCTCAATTGATGCAGAAAAAGCATTTGACAAAATCCAGCATCCATTCCTGATTAAAACTCTTCCAAGTATAGGGATAGAGGGAACATTCTTGAACTTCATAAAGTCTATCTATGAAAGACCCACAGCAAATATCATCCTCAATGGGAAAAAGCTTGCAGCCTTCCCGTTGAGATCAGGAACACGACATGGATGCCCACTCTCACCACTCTTGTTAAACATAGTATTAGAAGTCCTAGCAACAGCAATCAGACAGCAAAGAGAAATAAAAAGTATCCAAATTGGCAATGAAGAAGTCAAACTCTCTCTCTTTGCAGATGACATGATTCTTTATATGGAAAACCCAAAAAAGTCCACCCCCAAACTACTAGAACTCATACAGCAATTCAGTAATGTGGCAGGACACAAAGTCAATGTACAGAAATCAGTTGCTTTCTTATACACTAACAATGAAAATACAGAAAGGGAAATTAGAGAATCGATTCCATTTACTATAACACCAAGAACCATAAGATACTTGGGAATAAACCTAACCAAAGAGGTAAAGGATCTGTACTTGAGTAACTACAGAACACTCATGAAAGAAATTGAAGAAGACCATAAACCATAAGGAAGATGTAGTCCATATACACTATGGAGTATTATGCCTTCATCAGAAAGGATGAATACCCAAATTTTATAGCAACATGGATGGAACTGGAAGAGATTATGCTGAGTGAAATACGTCAAGCAGAGAGAGTCCATGGTTTCACTTATTTGTGGAGCATAACAAATAACATGGAGGACAAGGGGAGATGGAGAGAAGAAGGGAGTTGAGGGAAATTGGAAGGGGAGGTGAACCATGAGAGACTGTGGACTCTGAAAAACAGTCTGAGGGTTTTAAAGGGGTGGAGAGTGGGAGGTTGGTGGAGCCAGGTTGTGGGTATTGAGGAGGACACGTATTGCATGGAGCACTGTGTGTGGTGCAAAAACAATGAATTCTGTTACGCTGAAAAGGAATTAAATAAATAAATAAATAAATAAATTACTGCTATGGGGAAAAAAAAAGAAGGCTGTTTCACTTTCTTATCATCTGTACATTCATTGGAGTAACACTTTTTTTTTTTAATTTTTTTGAGAGAGAGAGAGAAAAAGAGTGAGTGCAAGTAGGGGGAGGGGCAGAAGGAGAGAGGGAAAGAATCCCAAGCAGGCTCCTCACCCAGCATGGAGCCTGATGTGGGACTCAATCTCACAACCCTAAGATCATGAGCAGAGCCAAAATCAAGAGTGGGATGCCCAACCAACTGAACCCAACCAACGAGTTACTCCAGACTTCTTCAAGGATGTTTCCTTTGCATTCGCAAGTTGGCTAACTGTTTGTCATGAAAAGCCTAGCTTTCAGCCTATCTCTGCTTTCAACATGCCTTCCTCACTAAGCTTAATCATTTTTAGCCTTTGATTGAAAGTGAAAGATGTGCAACTCTATCCTTCACTGGAACACTTAGCAGCCACTGTGGGGTTATTAATTGGCTTAATTTCAATATTGCTGTGTCTCAGGGAATAGGGAAGCCTGAAGTGAAGAAAAGAGGGGAACACCTCATCAGTGGAACAGTCAGAACACACACATTTATTGATTAAATTTGCCATCTTATATGGTGCAGTTGTATTGCCCACAAACAATTACAATAGGAACATCAAATATCACCAATCACAGATCACCATAACAAATATAGTAGTAATGGAAAAATTTGATATATTGTGAGAATTTCCAAAATGTGATACAGAGACAGGAAATGAGAAAATGCTTTTGGAAAAATGGTGCCAATAAACTTGACACAGGGTTGCCACCAACCTTCGATTTATTTCAAAAAAAAAAAAAAGGTAGTAAAAGAGGAGGGTGAAACATAATAAAATGAGGTATGCTTGCACCTGGAAATGATCCAAGAAAGGTATGTTATTGCCAGTTTAGGAAGGTCCTTGAATATTCTGCTAAGAAATTGAGTTTTATCTTTGAGGATGATGGGAATCATGGAAGATCTAGAAAGTTGAAGTGTAGAAGTGTGAAAAACCATAGTTGTTTCACAGCTTGAATTCAATATTTGTTGAATGACTACTGCGTGTCTGATATGTGCAATTTGAGGGCTTTGTGGGTTAGTGCATCAAGCCCTTTTCTGTGGTTTTCAACTATAAAATGAATCATGATGGAAAAACTTACAAATACATGCTTCTCATAACAAAAATTATTAGGAAACTGAATGGTACCTTTTCAAATGATTAGCTGATCCACAGTAGCCTATAAAATCATGAAGTCTTCCCCACCTAAAAATTTAAACAAAATAATTTGAGATGCAATTAAATGATCAAGCACCAAGCCTCCCCTTTGTTCTACATTTGCCATTGCATTTTCTGTTTCATAGATGTGTTCATTCTGAACAATCATGCACGTGGAGGTATTTTGTAAATATGCTCCAGTGTGAGGCAGGGTTATTTGTCTCTGTGACCAGCCCCAGCTCCTGGGTGCTGGATCTTACTGGACATCACAACTTGGAAGGCCCTCTGTCACTTCAACCTTTAAAATCCTCAAATTAAATTCCCCCTCAAAAAACCAGTTTTATTCTTGTGTTCCTTATGTCCATTGATGGCACCAGCACCAGTACCATCACTAACTTGCCTAAGCAACACATTTCATCACTCATTAGGATCTTTGGAAGCCCTGAGCACAAATACAGTGGCATAGCTATGCTTCCACTAAAGAGACATTCATTTAAAAAAAAAAATTCATGGAGTAAGTACTGTAAAGAAATCCAACAAAATTTGAATTTTTTCCCATAAGCTTTAGTGTTTTTTTTGAGCTCCATAATGTTAAATTACTCTAAAAATATTTTTGGTGCCCCTACTTTGTGGGTACCCTCACTGTCTTTTAAGTAATCAACACTGTTAAACCCAAACTCCCTATGCTCTCTAGGTTCATATCCTTTATAACTCCTAACTGGTTAGCTTCCTTTTTGTGCTTAAAACTTTATTCCTTCCAATCCATCCTTCAGTGTTTCCAGAATCTCTGATAAACACAGATCTGATCATATCATTTCTCTTCTGTTCTTCAGAACCTCCCATGGTTCTCATCATCTTCAAAGTTTCTTCTCCATTGCCTTAGGCATGAAGGACATTCTAAGGAAATAATCTTCTCAAAGTCCTTTTCAGCACATAGCACCATAAAACAAATAAAAATTTAATAAAAAAACAAACAAAAACAATAATTTGTAAGAGGAAAAGTGTCTTAAGATTTCCTCTTTATTTTAGGATGTCTGGGTGGTACAGTTGGTTGAGTCCCTGACTCTTGGTTTTCGTTGAGGTCATGATATCATTTGAGCCCTGCATTGGGCTCTACACTGAGTAGCGAACCTGCTTTAAAGTCTCTCTATCTTTTCCTCAGCCCCTACCTCCTGTGCACACTCTCTCTCCCTCTTTAAAAGGGATAAATAAATCTTTAAAAAAAATTTTCACCTTTGTTTTGGAAATTGAGTTTTACTTGTTAGTAACACTGACGTTTGGCAACCAAAGGGAATGGTTTTGTTTCTGTCAAAGAATAGACTGTTGGAAATGACTGTTTGCAAAGCATTTTCATAATGCATTATAATAAAGAAGTTAGAGCTTTAACAGAGTTAACATATGCTATTAAAAAAAACCAATAATATGAAGTTCTCAGAAACTGAGACTATCCTAATTGAAAAAAGAACATGGTAAGCACTTCCATATTATCAAAACAAACACCAAAGAGAAGAAAACAAATTTGAGATAATACCATATTGTCTGATTACAATACAACTAATTTTTAAATAAATAAGAGATAATTTTAAAAGTCTCACACATTTGGAGAGCTTAAAACTTCTGAGTAACTAATAGGTCAAATAAGAAATTATGATGGAAATTAGAAAATATTAGAATTAATGGTAAAGAAAATATTGCATATTAAAATTTGTTAGATGAAATCAAACTGGTTCTGAGAAGGAAGTGGCATTTTTTTCAATTATTAGAAACAAATTTGAAATCCAGTTGACAAACATCTTTTCAAGAAGTTATAAAAAATAGAATAAGCCAAAAGATAGTAGAGGTGAAGATATAAGAAAGAATAGAAACTAATAATATAGGAGAGAAAGGAACAAACCTGAGATCACAAAATAGGAAAAAAATATGTGATAGAAAAGACAAATCAAAATATACCCTTGATACTGACTTTTAGGAGTTCAGATGTGAGAAGTTACAGCAGAACTTGGAAATTACAGAAATAACTTGTCAGTTAATATGTGATCATTGTAAAAATGTTATAAAATGCTTGAAACAAGCTCAGAATTAACTACTAATATTTTCTTGGGAATCCTTCCAAGTAATTTCAGCCTCATCGGTGGTATAAAGTGTGTATGCGTGTGTGTGTGTGCGTGCGCACATGCATGTGTATGTATATATGGTCACATGATCCGTGTTTGTTGTTCACATGAATTGCTTTCCTACTAAATATTCTGTTCTATAATTCTGCAGCTTTTCCATTTAACAGTGCACTTCAGACATTTTTCTTACTTCAGTACATATAGATTTACTCCATTTAAAAAATCATTGTTTAAAATTCTGCCTAGAATGTGTACCATAATTTATGGTGGATATTTAAGTAATTACTAGACTTTTGCTATTGCCATCAGTGTTACAGTTAATATCCCTGAACATATATCTTTGCATATTATAAAGGTTTTTCCTATGAAATTGATTATTTGAATACACAAGTAACTTATGCTAATTGTTTTCAAGTATAAATTGTTGTTAATGTGCAAAAAAATACAAGTTTAATTATCTGAATCCCTAATAACCTTCTCTGAAAGCTTTCTATATCCCTCAAGCATAAAAAATAAGTAGATGATAAAATTGTCCCCTGTTTAGACTGAGGCAACGATGGTGACATTTGTTTTCAATTATTAATTAAACACACATGAAGCCCTTTAGATGAGCAGGTGATATGGTTATTATTAGATGTGTTGCTTGTTTACAACAAGGGCATATTTAAAGCCTGAGATCAAAGTTCTAAAGATGATTTCAAAACAGTAGCATTAATTGTGCTAAGACCTGGGATCTGGGGAAACAACCAGGAGAGAATGAAAGTCACCCAAACTACGACAGAGTCACATCATTCTGTTATTACTCCCAGTCAGACCATTACAGTAATCGAACCATAACTTCTTAACTCGGACCTTCACTCTGCATTGGTGCATTGGTACAAAACCCAGACAAACCCAAACAAAAACAATTCCATGCTGTTCTCTTAAGGAAGTGAAGCACGATATGTCCATGTAAGAGTTATATCATTTTTCATCTATTAATTTCTTTACTTAAAATACTATTCTTCATCACCTACTATATACCAACTCAATGCTAAGCAATGAGCATATAAATTAACAAAATTGATTATCATCCCAGACCTCACAGGATTCTCCCTTGCTCCTGCTGCTTAGCCAGCATAGTAATTTTTTGGAATATTTTGGTATATCCCCCTTCCCCACTATTTTCAGTCTTATTCTAGCTTAGGATCATTATCATTTTATTCCATAATTATTATATTTTTATAGGTATTTACCCTTCTCTCATTCCTAATCTATGAACCCTCTACTGTTGAAAGTATTTTCCTAACACACCATTCTCATCATGTTCTCTCATTCAAAAACAGTTCCTCTATGCTGTCTACAATGTCCAAAACTTCAGCATTTCCAAATTTTCCCCAGTTTATCCAACCAGCCTTCCAGCAGATGCTTGCCTTCCCACCCTCCACCCCCAACACACACACATAGGCTTCCTACTCCAGGAAGTACATGCTCCTTACTACTGGGATCTTTTTGTGACTGAAGGTTAGTTCAAAGTCTAATTTCCAGTGGATTTCCTCTTTCATTTTCAATTATCTAAATTCTGCTCCTAATTTAAGAATCAAGTTAATCCCTACCTGAACAGAATTAGTTATCTTGTATTTGTTGTATGATAGGCACTGAATTGAATGCTGGGGTTAAAAATAAATATACAAAGTATAGTGTTTCCACTCAATGACAAACACAAGTAACTGCAAGATAAAATGACAGATTCAGAGAATACATACAGAATTTACTATGGAATTAGAGAGAGGATTTTTTTTAACACAATTAGAAGCATGGGTAGAGATAAGGAAGGCTTCTTGGAAAAGGTTACTCTCAAGAGGAGTCTTAAAGGATTGGAAGGAGTTACCCAGGTGAAGGGAACAGGGACATTCCAAGCAGGGAGATCAGCTTGAGCAAAGACATCAGCAGGATAAACAGCACAGCACAAAAATGGAATTACCAAAAATTCAGTATTGCAGGAGAGCAAAACAGGAGGTAAATGGTCACGTAAGATAAAGACAAAAAAATAGACCAAACGATGTGGAACCATTGGCAAGTTTTGTTAGGAAAATGACAAGATCAGAATTGAACTTGGATACATTCTTCTTGTGCATTCTATAAGGATGAATTTAAGCACATAGTCTTAGAGGGTGGGAAACTAATGCAATAAGCTAGGGCTTACATTAAAGAAGTGTAAGTAGTTATGGGGATGGAGAAAATGATTCAAGATTTAGGAAGTGAAGTGCATAGCACTTGGTGATTATATGGATATGAGATCCGAGGGAAAGGAGAGACTCAAGAATAGGATCTCAGCCCCAATTTCTATTTTGATTAAGTAAATGTTGTGTTCTGAGTTAGGAATTAGAAGGAAGAGGCCTGGGGTGGGGGGGAGTAATGAATTTGACATTGAGAATTTCCCTTTTGGTTATTTATTGATGTCCTGAGCTGTTCCAAAGGATTTAGGAAAGTGCATGGAACTAAAAGTTCCTGTAGGACAATGAGATCGAAGTGACCATGAGGTTCTGGACCACTTCAGAGCTGGAAAGAGAACTGAAGCACTATTGACATCATACCATGAAGACTACTACAGTGTATTACCACCTCTGGTGGCAGTCAACATCTGGTAAGTGGATTTGCTCAAGGAACTGCAGAAAGTAGAAGAAATGTGAGTTGGCGGCAGAACCTTGAGGAATACCACCACTTAAGATGTAAACAGTTACAGTGAAATTCATGGAAAAGGCCAAGAAAGAGTGCTCAGAGATGTGTAGCTGATTAAAGACAGATTGACAGAGTAGTGTAATAGAAACCCAGAGTCCAGACATAGGGAGTAAGGAACCTTGTCAGATGCAACGAAACATCTATCCAATTCAGTGGGCTGGTGGCGGGGGAAGCCAGACCTCAGTCTATGAAGAGGTGAATAGGCCAAAGAGGAGAAAATTCAATCCCACATTCAAGAAATAAGAATTAAAAACAGTGTGTGGTCAAGGGAGGATCTTTAAGATGCAAGGTATTTCTTTGTTTATTTTTTCACTTACATATTTAAGCTATTTTGTTTCTCTAACAGAGAAGTAAGTCAGAATGTCCAGGATAGAGAAGATAATTGATGGAGGAAATCATAAGAAAAGGCAACTCAGTGCACTAATGGGAAGGGAAAGACCTCTCTGTTCTTAAGACTAAAAGGAAGGAGATGAATTACAGGCATATAAATAAGTATGTAGCTAAAGAGGGCAGAACTGAGGGAGAGCATATGTCATGATCTCATCTCTCTCTTCAAAGTAGGATACTTTCCCTAAAAGTGGTCCCAAGGAGCTCTCTTTCTCCATTTGTACTCGTATGGTACTATATTCCGAATGATTTCTTAAAAATGTTCTAGAGTGCCTTTTATTTCTACGCACACACATATGCACACACACACACACACTGTTTAGCCAAATTCATTACTTTCCTGAACAATTAATATTGGTGCATATTGGCCAGCTCATATGCACAAAATGGGCTTACTCTATGATTAAAGAATAAATATAGATTCAGTAGTAAATTCCAGCCCTCCAGAATTTCCCATAATCATATACAAGACTGCAAGATTTAAAGAAATGTTGAAAAGAATAAGTAATGGAAAGAAAAGAAATTAAGAACCACTGCTTATTTTTAACTTTAGTCCATCCAAAAAGAAAATGAAAAATTCTGGAGGTTTTTAATCATTTGGGATTTTTCAGTATTAACCAAAATGAGAGAGACAGAGAGACAGGGAGGGAGAAAATAGAAAGAGAAAAAAGAAAAATACAAACCTAGAAAAATAAATATTATTTTGCTACATTTTGGATCCTCCACAACATGATGTTTGGCATATGGGAGGAGTCAAGAAATATAGAGTAATGGGTTGTCCTGTATACAATTCCTACAGAAACATGTAGCTCCTTAACAATGGCATCATTGCGAATAGTGAAGAACCTCTGAGAATTAGAAATAATTAAAATAAGAACTGGAGCAGAGCTCTAGGGACATCTTGTACCCATATGAAAGGCCACGTGATAGCTCTTCCTGACCCCAAGGCCTCCGGGTGTTTGGACAGGCTTGATGATAATGTCGCCAAGTGGGTTGTTGTGGATGGCAGGTTTATGCCTGCACTCAGATCCCACCCACCAGCACAGGGGCCCACAGGGAAATAGGGCCAGACCTGCTTGGCTTCAGCATTATTTCCACTTCTATAGATAGCCATAGTACTCAAATAGAATCTAAGGAAGTGAGATATTTTGTAAACAGGAAAACAGGACTGCCATTTGTCCTGGTTTCACCCCAATGTAGGGAGCAAATAGAGTCGATCCCCTTGCATCCCAACAAAATCTTCCCTTTACGACTCCACCCTACATCTTCCGGGAGTCTGGAAGAAAACGTGCTCTGCAGTGTGTGCTTTCTCTTCCCTTTGCTTTGCCATCCTGTTAAGGGACAGACGAATATAGACTTTCATGTTCAGGTGCATCTCGCTCCTGACCCAGTTCTGCTCACTAAAGCTAGAGTAAGATATATACAGTACTATATTATGTATTTCAAAGTCACTAAGAGGCTAGATCTTAACTGTTCTCACCACAAAGAAGAAATAATAATTATGTGATGTGGTAAAAGTGTTGGCTAACATTATGGTGGTGATGCTATTGCAATAGGCAAATGTATCAAATGCACAGTACCTCTTAAACTTCCAAACAAACAAAGTTTTTGCTAGGGTTACCATTCCATCTACTCAGCCTCAGATACCTCTCAGCCTATCAAACTGTGGTGGCTTTCCTGTGAAAATTTCTGCCAAGTCCACAGTCCTGGACGGCTTTTGCCTGCATATCTGATTTGCTCTCTCTTACTCGGCTGGAACTCTTCGTGCTCTGAATACTGACTCACTCTCAGCTTCCTTGGCCCCTCCCAACAAAACTACAATTCTAGGAACTCCCAGTTCTAGAAATATTAATTCTATTAAAATAAAAGCATAATAACACAAGGATGTTTATTACAGCAGAATTTGTAGCAGCAAACAATTGGAAATGACCTCGGTACCCATTAATCGAGGATGGTTGAATAAAGTATATATCCACACTATGTAATATGATACAGATATTTGCAAGGTCTAGAAAGCTTTGCTGATTTTTTTAAAGGACTTGAATAGAAGCAATTATAATGTGATCCTATTTTTTTTCTAAGTGTGAAGTCTTTGTATGTCTATTGGTGTGTCTAGGATTTTATATGCATTAAATAAAATACAAAAGGACAGGCACTGGATTGTTCAGATCAGTTATGTCAGTTGGGTGGTTGGAAGGTTATCACATCCATATTGTTGAGTTCTTAAGCAGGAATTACATTTATTACTTTAAAAACAAAACACCTAGAAATTCAGAATACCTGACCCTCATCCAGACTTGCAACATCTCAAGGGATTAAATGAGAAGGCTTAAGTTTAAATAAAATGAATAAGTTTGTGTAAGGAAATAATTGTAGACCCATTAAATTTCTTCTAACTCTTGGAAACAAGACATGTTATTTTTATTTTATTTTATTATTTACAAAGATATTTCTTCTATTAATCTCCTATGTCATTAGGAAATCCTAACAATGTTGATCCATTTTGAAGATCTACATGAATTTTAAGTAAAGAAATAGCTTGTCTATTTACCTCCTTCTGACCACTATCCCTTGTTAAGACTTAAAGGTTTTTTCTAGAAAGGACCATAGTCCCATTTTTAAGAGGGGCTGGTGAACACAGATGCTTTATAGGAATGATCCTGTCAGCTGGCAGATTGACATGTATTAAATTCAAGCAAGTTACCCTGAGAGGCAGAAAAATAAGGCCATTCTTCTCTCAGGTGATGATTTGTGAAATCTAAATCTTTTCTGTATCAAGTATTTCAAAATTCTTAATTGGGACCAAAAAAACGTAGACATCGAACACCATGGGCTGCTTTTGGATGTTAAAACAATTGCTCATGATTTTCCCCTCTGTCATTTTCACAGTCGACTTGTCATTCCTAGGAAATGCCAGGATTGCTCATAGACTGACTGACACGGAACGGTTGGCATCTCACCGGAAGGTATGTTTTAAAATAATTTGATGTAAACTAAGAGAAGTTTCCTAAGACACTGGAATCCAGAGCTGTAGAGCTGCTGAGCTTGAGAATTCTTAAAAATCCTAATTTAAAAGTTTTCTAAATATAAAATTGGAGGATGCTTCCAAAGCAGGTTCCTTATACAAAAAAAACAAAAACAAAACCAAAACAAAACAAAACAAAAAAAACCACAACTTTTTTTTAAAAATTTCAGTTAAAAACTGTAAACTGGGATTTAGTATCATGTTAGTCCTTATTTTCTAAAAATATTTTAACTGTTAAACCCAAGTATAGAAACCTATCCTATGCTTTAGTATATTTATTCTTCATCACGATGTTGCACACATAGAACATTTTCAATAAATGTTAAATGGATAACGGAATTTAATCATACACTTCTTTTTTGTAAGATTTTGTTTATTTATTGGAGAGAGAGTGATCTTGAGAGAGAGCACAGATGGGGGGAGCACAGGTTGGGGCTGGGAGGGAAGAGAGGTGGGAGAGGGAGAAACAGGCTTCCTGCCCAGCAGGGAACCTGAAAGGGGGGTGGGGAGTTCCATCCCAGGATCCTGGGATCCTGACTTTTGAAGGGAGCCTAAGGCAGATGCTTGACTAACTGAGTCACCCAGGTGCCCCAGAATTTAGTCATACACTTCTATAAAACTTTTTATACCTTAGGAATGGTATTTTTATATTCAACTGCAATATTAATGATAGAATATTACTGAAATACTAACAATAGGAAGAACAAACTTCTGAAACTAAAGAAGTGGTTTGATGTCAAGAATTTTATGTGTGGGTGCACATGCATGCACATATGCGTGTGCACACACACACATACCTGTATAAAACTTTGTACATAAGATAAAACCTATATAAAATATTAAATAGTGCAATATCTTTTCTTCTGAACTGGCAATTCTTGCTTCTGAAATACGGTAAGGGATGCAAAAAGTTCAGAGAAAAACAGAAGTCAAATTGAAAAAGTGTGATAATGGTGTTTTTTTTTTTAAAATAAATCAATATATTGAGGAAAGAATGCAAATAGAGCAAGTGATGGTGATTGCTCCACTTAAAAGCCTTTTTTAAGTTTATTACAAGTGGCTCTACTATGGGTTAAAGTAAAATCTATTCCAAATTTATCAGGGGTAATGGAGCAGTTTCAGTGATTAGCTATTTCATGTCCATGCAGCTGTAAGGCTATAGCCGAGGATCCTCTAGGAGCAAAAAGGAAATTATGATCATTTAACTTTTTTAGAAATATCCCTCTCTTTTTCTTCTCCCTCTGTTTTTCCTCTTAGACCCACTCACCTTTTCTTTCTTCTTGCTGTCTAATCATAAATAATCCTTTTCTGGGCTGCTAAAAACATTTCTTTTTGGCTCTTCTTCTCCCTTGGAGGAGTTACCATTTTATTTCAGACTCACTGGAGACCAGCACCTAGAATGGTGAGTAAATCCCAGTTCCACGAGCACCAATTCGTGTCTGTGATCCTAAATTCATAAAGTCTTTCAACCTTACCAGTAAAATTGGGAGAAAAAGAATGGTTTCTCTCTTTTTGAGTCAAGCTGCATTTCTAACATAAATCTAGAACTTCTTTCAACTCTTTTTGACACTTGATTTCCTCTCTGGCAGCAAGGAGCTTTCCTTTTTTCAAGAAATTTGTCAAATTCTCTGAAAGTATCCTTTAAACATTCCCCCACCCCTCCCAACAACAACAAAAAAAAAATAGCAGCAACAACAAAACCAGCTTGATCAGTTAATGGTAAATGAATCAGAAACATACGGATTAAATTCCCCTTAAAACACACAAGGATTTAAAAATTAAGCAAAGAATTACCGAGTAAAATATTTGTTTGCCAAATTCCAAATGTTTGAAAAATAGTTCAAGATGTTTGTTGAACCTGAAATGGGCCTGAGTTACCCATCCATATTTAATTCAGGCAAAAATAATTCTTAGCATCTGAATGCTTTAGTTAGTAGACTCAGGAAGAAAGAAAAATCAATAACAATATAGATCTTTTTAATTTTTTAATTTCCATTTTTTCTAGCTTTATTGAGATAGAATCAACATATAATACTGTGTAAATATAAGGTGTACAAGGTGTTGATTTGATATGCTTGTGTATTACAAGCTGATCTCCCCTCGTAGCATGAGTTAACACCCACAATATGCCACATAACTGCCATTTCTTTTTTGGGGGGAGAATATTTAATATCCTTCTTTTTAAAATATAAGCATTCAAATTGAAAACCAATTGCCTTTGTAAAAGGTAGTCTAGAAAGATGTGATGATTCCATTCTGGATTTTCCAGAACATACCCCAAATTATGTTTTGATAAATTATACATAATCCTCCTTTCCACAGCCTGTGTCTTCCTATGTCTTCAGTTTAGCTATTTCCTTTAGTAATATGGCCAAAAAATATTGTGGGAGGGTGAAAGTGATCATGTCAAGAGCTTCTGACTGAAAGAAAAATCTGTTCCCAGAGTAACTTTGATGTTTAGTGATTTTAAGAATGTCAATTTGGTTACTTCATCACCTGCTCTTACAGATATTAGTCCCACCAATCCTGATGAGGGATTCATCCCATCCTGACAGATAAGTCCAAGACTAGCTAACCAATAAATAAGTGTGTTTGCTGGAAAGTTAAAACTGATGATAAAGAGTTGGTGAGTACTATAAATAACATATTTTTCCCAGATGTATTTCGTAGATATAGAAGTCTAATGAAGTGAATGGAAAAGAGAAATTGTTGGAGAGGAAAATAAAAAAGAGAGGAGATTTTTAAGTACTCTTTGTTAAGGTTATGACTTGGATCCAATGTAGTTGCAGCTGTATACATTTTACTGGGAAGAAACTGGAATTTCAAAATGGAAAGGGGCTTTGGAAATGATCTAGGCTAGAGCACCTTCCACATCTTCCAACTTCCAGATATTTTACTCAGTATCCTTAGTTTAGAAAATTATATAATGATAACTCTACACATTCATTTTCTATTGCCATCATACTAAACACAAATTTAGTGGCTTAAAACAATACAGATTCATTATTGTACAATTCAGCAGGTAAAAACTCAAACACAGGTCTTCCTGGGCTAAGATCAAGGTCTCAGTACATCTGTATTCCTTTTGGAGGCTCTAGGGGACAATCTGTTTCCTTGCCTTTCCTAGTTCCTAGAGGCTACCACATTCTTTGGTTCATGGTCTTCTTCCTCAGTCTTTAACCCCAGCAATGCTTCACCTCTTAGACCTTGCTTAAGTGTTTGTATCTTTCTCCCTCTTCTGCCTTCTTCTTCCACTTATAAGTATTCTTGTGATTAATTGGGCCCACAAAGATAATCCAGGATAATCTCGCTATTATAAGGTTAGTTTTTTTAGTACTCTTAATTCCATCTCTAATCTTAATCCCCCTTTTCCATGTAACATAACATATTCACAGCTTCCAGGGATTAGGACAACATTTTAGAGGATAGAGTGTGGGCATTGTATTACCTGCTGCATGCTATAATCTCATTTGTAGATGAAAGCCAAATGGGAGAGAGGGATTAGACTATTACCTTTGTGGCAAATTTATTTTTTTCCATGTTTCTAGGTGAATGGAATGGCATCATAATAACCTGCCACCTCTAGTAATTCTGGATCACTCAATGATTCCAAAACTAGAAATGTGTCTTATCTCCTGCCAGTCATCCAGGCATTGGTTTACTTTTAGGTCTGGTCAGGCCAGTGCACAAACTAAAAATAATCAATGAATCTTTAATTATTGAGTGGTTGATAGGCCTGGAAGTGCACTCCTGACTAAGATAATCCATTGGTGCAGTGTTTTGGGGATTTGGAAACCAAAGCCCTGCAAGGTAAACAAAAGCAGATCTATGTAATAGGAAGTTGGAGTTCTTATCTCATAGTGGTCTGTAGTGTTTCCTGAATGTAAATTAAAAACATTTTGCCAATAAGGTTAGCAAAATGCAGCAGAAAATAAACTTCTAAATAAAAATAGGAAAAAAAAATTGGCCTTTGTGTTAATGTTCTAAAAAGTAAGCACTGCAGTAAGCTCTAATCTCCTAAATTCAGAATTGTAAACTTTATGGGGGAAAACAAAGCATTTAATGATATTCTTGAGGCACAAACAGTACTAAAAAATAGATAAAATATGGTGTAATTTTCCAACTACATTCAATACAACCAAATGATAAAATTTTCAATTAATTTCTAATTCATTAGTCGTAACAAGGATGCATTTAATTTTCTCATGTTTATTAATACCATTTTTTCCCTATTGTCTCACCTCTTCACTGTTCCCTAGATCATGAAGTATTTAGCACAGTGACCAGCTAATTGGTCGCTCATTCTGTCTTTATAGGAAGAGTAAATTTAAAATTAAATTTAAAATGTATTTAGAGCATATGAATATTCATTTGTTATAAATATGTAAACAGTAAGTTAAAAAGAATGAATCAATGAATGAATGAATTGATAAGAAAATATTAAAAACAGCTTTGAGCAGATAATTACCTCAATGTTTAAATTCTCAGGAAAACAGTACTTTAAAAGTGCTAAAAGAGAATGATAAACTGTATGTCAATATCTAGCAAACCAGGAATTTTTGAACACACTGTTTGGACCCATGCTCCATGACGATATATCATGATTTCCAAATTTCTTGAAGTCCCAAATGGGAACATCTAGTTGGTCAGAGGGATGCAATGTATCAGCACGCTTTTTAAAGTTTTCGTTTGGGAAGCATGGTCTGACCTCTTACCTGCTGTATGACCTCTCTTATGTTATAAAGTATTTGCATGCTGGGCCCTCCAAATAAATGTCACTGAGTTATAAAGATAATCTTAAAATGAAACAGTTGTTAATTATCATTAGAGCTAGGAACATCTATTAATTTATTGAGAAAAAATAACCAGCTGTTATTTTAAGCCCATTATATACATCATCTAATTTATCTCTTCAAAGTACTGTGAGGTAGGTGTCATGATGTGCCCTTCACAGTTAAGATTCAAAAAAAATTGTTAAGTAGCCTGCCTTAGGATATTATAACTGATTCTAAACATCACATACTTCCGCTCTAACCACCCCTAACTACATTAAAACCAACCTGAAGTCTTTTTTAAAAACAATACTAACAAAACCCTTTTGATGGGTTACAACAGAACCCCAGTGAGTGTTACATCTCCATTCATTCTGTTGTACATAAGGACAGGAAGTCTACCTATGAAAAACCTAATTTCAACACAACACCAACTTCAAGTTATTTCTGGGAAAGTAGCAAAGATGACTTTTGCACCACTTACTTTGGAAAAGAAGAGATAAACTTAAAACAATACTGAGGGGCATAAGCAAAGAAAATGATCTTACATCACTACCTTCTCCTTTTGATATAATTAGTACCAAGTCCAGTGACTAGTTTCAAAAGTCATTGGACTGAGTTACCAAAATATTTTAAGCCCCTTTTCCTCTCCAGTTCTTTAAATTCAACAGTGTTCTAGAATTGTGAAGGACTAGTTCAATCTGAAGACTGGTCTAGAAATTTTAACCTCAAAGAGTGTTTTTCTAGTGACTTTGATTTGTCCTTGAGGGCACATACCAGAAAAGATGAAAAGAAATGAAACCTGATGACTTAAAAAAGTTGAATTAATTGTTCAAATATAAGGCATTATTTCCTTCATTAACTTCTTCCCCAGTATCATCAAGATAAATCTTGAATGGAATTATAAATTTTTCTTAGTAGTATTTTCTGTTCTTCCTAATATCTATCTCACACCACAAAAATATTTTGGTAAGTGAATGTTTATGTTATTACATTTATAGTTTTGTAGTTTTCAAAATATGTATCATTTAAGGATTTGAGTCCAAGTTAATTTAATAAGCACCTCATACTTCTCTTCCATACTCTTTTTCCAGATATTCTGTCATCTGATCTTTGAGAAACCACACAATATAAGGCAGGACCTCCTGCTATTTTCATGCCAGTCTCCCTGAGTCCTATTATTTTTTTTTAAGATTTTATTTATTTATTTGACAGACAGATCACAAGTAGGCAGAGAGGCAGGCAGAGAGAGAGAGAGAGAGGAGGAAGCAGGCTCCCTGCTGAGCAGAAAGCCCAATGCGGGGCTCGATCCCAGGACCCTGGGATCATGACAGGAGCCAAAGGCAGAGGCTTTAACCCGCTGAGCCACCCAGGCGCCCCCTGAGTCCTGCTATTAACAATTGAAATTTCAGCAGCCAAATACTCTCCTCCCCTTGTATGCCGCATGCTGATGACTTCTTAATTAGTGTCTTCTACCCAGGAAACTCCCCTGAGTTGTAGATTCCTATATCCAGTTTTCTGCAGGCATCTCTGCCTGGATGTACCATAGGTACCCAAAACTCAACATGTCTGAATACTCTTCACCTTCTCCATCACCCAAGCTTTGCTTCCACCACTCTTGGGTCAGGCTTTGTGCGTTCTCTACTTCATATTCTTGAGTCTTCTGTTTTCACACATTTTACTTTTCAAGTATTTCTTGGCTCTTCTCCAACCTCTTTCTCCCAGCTCACCATCAAAAGATTCCTACTGGACTCCTTTAAATCCATCTTTCACAGGGTCACCCAAATGAATTATTTCAAATCTAAATATGACTAGAGCATATTCCAGAAAAGTCTTTATTATGTCCAGAATTAAATCCCTGTTCCTTTATGATGGATATAAGATTCTTTGGAAGGCAGCTATGCTCACCACTATACCACCAACGCTGGCGATATAAGATTCTTTGTGAGCCATACCATACTCTCCAGAATTTTTTTTTTCTTTTCTTGTTAAGATAGCCAAAGTTGATCATGTGGTTCTGTCTCATTGTTTGACACTTTTTATACTCTGGTGACATCAAATCACTTGAGCCCCTTAAAAGGGCACTGTTTCCCCATATTCTTTGCCCCTTGAACTGGCTCCTTTCCTTTGTAAGTGAAGATTCTTTTTTCATATGTCACCCCTTCCTAGAAGCTTTTGCTAAGCCCCTTCATACATCCATACCCACCAGTGATGAGTCCCTCTCTATGTTCCCAAAAACTTCTAGGTTCATCATTACAGAAGAACACAGGATCATGCCAAACCGGAGCATTTAAGAATACCTGAAAATATCTGAGGTCTTTCTATTTCTATGTCTTACACGCTTTAGGCCATGTGTAAATGTTTGCAGTTGAATGACTAAGTAAAAGATACTAGAATGCAGTTACATAGGTATTTCAAGTTCCTTTTTTTTTTGGTTACACCATGCTGTGTCTAATGCTGATCCTATCTACTTCAAAATCCAAATAAGTACTGCAATTTTGGTAGGACAGAAATCACTAGTTTGAAATGTTACATTTTCATAGTTTGATACTATACACAATAAGTGGAATTTTAAATGAAAATTGATTGATCTGGTAAAGTGTTCATATTCTGCCAGCTATTTTCACAGTTCTGGGTCCAAAATCATTATAATATAGTTTCTACTTTAGCATTCATCAAAACTATAAAAGAAGTGTTGCCATTCATGGATGTATTAGTGCAACAGGGCCCAAATGCTGCTTTCAAAGACTATTTTCTTATACAGAGACATTTTATAGTCAGGCAATCATCTTGTTAAACATTTCCTCTAAAATTTTAAAAATCATTACCTGGGAGTCTATCACTGTGGCACTAATCACACCTCTACAATTAAGCTTATTTCAACCCTTTCACTGGAATTCTTTTTCTTTAATCAGGGGTTTATTATTGGACTGTTAATGTGAAAGTTGAAATAAAAAAATCTCAGCTCAGGAATGAATTCTAATAGCAGTTATAGAAAACCCAGAGAAATTCTAATATTTTTCTGTGAAATTTCTGTTAAGATGTGGGTTTCATTCCCTTTCCCCCTTTATTTTCTTGTAGAATGATTTGCCTTACTTAAGGGAAATGGAATGTTTCCTCATGTTTTAAGGATATCCTTAATCTACTGCATTTGGGTTTTTCTCGGGATGTTCACAAAAGCACAATTATATTATTAAGCTAGAGGTGCAAATACAGTTGGCCTGGCAATGTTTTCTACCTTTTCTACATCATGAAGTGGAAGTTCAGTTTTGACTTTTGTAAGAAGAAAGCATCAGAAAGTATTTTAACTTGCCAAATGAATCAACCAGCTTTTATTCTTCCCAAGAGTTTCACTAATGGAGAAGAGTTTTGAGTTCAAGGACAATACTTGTCTTAATAACAAGCTAGTCAGATTGTGACTTTAGAATGAGCTAATTTTGTATAAAACTATAGTTTTAAAGCAAATTCACACATGATTTCATTTGCTATTCACAGAAGGCCTCTAAATAATCAGAGCGGCCCTAAACCTCCTGAACTCTCCACTGCCTCCCTCCGCCCCCTTCACCACCACCCCTTCAGTTCAAGTCCCAGCCATCTTTCACTTTGATCAATAGCTTTCTGCCACCTCACATCATCTCTTTCTCCTTCCAATCAATTTTGCCTGTGATAGCCTGAGAGACACAGGTTTTTAAGTGGTTATATGTTTTTAAATTAGAATGCTTAATGCCTTCACTCATTTTGCTTTTTAAGGTAAAGAATTAAAGCCCTTGACACCAGAGACAGGCATTGTTACTAACCAAACTCTGTATCAGTTCCCATCTTGGTTGTCCCTTGACCACCTACCCAAAGAGCTAGAGGAGCTAATATTCACTTCTCCTGACTTTCTGGCACTTGCAGCCAGAAGAGGGCATGGGGCAGCTTTCTAACTGATAGGGTATAATTGGAAATGTGCCAAGGACCAAAAGAACCTTTGCTCTTTCATATGAAATGGATGTAGCTGTTCCTGCCACCTTTCCTTTACTTCTTCCTGTCTTGGATATGGCTGTGATGTCTGGGGTTTTGGCAGCCATTTTATGACCATGAGACGATGAGTGTGAGGATGAAAAACAACCCACTGACCATAGATGGTAAAAAAAAAAAAAAAAAAAAAAAAAAAAAAAAAACAATAAATTTGGGTCTCCATTGGAATCAACAGATTGCTAAACTAATGTCAATAATTGCCTACTGCTAAAATCTTTGTTATTGAACCCATATTTTTAAAACTACTATTAGTGGAATCTTCCATTATTTGAAATCCAAAGCATTTCCAACAGAAATACATGACTTACAATGCCCACTGTATTTGTCCCATCTTCCAGTGATATTAGTGTTCTGAGTTCCTAAAATGTTTCTCCTGCCTTGGGGATTCCTATCACAACACCCAATCCCCCATGCACACACTTTACCTAGTTAACACCTTCTCAATCTTCAAATTTCAATTAAAATGGATCTAAGAGATTTTCTGTGATCTCTGGACTAGAGTCTTCAGTTATGTACTCTTGTAACTTCCAATGATTGTCTGTCTTGACACATATTATATTGTAAGTACATATTTATTCATAGAAGTATTTAATGATGTTGTCTTTTCCATGAGATCTTTTAGAGTTGAAGCCATATTGTTTACTATTGACTGCCCAATTTTTAGCAAACAGCAATTTTTAGCATCGAAGAAGCATTCAATTGCTTCAGGGAAGGAAAGAAAGAGTGAAAGAAGGAAGGAACAAAGTTCATGAGAACTAAATTCTCAAATTTGAAATTAAACTTGGGCTTTCCTCTGACTTTGTAGTTTTCTATCTCATGGTAGTGGTATTTTCCCTGCCAGGTAAATATTGTTTTCTATCTCGTATGTGAAGACAATGAAAGAGCCTAAAGTAAATGTTCTGTGTTTTTGAAAGCCAATATGAAAACATTATAATGTGCTTGTTGCAAAAAAAGTGTTAAAAGGAAAAATTATTAGTTCTTTGTTATTCTGGCTTTCTTTTATCTCATTTAGTTTGTCTTCATAAAAAAAAAGTTGAGTTTATGTGATCTGCTGCTGATTGGTGTTTGGTTATCAATGCAATACTGTCAGAGAATCAGGAATGGGAGAAGTGATCAGTCTTGACATTGGATTTCATATCTTACTAAGGGTCCAGTAAGGTCCCTAAGGTGTCTGTCTGGTCTATAAGGGGCCATGAAACTCTCCGAAACTATATAGCAAATTTTGTATGTGTGTGCATTTCTCTATGGAGGGAGTTGAGAACTTTAATCAGGCTTTTAATAGGGTTTTAGTTAAGAATAGGTTATTAAATATAATGGTGGTGTTGGAAATCAGAAGTTATATCCTTTTAAACAAGATTAACCGATAGGTGATTACAATATGCATTTTTTAAAAAGATTTTATTTATTTATTTGACAGAGACAGCGAGAGAGGGAACACAAGCAGGTGGAGTGGGAGAGGGAGAAGCATACTTCCCACTGAGCAGGGAGCCCAATGCGGGGCTCGATCCCAGGACCCCGGGATCATGATCTAAGCTGAAGGCAGACGCTTAACGACTGAGCCACCCAGGCGCCCCTACAATATGCATGTTTTGGAGAGATGTATTTGCAGTATAAATAAATCCATGTTTTATGTGGTTTTTAAAAATCATTTGATCAACTAATCAATTTGTTAATCTTCCTCTTTTCAGTGAACTAAGATAATGACACTTCATATATATCCTGTGCTAAGCTAATTAAATGTATTATTATCACTTAATTTTTCTAGCAAATCTGCAAAGCTACTATTATTGTCCCCCTTTCCCTGATAAAGAAAGTCAGTCTCTAAGATTTCCAAAAGCATGCTCACTATCAAAGCTGAATGCAGGGAGAAAGTAAAGTAATGTATTTCCAACCTTCAAAAAAAAACAAGACTTGTTTTAATGAGAAAGAGTGATCATTAGAAAGTAATGTGTGATAATGGCCAAGGATACAGTAAATAATATCAGTAATAATAAGCACTTTAGGATTTAAAAAGAAGATCCTTTGAGATCCTGCCTGGAATGTGATCACTGGTTGAAAGCTGAGTAAAAGAGAAAGAAAAGATTTTAGTCAACTGAGATTAAATGAGCAAGATCAGGAGCAAAAACACGAGTTCCAGAGTCTACTTTTGTTGAAGCAATGGGAGATAAGGTTGGGAAGGATGTCTGGGTGCAGTTTGATGGTCTTGTATATTATACTAAAATGTTTGACCTTTGCCCTTAGATAATGAGAACCACTTGAAGAGTGTTTTGAGCTAGAAGGTGACATCATGAAAACAGTTTTTAGGAAGATTAATTTGGTACCAGTCCACTGGATGGACTGGAAAGAGGTAAAACCAGAACAAGGTGGTCCATCTAGAAAAGCACAGAAAACTGAGAAAAAAAAGTGATGTGGATAGAGGGAAGGGAAAAGGAGAAAGGTTTAAAAAGGCAATCAAAGGGAACAATTGATTATGCTCAGTGTAACTTTGTCTCTTTAAAAAAACAAGCTCTTCCCTTAAAAAGGGGAAGCCACCAAGAGTGTCCACATTTATGAAGCCAGACTCCAAAGGAAATCCTTATACCTCATTTCCACCCATTTTGTCTCTACTTCTTTTATTGTGCTTCCTGGCTTATCTTTTTTTCTCTCCATTTTTCATTTCTTGACTTATTCAACAAACTTATTTTATTCCTGTTGAAGGACAAACACAGATCAACTGCTGGAAATACAGCAGCAACCAAGAGAGGCAAGACATCAGCCATGATGGAGCTCACATTCTATTGTTGATGGACAGTCACCAAAAAAATGAATACACCCACAAGGAAAAGGGCAGAGAATTAAAATAAGGTAATGTGACAGACAATGACTGGGGGAAATGTAGGAAGAATGTTAAAGTGGCCCTTCTGAGAAAGTGGCATTTAAACAAAGATTTGAATGACAAGAAGCAGACAGCCATACAAAATATTGGCAAAATATTTCTTTAGTGCTCAGTCTATAGGACGTAGTTAGGGCAATGGCCCCAAGACAGAAATGAACTTGGCTCATTCCAGGAACAACAAAGGGCCAGCTGGCTTGAATGTGGTAAGCCACAGTGAAAGTGGAAGGAGATATTGTTCAAAAGGTAAGTGGAGATGGATGAGATAAGGCTGTTTAGGCCACTGTAATAAGTTAAGATGTTGGCATCGTAATGAGTTAGGGCATTACTCTACTTAGGAAGGAAAACAGTTGGAAAGTTTTCAAGAGGAATGTAAGATAAGACCTAATTTTCATATTTAAAAGATCACTCTGTTGCTCTCTTGAAAATTGATCATAAGGGCCAGAGGAGAGGCAGGGATAACATAGGGAGGCCATTGCTGTAGTTGAAGCAACAAGTCACTGTCAGAAGAAAATTGACCATAAGTTTAATAGTGAGTAGTACAGAGCTGTTGGGAGTTTGGGGTGTGTTTTGAAGTCAGAGTTGGTAGAATTTACAGATGGATTGAATGCAGATAAAGAAAGAGCAGAATCCCAAATAATTCCTAGATCTTTTTTCGACTTGAGCATGAGTGGTGGAACCAGAGAGATGGAAAGGTTAAGACTGAAGTGGGGTGAATGGATGTTTCCTCTCTTAGTTGTGTTAAACTCATCTATTCTGCTCCATTAAATTCTAGCCTCACTTGCCCCTTTTTGCACAGAAAGCTGATGACTTAGTAGCACCATCCCCTTGATAACCTCCTCCCCCACCCCACCAGGATCATCAGTTCCTTTGTACTGGACTTTGGGGAAGTCTTGACTTCCTGTACCAGTTTGGACAGGTAGCACATGGTGGCTGGCAGACAGACCATGGGTGCTTGAGATACTAAAGAGAACTGGGAGATGTTAAAATTTAGGGTATTTTAAGGTTTAGGCTTGGAGGATGAGATTGTAACTGACAGACATTTGGATATCAAGAGAAGTATATAGTTTTGACAACAACAAAAAAGATACTGAGTTTGGATTTGTTATATTATTTGAGACCAAAAGAAAATTTTCATGATAATATTCTCCATGAGTTAGAGCTATATTGGTGTGCAGAGTTCTGTATTCCTACTTTACAAATAAACATATTGTGGAGAGTTAGTCTGGCTGCTAGATCTCTGATCAAGAAATCCATAGAAGCAATGGCCACAGTCACCAAACTGTAGAAAGAGCCAGGATGCCCTTCAACAGATGAATGGATAAAGATATGGTCCATATATACAATGCAATATTATGCCTCCATCAGACAGGATGAACACCCAACTTCTGTACTGACATGGACGAGACTGGAAGAGATTATGCTGAGTGAAATACGTCAAGCAGAGAGAGTCAATTATCATATGGTTTCGCTTATTGTGGAGCATAAGGAATAACACCGAGGACGTGGGGAGAGGGAGAGGAGAAGTGAGTTGGGGGAAATCGGAGGGGGAGATAAACCATGAGAGACTGTAGATACTGGGTGAGCCCAGTGATGGTATTAAGGAGGGCATGTATTGCATGGAGCACTTGGTGTAGTGAAGAAACAATGAATTATGGAACACTGAAAAAAAAATCAATTAAATGAAAAAAAAAAAGAAATTCACATAAAAATTTGAACTTCAAAAATGCTCTGAGCTTTCAGAAGTCCGTGCCAATTTAGTTTAATTAATTCATTAATATTCCTTTATGATGGCCTCTATATATCAGTAAGAAATTCTATTTACAAAAGAATTCACCAGCAGGCTTTAAATAGGAAGCGACTAATTATTGAGCCCACTTACAGAAATGCGATGTTAATGTAACTTTTGGGGATCCCATCCACTGCATTAAAGAAAATATAACTATGTGTAGGGAGTTGTTTTGTTTTCTGAGGAATTTTGGACAAATGTTTCCTGATTTGTTTAGGGATTTGTGGAGGAAGAATGAATGGTGGGTGTCCTTCTCATTCTCTTGGGTTGATTTTTTTTTCCTGAGAAAAGAATTTTGCAAAAAACCCTTTTCAAAACTCAAAATTGCCTTTTTCATCTTGAAAGGGAAGCATCAGAGGAGTTAAGAAAATTTACCGTAGTTGAAAATCCACTTCATTTTCTTTACAGATTATTTTGAATCTGCTTTAAGAAATGCATATGTCCTCTCTAAATATATGGTGGAAATGGTTCATTGAGTGTTATGAAAAGAAAGTTTAGTCTCATTTCCTAAGCAGACTTTTTAACCTGACAGTGCTAAATGGGGAAGAATTCTTTAGGATTATGGTGTGTGTTTTGATAGAGATCCTGTAACAGCTGGTTATTTTCAGTCATTTTCTCACTGCGGGGAGATTTTTGCTGCTGTATGAAGTAAGGGTGATAGAACCTTGGTATCCATGCAAAATTAGAGAAAAAGATTTCATTTTACTTTCTAACATACACATTTTACTGTTTTGTTTATAAAATGTGCATTTCAAAATGTGCACTCCTGTGAAAAAATAATCTACCAGCAGTATCGGTCTTGAAGATCAAGAGAAAAAAAATTTTTAAGTCTCCAGATAGGTGGGCTCGTGACTTCCTTAGTCACTTTGATGACAGAGATATATAGCAGCTCTCGAACTCACCTTTTCTTTACTTAAGGGGCACGGGACTGTTGAATAACTCTGATCCAGAAGCCCAAATCATTTCGGGGTGAGATCTCTGGGCATTCACGGTGTTGCGTTGCTTGGAGGCCATGAGAAATCCATCCATCAGGTCCAATTCTGATTGCATGCAGGTAAATGGTTTATAGACTGTTAGCCCGCACTGCTGGTTTAGATTTGAGGAATTACTCTACAAGAACAAGGCAGGTTCTATTTTTGACATTTCAGCAGTGAGACCACTTGTACATTATGGCCTGATTTGATTTACTGTAAGAAAATAAGAGAGCTGTAATTTGTAAAAGACATTTATTACATGAGTCCAAAAATTAAAAAAAAAAAAAAATGCTTAGTGTCTCTGTCCATCCCATCTGGTTTTATTTTAATCTCACTCTAGTCACATATGAAATTTTGCTTAGCTGTCTTCATTTTCTTAGTCAATCTTGATTAATGGCCTTCAAAGTAAAAATAATTGGCCTGCATCAGGGTTGTTTTATAACTCTTGTTCACAAAGAATGTGAAAGGCTGGAAAATGAGCCTAAACAGAAGGAATGCATTACACTCGTCTTTGAGAAAGAGCAGTCCTTCAGTTGTGTTTCACTGTGTATTTTTATAACAGGCGCCTCCTTGCCCGTCCGTGATATTGCAGATATGTGGGGCCAAAGCTTATGTATACTTCGTCAGACTGACCACGGCAGCTCCAGGCAGCCACACATGTGACTGCGGAACTCACCCTGGCCAACCCCACAGGCCTGAGCCTTTCAAAAGTAAATTATCAGGAAAGCTGAGGCTCTGAAACCCAGAAGTTGAAAAACGGGCAGGGGGCTAATTGTCTCTGAAGTTTAAATGGCTTGTTTATAAAAGGCTTCTCAAGCATTTGTATTTTTTTCCCCTTTCTTGAAAAGTGTGTTCAACTTGAAAGGAATTGGGGGAAATGCAGGCGCCGCATGGCCGTTGTGGATTTGGAGTTGAGCTCTGCTTCCTCTCAAGGCCCCTACTTCTGGGAGAGCCCGTCAGTTCAAGGGGGGCAGAAAGGAATTTGAGTTCAAAATAAGGAAAACAGCCCTCTGAGATGATAATTTCTTTCTTACGTGAAATTTGTGTAAATGGAGATGTGATGTCTCTTAAAAAGCTAGTCGTTTTATGATTGTACTGATTAGAACATTAACATCAAGAACTTTCCAGCTTTTCAATAATCTCAATACCAAGCTCAATTACCCAGTGATGTTTTTAAAGAATTTCAGCTATTCTCTTGGTGTTTTAAAAACAATTAAAATTCCCTCTGAGGTTTGATTCGTGCTGGATCCAATTCAGTTCGCACGGACCTGTAGACACAGATGGGCCCATGTTCCATGTCCGGCTGGTGTTCAGCCAGGACCTCTGGTGGGGACCATTACTTTTTCTCCTTCACACATCCCCAGAGGTGGACTGCTACTCCAGGAAGGTCGTTGACAAGGTGAAGGTGGAGAGGACTGTTTCCTGATGCAGAGGAAAACCTTCGGACAGATTACAATAACTATGGTAGAGTCTTGAAGGAAAACTTGTCATGTTCGAAGGAAAAGAAGTTCTTTTTGAGTTGGGGAGGTTGGATCCTTATACCAGGGTTTGGGAATTCCAGCCTTGCCTCCTTCAAGCTACCTGCCTTTGCATTTCTTCCTGCCAGGCTTTCCTGCCCTCTTACTTTTTCCCAAGGTTTCTCTATCCTTGTCCCTTCCTTCTCATCTATCCAATCTTCTAAGTCTCTCCCCTCTATTTTTGTGTCTCCTGAGCCCTCAGCCTTCTTAAGCCTTTTCCCTGGTCGCGAGAACCCACTCATCTCTCAAGAGATGTGACTGGCTTTTTTTTTTTTCTTTTTGGCCTGGTGACTTGAGTTGTTTTTTCCACACATCATAGAATATTTTGTTTTTCAGAAATCTAATGCGACAGTTTGTTTATTTATTTAGAAATGCATTACAATAGTTCCTGATGTTTATTTGATGGTTTCTGACTATGTGTCACTGCAAGAAGCATTTCAGAGTTTATTTAGCGCCTGGTTTATGCTAAACTAGCAATATTTCCATATATTATCTATTAATCCTTATAACAGAGCTAGGAAACGTATAGGTGAGTGAACTTTACCTTGGTCACAAGTGACTATTTAAATTCGAAACCATGTTTTCTTAACCTCTATGTCAGGGTTTCTAAGCCTGACATTTGAGGGGCAGGTAATCCTTATTCATGGGGGGCTCTTCTGTGCATTATAGGATATTTCATGGCATCCCTAACTTCTACCCGCTAGGTACTGGTGTCACCCTCCTTGTTCCCCTTCTATGTTGGTGTCAACCCCAAATTTCATCACTAGTTGCCAAATGTCTCCTGGGGAAGAAAACCACTGCCCTTCATGTTACTACTGTACACAGATTTTCTAAGCTACCTTTGTAATTTATCAGGTCACCAAGGCTGGCTCCACACTGATATGGTCTCAGCCATGGTTGATCTCAGGAGATGGGGAAGAGGCGGCCAGGACTCCTCTGAGATGTTCAGCGGAGAAGCCCAGATAGAAGAGTTATTACCACTTTCCCTCAAAGGTTTGTCAGAAGCCAGACAGAATTTCTAAAAATAAGACTAATGACAGTGGATACATTGTTGCACATTCAAGTTTAGGAACTCCCTGCGCAATGGCAGGCTCCCATCCACTCTTGCAAGAAAGGTGTGAAGCAACATGTGACTTCCTTGGTGGATCTGAAATAGTGGGCAGACCAGTGTCTGGCAGCTTCCAGGTAGGGCTCACAACCTGCTCCCAGTCTGAGCTGTGTTGACCCTTAAGTCAACAGACCCTAACTCTCTTCTCTATCAACCTAGTCCAGACTGAAAGCACCAGATGCCAAGCTAACTGTTTTGTCAACTGGTGTGATTCCAGTTTCTGTGGATTTTCACTCCCCAGCTTGAAGTCTTCCAAGTCTTGCTTTGCATTTTTGTATTTACAAATGTAAAAAATGAGTACACTTTCAAAGAGGGGCTGTCTTGTTCAATCACACTGGCCTGGGCCTTGATTCACACAAGTGCTGCCTCAAGGAACACTTTCTCTGTGATGCTCACACAGGCACATACTCGGCCTCTTAACTGGATCTCCCAGTCATGGGGTGGAATGAGTATCAGGTTTGCTGCTATGATATGCGAGATGTTACAGGACCTCTGGTTTCATTCAAAACTGCCACCTGACCTAAACTTTAGGGCTGGGCTTGCTCCCAGGAGGAAAGCAGATCTTTGCTATGACCTGACTTAACGCCTAGTGTTCTGGACTAAATTGCGCCCCTCAAATTTGTACTGAAGCCTTGATCTCTAGTATGACTGGGTTTGGACACAGCACTATCAGATAGGTAATTAAGGTTATATGTGGGCATAGGGAAGACCCTAATCTAATGGACCAGTATTCCTATAAGAAAAGGAAAAACACCAGAGGTCTCCCTCATCTCCGCACATCCACAGAGGAAAGGCCATGTGAGGAGGACACAGCAAAATCAGGCCATGTGCAAACCAGGAAACCAATGCAGACAGTACCTGATCTTGGACTTCCATCTTCCAGAACTGTGAGAAAATACATTTTTGTGGTTTGGCTGAGCCACTTAGACTGTGGGGTTTTGTTGTGGTAACCCTAGCAGATGAACCCAGACAAAGTGGGAGGGAGAAGTTTCAGAGCTTGGTGAGGAGGAGAGGGCAGGGGACTACACCAGCCTAGAGTGAAGAGGGAGGCTGCTTTCCCCATGGAAGATTTAGAGAAACACTGCATCCACAACATGGTGTTAGTTCATGCCATAGCCATCCTGCCCCCACTTCTCAGATCATACCCCCCATTAACCTGATGCTAGAAGAGAAATGGCCCTTTCTTGGGTTGAAGAAGAAAGCTGGATGTCCATGGTGAATATCTGAAACCCCACAAAGCCATCTCAGGGTGTCTGCAGCCCTGGTGGTACACAGCGCTCACTCACCAAGACTGGATGACATACTGAACCAGGAAAAAGGCTTTACACAGAACAGTTGCTCAGTAAAGGGTGAGGTAGGAGCATGAGAAACATGGCCGGACTGGTTCATTTGGAAGCCCTGTAAATCAGATTCTAATGCTAATATGTTTGAAATTTACAAAAACTGAGTCTTCAAGCTGTTGGAGTTCTTATCAATTTAACTATGTGTCAAATAGCATACTCCTTTAGGAGACTTAAAAAAAAATTATATGACAACATTATTTTAAACAAATAATAAATAGAACTGTCTTGCTGTGGCAGAGCTAACAGCTTACTGGCTCCAGAAAAGAGAAAATAATGGAAGCAAAGGAACGTCATCATTTGTACTTTAATTAATAGCATCACCATGTCTTTATAGATGAACTGAAGGAGTTGATATGACCAACAATATTGACAGCTACGGAATGTGGAGACAAATAGTAGGAGCTGCTTCTGCAGGTGGGTTTCGCTAGTTTTGAGGGTCCCGAGAAAATTGGAAGGGGTATTCAGCCCTTCCTTTCCCTAGGTCCGTCCTCTCTAGCTCCCTTGCAATCCCTACTGCAGAAATGGCCTTGATCTTTTCATACAATATGCAGCTATCTGCTCTTTCTTACATAAACATTTGCAATTCACCAAGGAGAATGTGCGATGCATCTTGCATGCTTATCAAGCGCCACAAGAACTTTGCAGATTACTGCCTGCCTCAGGATTCCAGTTCCCTGGTGCTTATGCATAAGCAATGGATTTATGCAAACATTGTAACATTTCCAAACAGACTGTGACATGAGTTGTTCCTAGTTCATATAAGGTTCAGATATGCAGCCTATTTTCTGCTCCTACTAGATCATTCATCTCATCGAGTTTAAAATGTATCATCTCAGCTTATAATGTTGTCAATATAAAATGTCATAATGTGGTACTCAATTTGAACAGCAAGATGGATATTAATCTCAGAGGTTTCCGTGCACGGCTGGGGTGGGATTGTATAATGTGCAACAGCATTGGTCTGTTTGTTTGCATCACACACCATATGCATAGGTGGTAAACATTTTGTTGTATTATAGACTGACTACTAATTCTCCTTGATCTAGAGTGTTTATATAGCCCCAGTGGTATAATATGCATTATAACTTAAATTGGATAATATATTTAGAAAGAAAAAAAAGAAGCCTTTACAAAGAACAGCATCATCAAAAGATAATGATAACATGCCTATTTACATAATGATAATGCACATATTTACTGCCAAGCATGTTTGTTTTGCATTAGTGTTTGTAGCAGGGCATGGGGAATTAAAGAATTACAAAAGGGAGTTTTTCTAGCCTCCATTACTGTAGTAGGGTGGTTATTGGCAGTGAAGAAAGAAATGGAAACACCCATATCTGAACTGGTGAAAAAAATGAACAATGCCAGTTGTTAAGTTTGCATTGTTTGTGGGTACAAAAAGGCATGTGCCCAAACTTCTTACTTTCTTTCTCATTCTGAGACACGGTGTCTCTTAAAGCAAGTAAAACCTCTTGCACAGATTTTTTTTTTTTTTTTTTGGCAGCGAGTGTCAAAAATTAAATACGTAAAAAACATCTCTGTTGGTTGTGTGCATTCTTAACAAACACATGTTTAAGGAAAGCCACCGTTGGAATCATTCACTCCAAGTTGTGAAAATCTGCATTTTTGCTTTTTGCATCCAAAACTGTGAATTTTATTTATATGTCTACGAAAGCCTGGAAACTTGCACTTAAAAAAAAAAAAAAGTTGGGAGATGTTATTTTGTGAGCTGTCATATGTTTTCTGAACTTTTTATAATAGAGAAGAGTCTCTGAAGAGCCGTTTTCCTCACTCCTGTAACAAAGGCATGTCCCCGTTTATTAAAAAATCATACACAACAATACTGCTTGCCAGGTTTTACAGTCCTAATGAAAATTTGGTCCAGAGCACAAAAATTATCTGGAAAAATGCCTGAAATTTCCCTGTCGCAGATGTTTCAACAGAAGGTGCTTGCATGCCATTCGTTAATACGGCGCCATACGGGACTCAGTGTGACCACTGCAATATAACCAGTAAGTAACACACGCGGCGTGCGCTGGGCTGCGCCAAATTCTCCGTCTGTTGTGTGGGACTCGTATCCCATGGATTGAGACGTACCTTGATGAAACTGCATTGTCATGGAATGATAATATTTGTGGATCACCATGCACGGAAAACATCCTATCGAGAATGTGGGAGGTCCACTGAAATATTCAGAGCGTTACTTGGCATCGTGGGTGCTTAGGATGGATGGCAATATTAGTGTTTACAGCCCCGTTCCCCGCCCACCCCCCCATCCTGTGCCAACTTACAGGAGTAACTCCACGGAGAGAAAATTACTTTTTCAAAAAATATTAGTTTGGGGTAACATAATTAAAAGGCCATGTGGAAGCGGTTTCATCTGTGCATGGAAGGCAAATGCACAGGCTGCCTTGGTTTATTCTTTGCTTTAAAATATATATGAGAGAAGTGACTCAGTGCTCCCTCTCTTTGAAATAAAAGGAATTTATTCATCCTGGTGGAGGCTGGTGAAAATAGAAGCGCATCTAGGATGCTACTCACATACACTGAATTTTCCCACTGAACCTAGATAATCCTTGCTGGATAAGAGTATCTGGATAGTGATTCATTCTAAGGAGCAGATTTGCAGCTACCCAATACATAGTCCATACTCAAATCTGGCTGCTATATCATGAAAATAATGTGCTTTATGCGGGGTTACTGCAGGGTAGGGAGATGGTTGGAAGAGGGCAGGAGAATCATTTACCCTGTACCTCTTGGTCGGGAAAGGGTGCTGATGGCATGTATGCACAAATTCCCTGTATTTTTTGTGTTTCTGAAGTATTACTTGGGTAAATACAAAAAGCTAAAATACACTACAATTTTTATAACCCCGTTCTGGTACTCATATTCTATTACTGTATAAGGAAGCCTCAAACATCACAGTGACCAAGACTGCCTTCAAACTCTGAGAAGCTCTATGTTGAGCATCACCGTCTTTCAAAATAATAATTGATGTATCTGATCATGCAGCTTCATTTACATGTCATGATTCTTTTGAGGGAGAGAGTTTTATAGGTTTTCTTTAAGTATTTTCTTTTCTCTTTTTTGGAGGAAAAATAAACTTCAGCGCCTTCGCCACGTTAACTCATTTAGTATCTCTATAAAGAAAAAAATTTAGCAAGTAACCGTTACTTGAAATTTTCCTTGGATTCTTTATTCTCTTTACAAGGATTGTGACATCAATAAGAAACATTTTGGCAACACGGTGGAAGATAGGGAGATTCTTTGGACAACTTTTCTTAAATAAAACAACTGCTTATGGCTAGTAATTTAAATAGTTATTTTCTCAGTGTGTTCATGTTAAAATAGTATTTTTCTAAAAATTTTTAAATTTAAATTCAATTTAATATATAGTGTTATTGGTTATTATGATTAGTTTTGGAGGTAGTATTTTGTGATTTGTCAGATGCAAATGACATCCAGTACTCATGACATCACGTGCCCTCCTTAATGCCCATCACCCAGTTATCCCATCCCATCCCCCACCTTCCCTCCAGCAGCCCTGTTTGTTACCTATAGTTAAGATTCTCTTACGGTTTGTCTCCCTCTCCGTTTAAGTATTTTTAATATGTATTCTCCCATTTAATCCTTGCATTAGCCTCCAAAATAAGTATCCCCAATTCTTAAAAAGAACCCCCCACAAAAAAAGAAAAACTCCTTCCCCCGCAAAAAACCCTGAGGCTCAATGTTATTAAGAGTATATCGAGGGGTGCCCGGGTGGCTCAGGGGGTTAAAGCCTCTGCCTTAGGCTCAAGTCATGATCCAGGGTCCTGGGATCGAGCCCCTTCATCGGGCTCTCTGCTCAGCAGGGAGCCTGCTTCCTCCTCTCTCTCTGCCTGCCTCTCTGCCTACTTGTGATCCCTATCTGTCAAATAAATAAATAAATAATCTTAAAAAAAAAAAAAAAAAGAGTATACCGAACCAGTTATTGGTGTTTCTAGGTCTTGAATTTAGAACTTCTAACTTCAGATTCTGGGCTTTCATTGCATTATGATGTCATTCAATACAATTAATTCATACCTTAGCCATGAAATCAGTTATTATTGAAGCATGGCTAGTAAACCACTCTTAGCCACAGAAGCAAGGATTTCCGCAGATCCATTCAGAATGTGTTACTGTAACTTAATGTCATTGTCTATATGGACAGCATAGGAGGCAATTAACTAAGCTTCTACTTCTGACACATTACTACAGTATTTGTAAGTCCACTGATGATACATCAAGGGACAGTATTCTTCAAATCATTTCTCTTTTAAGAATATAGATCTGTTTAAGGATATACGTATATTTATATATTTTAGTATTCTTAAAAATATTTTTGAGAGAAAGTGATGTGGCCTACACATGATGAATGTTGCTTACAAATCTTCTGACTTCGTGAAAGTTGCCCACCATCAAGAATAGTTTGGAGTCTAGTTGGCTTCATAAAAGTCAATGAAAAACCAGCTAAGACATCAATGTGTAACTGTGACATCCTGCCTCAACATGGGCACATACCACCTGGTTGCCTTTTTTAAAGATAAATGTTTTTTTAAATCCCATAAATTGACTTTTATTTGCAGTCAAATGCTCTACCACTGAGCTATACCCCCTAATTTGACTTTTATTTGAAGAGTTCCTGTCCTTTTTAAATCGTCCTGAGAATTCAAGTGCTGGTGTATTTTTGCAATCCAACAGAAAAAAAAAGAAAATTTCTCTGTGTGACGATCCTTCAGTTAGAAGTACTATATACTGGGCCCGCAGAAGACATCTCTCTGTCCTAACATTGCTAGAAACCCCTGATGGGGAGTAGCAAATTGTACACGGATGATCCTTATTAAGTCCGAGTTGAAAATTTTTCTCTCTATAGCAGCACTTCACGGGAAGGGAGGGGGAAATGTCTCCGCTTGCAAGTAAAACTCAACCAAATGATAATACACTGTTAGATAACATGCCCTTCCAAACTCTGATCAAATTAACTTTTTTCTCTATGCAAAACAGCATCTTCTTTGAAGCTAGGCTGCTATCACTTGATATTAATTTTAATGTGTATTTACTAATCTCCAAAATTCAGTTCATTCTCCGTTGGTTTTCTTTACCTTCAGGAAGATTAAAATATTCTTAAATGCTACCTCCTCAGAAGATTCCTGAAGTGTTCTAAGCCTTCCCAGAAGCTATTGGTCAATGTTGAACAATACGGAGAATTCTAAAGTAATAAAGTAATTCCACACAGTAATGCCCACTGGCAAAGCCCCAAGTAAGAGATGCTACCAGCTGTGTGGCTGATGGATGAGAGCTGTTTCATGTGTTTCTTCCTAAATGGTTTCCTTTGATATTTAAACATTTTTATGGTAATGTATTTTTGTTGTTGTTGTTTTCCCTTTCCTCCTCCTCCTTCTCCCATTTTTCCCTGCACCCCTCCCTCCTCCTCCTCCCTCACTGGATTTGTCAGTCACGGAGGTCAGTCTCTGCATTCCATCTGGGTTGCTGAAGAAGGCAGTGCAGTTGGTTTTTGCCTGTTCTGTCAACTTCAGAACATTAGTGGGCTCTCAAAAACCCTTCTCTAGCTCCCTAGAGCATTACTCTATCATCCTCTCCTTTTGAAACGAGGTGAGCTTTAAGCCCCTGGCATTGGTAAACTGCGTATCGGTGCTCACTAGAGAAGAGAAATCAGGTAAAACACACAACATTAACCTGGGTACCTGGACATGGGACCCAAATTGTCTGCTCCAAACCAAAGCTAAAAATGGTTACAGAGCCTCCTCACACACTTTGTTTCTTCATGATAGGGCCGGCCCTGCTTGAGGCAGATAATTCTCCCCTCTTTGTTTCTTTTCCTTTTAGCACCTATCCTTCTACGTCAGAATACCCAGACCTTCATTTTATTTCATTGTTGAAGACACTGAGGCTCAGAGAAGGGAATGGACTTGCTCACGGGACCCAGTCAGTAAGAAGGTCGCATTTCCAGTGGCCATCTAATACTAAATTCTGAATTGAAACACATCAGGTGCTGTGAGATAAGGACACGTCTCTCTTGCACAGAAGGCATTTCAGTGTTCAAAGTGTCCTTAGACGCTGTGTCTCATGCTGCTCTCCCCCTTCTTTGGGACTATCAATAGCTTCAAAGAGGCCTTTCAACTATTCTGTGGCCTCTCCAGCACATACCAGAGCAAGGGGGGAAATGTATATGCTTCCTGAAGGTTCTAGAGCATTTTGAGCCGTTGGGAGTGTGTGGACTGGGAATGGTGAAAACAGATGGGAAACTGAAACAATAAAACAGGAAAAAATGTTCTGAGGTCATGAAACGTTGCTGAGGGCGGTAAATGGACCTCTGAGGACGAGAGGAGAGGCTCTTTGTGAGAATCATTCAAAGACGAAGAACAGAATGGCTGGCGTGACGGCGACAAGAGTCACTGAGACAGAGTTGAGGCTTAAAAATATGACCACCTAGGGGGTCTGTCACCAACTGGAAACTTCTCCATTGACACGAACATTCTCTTCATGGTGAGCTCATCCTTACTGTGGCAAGTGAATGGCTTTCCTTTCTCTCTCCTATTTTGTTGAGTGTATAAATGATGCCTCTTTTGCGTGGAGGGGCACTGGGAAAGGCATTTAGCTAACTACTCTTGAGAAGAAGCTTTGGTGGGAATAAGGTAATCATGGAGCTCTCCCATTTCTTCGTTGCTTTTTATGTCTGCAAATAATATTTAGAGAAGTATGTTGACAGGGCACTCATCTATAAGTTTGTCGTAAGCAGTATGTCCGATGTCTTCACAAATGCTGTCCCCCACACGGAAGGACTGTGGTTTATAAGATCCAGGCTGTGGTTGACCTGAACCAGACTTCTCCTGAGCTGAAAGGTTTCTTGTTTCATCTGGAACCTCATATATTCCATTTCACATTTGAACACTTTCCCCATGAAACTATATGATTTTAATTATGAAAAAATAGTATATAAGTATTGGGGTATTTCAAAATAACCAATACCTCGGATATTCCCATGTTAACAGTGGGGAAATGAATAACCCCTTTTTGAAGTCTTCAGCAACTCATAGGGAGCTAGGGCTTTGGGCTCTTATTATTGATTCAGAGTTGCCTTTTAAAGAGCAGAATAATTGCTAATTAACTGGTGACTCAGTTTCTCTTTAAGGAAGTTTAAACCCAATTGCTGTATAGATGTTTAAAAAAGGCTATTTATTGATAAATTGCTATGCTATCTTTGGTGAAAAAATAGTGTAGAATTAAAATGTAATATGATGGTCTGAGGTTGGCTTTTTTTTTTTAAGGTTGGCTTTTTTAATGCTGGTTTTTAATTTGACTTCGAGAACTCTGTTTCTTTGTTTCCTTCACACTCTTCGTAAGTACATTTACTGTAAAATAGCTCATTAGAATTACCACATGTGGTCTTTGCAGAGATTATTTTTAGCAAGGGTGGTTTAGTTCATTAACCGTTTGATTTTGATCACATCAGCAAGAAGAAGGACTAGTTACAGAAATGTTAATGAATGCACATTCATGGAGGAGAACTAGGGAATTAATACAAGGGCACTTTGATACAAGAATTAGCTTTCAGTTTTTATGCCAGATGCACGATAAGATAATTTGTAGTGACCACAGAAATGATGAAAGTTTTGGCCTTTCCAATTTTTTTTTTTTTTTTTTTGGGCACATCAGGATGGTGAATTATCTATTTAGAGGCTTTCAATATTTATTTATTTATTTATTTATTTAATATTTTAAAGATTTTTTTTTATTTATTTATTTGAGAGAGAGAGACAGTGAGAGAGAGCATATTTATTTATTTATTTATTTGACAGAGAGAGATCACAAATAGGCAGAGAGGCAGAGGAGGAAGCAGGCTCCCCGCCAAGCAGAGAGCCCGATGTGGGGCTCGATCCCAGGACCCTGAGATCATGACCTGAGCCGAAGGCAGCGGCTTAACCCACTGAGCCACCCAGGCGCCCCAGACATTTTCTCCCGACTGTAAGTAGTTAAGGTAATGAATATACTTTGCAGTCATGCAGACTTAGGTCCAGACCCCGGCTCTGCCGTACCCTAAATTAGATAATGCTATTAAAACTCTATCTGCCTCTGTTCTCTCATCTATCATACGACCATATGACACTTATCCCATATGACACATAGATATTGTATGAATTAAATAATATAAGATGAGGTATGTAGTGATGGGCACAAAGAATGCTCTTTCATACCATGGCTTATTTAATAATCCTATGTATCCTCCTCCCTCTAGGAATGGGTAGCAAATTGGGCCAAAGTGGTGCAGGAAAGTTCCAGGAAGAGATTGTCAGCCCCAGCCGGGAGCTGAATGTCCTCCAGCACCTAAAATAATTCCCCACAACACTTTCTAAATGCTTGCTGAGTAAGAGGTGACAAGCAAAACAAAGTCTTATTCTTCTTACTCATGTACCTAATAACTTCATTTTTTTGGTATTTATTATACAATAAGCACTTTACTCTTAGTTCCATGAATTCCTTCAAAACCACCCTGAGAGCATCTTTTTTTTTTTTTTTCCAAAGATTTCATTTATTGGACAGAGAGAAACATAACGAAAGAAGGAGCACAAGCAGGGTCAGTGGCAGACGGAAAAGCAGGCCTCCCACCAAGAACGGAGCCCGATGTGGGGCTTGATTCCTGGACCCTGGGATCATGACGTGAGCCATAGGTAGCTGCTTAATGACTGAGCCACCCAGGCACCCCTGAGAGTTATTTTTATTCCCATTTTACAGATGAGGAAGCTAAGGCTTAGGAGAATTTTCCTAGGGTCACAGAGGTAGTAAATAGCAGAACTCAGGATTATTCCAGGTGGGCTTGTTTTGAGGCCCTGGCCCATAAATAGTAGACTACTCTGCATTGGCTTCCTGGTTAAATAGCTGCTTTCAAGTCAACTGTTCTGGCCACGTGACCCCCTGGGGATGCTTCCCTAATCCTCTTCAGAGATTCTGGCCACCAGTTTACGATATAGTGTAGAGGTATTCCAGTGAAATGTCACAAATGTCAGAGCCTTCTCCCCCTGTCCACGGATGACAGCATTTTGGGGGTGTTTGAAGGATAATCAAAAGATGTGTAATCCTCAGACCTTTGTCTATTATCTAATTTTCCCTCACCACCTATGATTTCTACTGTAGCCGAGAGCACATTCTACCTCCTTTCTTAAAACCTTTTGTGATTTCCCTCAGATCTTCCATTTGCTGGAATGCCTTATTTTTCTTCTAACAGGTGGCCAATCACAAATGTTGCTTTAGCCAAACTAAACATTAGATGATTGTTATTCTTGGAAAACAATGCTAAAGTCCAGAACTATAATTGCCTGCCAGGTAACAGCGTAGTAAAAATAACATAACATTGGCCTGCCTGGTTAGAGCATCGCTTATATTCTGGATCAGAATCCACTGGCCTCGGTACCGGCAAAGTATATAGTACAATAAAATGCTATCAATACCAATTATTGTGAAATGGAGTCAGAAGGCTGAATACCAAGAGAACTTTCTCATCAGCTATTAATGATGTCATAATGAGCACAAGCCCAGCACATTACACTCGTGAATGTGACCTTTTTTCTTTCTTTTGGCTTAAACATTTTCCATTCCATCTGAGTAGCAAGGACCTTTACTATACTCACAGTTTTTCTCTGGGTTTCACATCATTCCCTAAAATCATTTTCGTTTGGTGTTTTATCTTGAAAGTAAAATCCAAGGAGATACTCAGTTCCTTGTCAAGAATGAACTAAGACAGGCCCTGGCTGGCTCAGTGGGTTAAGTGTCTGCCTTCCGCTCAGGTCATGATCTCAGGGTCCTGGGATCAAGCCCTGCATCTGGCTCCTTGCTCCTTGAGGGAGCCTGCTTCTCCCTCTCCTTCTGTCCCTCCTGCTGCTTATGCTGTCTCTCTCTCTGTGTCAAATAAATAAATTAAATCTTTAAAAAATAAATAAATAAATAAACTAAGCTCCAATTTGAGTCTCAATTTGTGGACTGTCTTACTAAGAAATTATATCTGTACATGTTGCTTGTTTCTCTAATTAAGTAACCTTACAGTCAAAATCGAAATTGTAAGTAATTTCAATAATAATTGAAAGTCTTTTCAAATGTAGACAAATCAAGTGTTCAAGTGTAAACAAAGAGATGAAGACATTCAAACTCTGAGGAGCATCAGCAGCTAATGTAAGGGTCTAGGAACTAGTAGACTTGAGGCCAAGGAACACTTCTGAGCGAGAGTTTTGAGATAAAATAGAGGGTGTCCAGTTAAAGTTGAATTTCAGGCAAACAAAAAAAAAATATTTTTAAGAGAAATATGACCAAGTATTTTACGGGACATGTTTTTCCTATAAGATGATTGATTGCTTATCTGATATTGAGGTTTAACTGAGCATCCCGTATTTTTGTTTTTAAGTCTACCAAGCCTACTCTAAGCTTCAATAGGCTTTCACTTGAAAACATAAGATAAAAATCCCGAGCTACCTCATCACATGGTTAAGATATTCAAATGGGGCCAATGACAGCATAACATGATAGAGTGACATTTTTGACTTCAACATATTGAGCTCTATGCCTATCCCCATAGCTCACAAAAAGAAAGAAAAAGAATTAGAGTCAGAGAGAGACAGAGAGGCAGAGGGAGATAGGAAATAGCGCGGGCCACCTACCCAGCCCTCCAGTGCCCGAGCACATGCCTGAGGGTGAGAGTGACAGGCTAGGCTGTCTCTGCTGAGGCTTCTGTCTCCCTCAGGCTGCTTCTCATAATGTGAGCACCTGATGGTGCAGGAGTGTGATTCTAGTGTTTAAAGATACTTATTTTTCATGCAACATGGTCCCTAAACGCAAGCCAACTGCTTCATCTGGAGCTCAACCAAAGAAACAGCGATCTGTTCCAATGGCAGAAGAAAAAAAGAAATCTTTGGACTTACTGAGAAATGGGATGTTGAAATTGAATGTGGCACTTTCTAAGGGATTTTTAAGGGTAATTAAACTGTAGACAGTCTTAACCTTACATATTGGTCTGAGGGCCCAATCTCCCCGTCAGATTACATTCCACTATCATTGATGTGAAAAGTGTTTTGTACTTTTTTTTTGTATAAATAGTGTTTTGTAAACTGATGCAAGCCATCATTATTTTTATATTCTTCTTTTACTTCCTGTTATTTTTATTATCTTTATTACTATCGTAATTACACCAAATAAAGGGATATTTAAGATTTTGAGAGTCTGCCACAGAACTGATATATGGAAAACAAAGTGAAGATGCAAATAGATTCAAACATAACTACAATTTGATTCCTAGGACTAATGTCCTGGAAGACTAAAGGAGTAAATGTACGTAAAGCATTTTAAGGGGGGAAAAAACCTTAGATGCAATGAGATAACTTACTACAAATACTAGGCATAATTACTGCACAATGACAGTACTTCTTTATAATGAAATTATGAGATATGAGAGCTTGTTGAAATGATTGGAGGAAAAGTAAATCTTAGAAAAAGAAATCTCCTGGAACTTCTGTCTTGTACATTGTAGCATCATCTTTTATGGATGCTGAAGGAACCAAATAGACCAGTCATTTAAATAGACTTATTAAACACTTAAGAATATGCTATGGGGAGTTATCCTGCCCTAATGGAAAGAAAGGTCAACAAATCTCAATGACCTCGCTTTTCCTGATTGTTATGAGAGTTTTTATTAATACCTTTCTACTGAGTGATTCATTCAGATTAGGAACTATTAGGAAGATTAGTTGAAGATTAGATGGGGAAGAAGAAGATGTTACTTTCATAGCTTATTACACTTATTTAGATATCATTGCATATATTAATACAGTTATTTGACTATAAGCTGCTTGAATGCAGGGACCATTCACCTTTTTTAAACTTTTATTTATTTTTTTTAATTTGAGTATAGTTAGCACACAGTATTACATTAGTTTCAGGGGTACAAAATATTCACCTCTTTATTCCCTCCAGTACCCAGCTGGATATTTTCATCCTCGCTCCTTTGGGGTAGTATTATTTTTTAGCCCCATGTTTAGAGCTAGGGAAACAGAAATTAAGTCACTTGTCACGGTCTCATAACTGGGATGTGGTGTAGACAGTCCATCCCCAGACTGAAATGGTTCACTCTTAATGCTATGTACATGTCCCACAGTCATATGAAGAATACACTGAGGGTCTGTGAACACAGGCTGATTAATACACATCAAAGGGGAATCAGTAAGAGTTCCTAAGAAGATGAGCTGACACCAGAACCATGTGTCACCTTGTAGAGGTAGGTTTCCAGTCAGCAGAGGAAGATTACTCAAAGCAGAAGAAATGCTAGAGGTAAGGAGGAATGAGCAGTTTGAGAAAAGCAAGTGAATTCACAGAATTGTAAGCTGTGAGAATGGTGTGGTACCAGAGATGGTCAGGTATGACTTTCATTGACCGTTTGATTCTAAGTCATGGGACTGTCACTGGGCAAAGTGAGGCTGAATTGATGAGAGGATCCAGATGGAGAACATGGGAGGAAGTATGACTGAGGTGGGCACAGGCCAGAGATGAGGAGGTCATAGGAGGAACTGTAAAAGGGGAAGGTGGAGATTAAGGGTCTGAAAGCACCCTCTTCTGTTCTGCCATCGCTTCAGTCTGGGACATGCTGAATTGGATTTGCTGAGAGGTCTTCTCAGGTAAATAGATCTAACAGTAGTTGGAATGCAGGTCTCTAACCCAGGGAAGTATTCATGGCTGTGGAAGCAGATTTTTCAAGTCATCCAAGAGCAGAAGGCTCAGGAGAACATAAAGTTGCCTAAGAAGAAACAGGATATAAGTGGAAAAGAGAGCTGAGAGTAGGCACTGGATCAGGCCTGCATTTGAAGTGTGGGCATAGAAAAGAGAGGAAATGGTCAGGAAAGTGGCAAGCTTCTAAAAAGTCTGAGGAAGTCCCATTTATTTCACATAGGTAAAAATTACTAGTAGGAAATGATAATTTTGGTTTTTAAGTAACACAATGTTCCCTTCCCATCCCTCTACCTAATGACATGGATACACACACGCGTGCGCGCACACACACACACACACACACATATCACCTTTGCTAAAGGCAGTATGTTCTACATTATACTTAGGAAATAAATACTTCCAAGAACTGTATAGAAAGACTCTTAGGAGCGGAAAATCAAAAAGGATTTCAAGAGCCCATTTGGTCCATCTCTTTGCCAGTAGGGGCATTTCCTAAATCATCCAAAGAAGAAAATTGTCGATTCTATTTTAAAATATCTCTACAGATGGTGATTCCATAAGCTCCCCTGCTAATTTGCTCCAGTGTTTAATCAGCCCGAAACACAAAGTTCTTCTTTACATCTAACTCAGTGCTCTCTTGTTACAATGTAGAATCTATTTCTTCCACAGAAGTAGATATCTAAAACAATCTCATAACTCAGAAAATCCATAACTCAAATGTTATCAATCCTAATGGTGGTAAGATGCACATGGTATTCTTATTTCATGTCAATAGCATGCAGTTTAGTCCCAATGACAAAGCCATCTCATCTTAAATCTACTATAAGCTGGCACTGATGAATACTCAAGTGTCCTTTTGCTCTGAATAGGAAAAATATGTGCAGAAGACTTTTTTAGAATTATTAAACCAGAGGGTTTTTTTTGAAGAAAAAGTCCCCATCTAAAGATTTTAATGACTCTTTGGGGACTTCTGTAAGCCTTTTATGTGCGATATATGTGATTAAATGCAAAATCTTCAAGTGCCCGTAGGTTTTTATAATGTTATAAACATTATTTTTTAATTACGCTTCTTCTTAAGCAATGCCACTGGGCACTTGGTTTATTCTTTAAACCAGAAATCTACATAAATTCTTGTAGATTTGAACTTTTTTGGAGGCTACGCAGTAACGGAAGAGATTACTGAAAGAGCTGAAAAAGAGCAACAAGACAAAAGCTTTATTTTTTAATTTTAATATTGACATTGGGTTGGGGCCAACCATGTGTGCCCAATGCTGTGGAATACTTCATTAACCACAGAGATATGGCTCAGAAGGGAAGGAATATCCTCATTGAAAATGTAGATGCAAAAAAGTTACGAAGCAGAATTTTAAAAGCCTGCCCTATTCCTCCCATTTCTCTGATAACACTCCCAGCAGCTTCCTGGAAGTTGCACCATCTTGGGCTCCCAGGATTGTAGGTGCCAAAGGGAAGAAAGCCACACCCAAATTACAGACAAAATGATCAAGGAAGAGCACTATGACCTTCTCTCATAGATGGAAACAAACTAAAACAAAACAAAACAAAAAAATAGGAGAAAGCAAAACAGTAGCCCAAAGATATTTAGGGACCAACAACAAATATTTTTTTAAAGAGTACGAAGAACACAACTTCAATGAATATTGAGAAATAATCTCAGTTCTTGTAAAAATGCAAAGATCTGTCCTCTCAATGTCATGAAGGATCAGCATGCTATGCTATCTTTCACTCACAGGTCTACCCTCTAGAAAATATGCTTTTGTATGTGCCTAGAATTTCTTCCCACTCTCAGTGCTTTCTTCACTTGCTAATACTTTAGTTTTCTGAAGACTTGACTTAGATGGTATCCACTTCAAGGAAGCCATTGTTGACCTTCTTAACAGAGTGGGATGTTCCTGTTCTCCCTACCTCAGTGTCTCCCTATATTTAGTACATCCTGAGAAGAATCATGTTATATTCACATTGTTTCACAGCTTTCCCATCTGTCCTTCCCTACCCAGTGTCAAGGACAGGAGAGAACCTTTCTCTTATTCAGGTCTACATTCCTAGTGGATGGCACATGTTGTTGACTAAAGTGTGTCAAATATATGAAAATCAAATAAATGCATATATGGCTCCAAAGTCTTTCCTGCTACTCTATTTGTTGATGTCATTCTTAGGCCTTCCTGACCTTTCAATGAGGTCAGTGTTATGGACTGACTTATGTCTCCTCAAATTTGTATGTTGAAACCCTAATCCTCAACACATTAGAATGTGACTATATTTGGAGATAGGATCTTTAAAGAGGCTATTAAGGTGGATATCCTTATAAGAAGAGTTACCAGGGGTAGCAATACAGAAAAACGACCATACAAGAACCTGGAGAGAAAACAGCCCTCTGCAAGCCAAAGAGAGAGGCCTCAGGAGCCACTAAAACTGCTAAGACCTTGATCTCAAACTTTCTGCCTCCAGAACTGCAGGAAAATTAATTTCTGTTATTTAAACAGAATAGTGTTTGTTATGGTACCCTGGGCAGACTAATACAGTCAGTATTTTCTCTCATCCATACCATCTCGTATACATCCACTCTTCCCCTTTTGTTTCCTAATTACATTTTTAATATCTTTTTTTTTAAAGATTTTATTTATTTATTTGACAGAGAGAGATCACAAGTAGGCAGAGAGGCAGACAGAGAGAGAGAGGAGGAAGCAGGCTTCCCGCTGAGCAGAGAGCCCGATGTGGGACTCCATCCCAGGACCCTGAGATCATGACCTGAGCCGAAGGCAGCGGCTTAACCCACTGAGCCACCCAGGCGCCCCACATTTTTAATATCTTGATCAAAACTCTTTCCCCCTTAGGGAAAACAAAAACTGTTCAGGTTTTTCAAAGACAGGAAATTTAATGCAAGGATTTGGTTACACAGGTTGTCAAAAAGCAGATAAATTAAAAGGGAGCTGGTGAAACAACTCAGAACAAGAAGCTGCTATCACCCAAAAGATCTGGAGGGACAATGGGAAGAGGAGACTTTACCAGAGCTCAGAAGTAAGGAGTGTCTCTCAGGACTTCAAATCATGGCTAGCAGAACTGGTGTCCACAGAAGAGACAGTCATCTCCTGAGAAAGAGAGGAAAAGAAGAAGCAGGGCTGCTGACTTTCTCCTACCCTCCAAAGTTGAGGTGCCCACTCTTGGAAGAACAGGTCAAAAGCTATTTGGCAAAGGAAACTAGGAAATACAGCATGCAGGATAATCCCTCTTCACTCTCCCACCACAGAGGAGCAGAGAAGGGTAAGAAATGGATGTGAGAGCAGAATTAAATGATGTGCACAGCCCACTAGAATATAAGAAACAGGAGGAATAGGGGTGTATATGTCTGGTTCTTGCTTTATCCCCAGCCCAGCACCTAAGAGACACTGTACAACACGTACTAAGTATTTAACAAAGAGTTGTGAAATCAGTTTTAGATTTAGTTTTAGAGAATTACCAAATCTCTGCCATAATTGATGTACTGCATACCTGGAAAACCCTTCTAGAGGATAAGATTCAAGAGCAAGAGGTTTTATTACCTGTTTTGTTCCTTGATTTAGTGCTAGCCCTTAGAGTATGCCTGACCCGTAGTAGGTGCATGCTCTAGACATACTTGTTAGACCAATGAAGAAAAGTTTGGTAAAGTGGGAAAACCCACCTGATCATCTTGATTAGACTGTGATACATCAAAATAAATGCATTATGAAACTCTTAGGTTAGGTGTCAGAATTCCTTAAGGCCAGGTTTACAAGAAAGACTTAAATGTTAAAAATGTGTGAAATAGATTGCAAGGTGGAATCATTTCTGTGTATTCAGACTTGAAGGCAAGAAGTTAGACTAATTCTCCTTATTCTCCCACAAGTGACCTTTCATGTTCTCCTTCAGCCTTAATGTCCATAAAATGCATAATTGCCCTTTCTGGCGGTTCACAGAAAAAGTGCTTTCCCCAGCCCTTGTAGGCTGCCCTGGATGGAAAATGCGCTGGGTTCTCAGAGACTTAACACCCCGCCTTGTGAACATGAGCAAGATTATTCTCTCTGAGCAGCCCTTTTCACATGTGATACACTTGGCAAGCTGCCCTGGTAAGTGTCAAGCTCTGAATGTTTTTGTTTTTGCCCTGGTGGTCCTGAGGAGTTGCTGGAATACTTCTGGGGTCTGTTTTGTCTCAAACTGTGGGCTGATAGTGACATTGAGAAGAAGCAGGTAGAGACAAAGAGAGGGCTCTGGACTGCATCGCACTGAATTCTGATAGCAGACTCCCTGTCTGCCCGGGCTGCCTCAAAGCTTCCTTCGGTCTGTCTCTGGCTCCTTCACTTTGTGCTTGTCAGTATTACAGGGCAATCTTTTTTGTGCATGTTTTTCCCTTTTGCTCCCCAGGGAGGCTTGTCAAACCTCCTTATCTGCTGATGAATGAAAGGAATTTCTCCCGTGTGGGCGGGACCTGGTTAATGCAGCTCTGGCCAGCACCAGTAGGTCATTGAGTTAAGGAAGTACCAAAAGGCAAAGTGCACTGGAAATATCAGAGTTGCTGTTGTGCCAGGAAGTGCCATCAGCAAGCATTTTACTTCAAGCAGAGGGATGGACAAGAAGAAGAGGTAAAGCTAAAAGAGGCACTCTTGGAATCATTTACTTTGATGGGGAGAGATACGCACTGCACCAGTTGACATTGACTTTGGCCTTTGTGGCATTCATTCCACCCTGATATTTGAAAACATGGGGTTAGGGGCTTGAACGAATTTTAGAGCTGAATGAGAATCAGCTCACTTTCTTCTTCATATAGGACTTTTTGATTATTTGAACTGAGATTCATTTTCTTAAATTCCTCCAAGCCCAACCATCTGAAACCTTATCCAATTACACAGAGCAAAAGAGATTAGACTGTTATAACCATTAGCATAGACATTCTATGATGCCCAGTTATGCACCTCACACAAGTACTTGCAAGGAGTGATGGCTCAATACTCAGTGAATGATTTAATCAAAAAATCAATGAATGGATCTTCCTTCTGCCAGGGAGCTCTAGAGTATATGGCACCACTGTCCATACAAGCCCTAAAAAGCAAACAGAGAAAGGAAGAAAGGAAGGGAGGTAGGAAGGAAGAAAGGAAGGAAGGAAACAAGGGAAGAAACAAGGAAGGAAGGAAGGAAACAAGGGAGGAAGGGTCGGTGTCTTTGTGACCCAATGTTGGGTAGGGGATGGAGAAAGGAAATGTAAGAGCAGGGAAAATGTAGGTGACTCTGCTGAGATGTTCCTTATGTCTGTTATATTCTCATGATTAATTTACTAAGTACATCCTAGTTGAAAGATGTGCAAGAATATACCCTTATAAATACATCACCGTCTGGGTAAAAGCTACTGGGAAGAATGAACTAAGAGGAGCATAGGGCTTAAAGCCAATAGGGTTTATTTATTTAGTTTTTTTTAAAGATTTTATTTATTTATTTGACAGAGAGAGATCACAAGTAGGCAGAGCGGTAGGCAGAGAGAGAGAGGAGGAAGCAGGCTACCTGCCGAGCAGAGAGCCCGATGCGGGACTCCATCCCAGGACCCTGAGATCATGACCTGAGCCGAAGGCAGCGGCTTAACCCACTGAGCCACCCAGGCGCCCCGCCAATAGGGTTTAAATTCCAGCTTCACTTTTTGTTCTATGTAACCAACTTTAATGTACTTGATCATTCTGAACCTCCATATCCTCCTCTACAAAGTGGATCTAGGAACAATAGTTACCTTACTTGACTATAGAATGGATACACACACACACACACACACACACAATTATAAAGAATATATATATATAATAAAAATGTATAAATATTTTAACTTTAAAGCTATTCAATCCAAGCACCTATTTTCCAGAAGGATTTGTAGCATGCATATTTTTGATTCAAAGATATTTTCTTTGAAAAATTAAAAAGACTGCTCAATAAATCAAACTTCTGGAAGATATCATCTTTACCAATTTTCATTTCAGAAAGTGGACAATTCTTTTCAAGAGTTCTCCTTGTTCAGAGAGAGATGTCTTTTCTAAAGCAGACCCTTTGCCGTCTTCTGTTGTGCTATCTACCAAACAGACTGGAGGAAATACGACTGTATGACTTGTATCACCTAGATGGCATAGTAGTTGCATCGTGCAATTAGGAATTTCATGAGAGGCATTCTAACAGATACCTTAGCTAAAAATAAAGTCCATCTATTTCTGCTCATTGCATTCAGAATTATGTCCTTTGGGGAAGAGGGTACAAAAAGACTAAAGACTCTGAGCTCCTGCTCCCTTCTACACTTCTCACCTTTAACTCTGATTCTGCATCTATTGGCAGGCCTTGCAAGTGCCTCTTACTTTGTTTCAGGACCCCTAAACTCAATTTCCAAATAAATACCTTACTAAAGAAAAAAAGTATCTGTTATAAATTTCTAGGTTCAAAACTTAGTTGTAAATTTCCAAGTTCTAAATTTCTGTTTGCTCTTTCCTAACAAGGTTTCCCTGAAAGCTGATACTGGCCTAGTTCCTTTGGTTGCCATCCCTTGGGATGGGCTTGTCTCTTTCCCTGTGAGGAAGCCTCATCCATTCTCCCTTTAGCAGTATCTCCTGCCTTTGCCCCATCCTCCCAACCAGGTGGCTTCATGTTGGGGTAAGATGAATGCTTCTAGGTTGGATGCTGGAGCTGGCCGGTTCTTCTTTTTCCTGATCGAGTTTTACACTGACTGTGCTGAAGGCCAGAGAACTCCTCAAGATATTACATAAGAAAGGTAGCCTATTAGATGGTAAAGAAGCCACTATCATTTGAGGTTACCAGAGAGGACAGACTTTGTTAGATTCACTGAGTCACAGAGTCATGTGTATGACAGACATGAAACAGACCTTAGGGAACTCTTCCAACCATCTCTTCTTAGAGACTAATAAAGTCTAGCAAAGGTTATAGGTAAGAGTAATTTAAATGTAAATTTGAGACTTAAGGCACTGATTTGGGATAAAAACAGTTGGTTTTTTGTTTTGTTTTATTTTGTTTTGTTTTGTTTTTCACAAAGACCTGAACAGAGGAGAATGAGAAAATTAGAACTCATATAGCTGAGGGGGAAAGAAAGTTGAAAAGTTTGTGTGCAGGGTGAGGGTTAAGCATAGGAGAGTAGACACAAGAAGTGTTCAAAAGGGAAATCCACCAGGAAAGAATTAAGAAAGAAAGAAACTCAACTGTTAATGGATTAAGCAAGGCAGGAACTGAAAAGACCAGTTTTTAGAAATTATATCAGTAGAACACCTTGAAAAGTCAAACATGAAAGAATATTTCTAGGCATAAGAAAAGGAAAGATCTAGAGGAAAGCTCAACCTGTTTAGAATGGCTTAATAGGATAATTTAAGTAAAATCTTGGAAGTGGTTGCTCTTTCCTTAAGTGAATTAGAGGTTTCAGAGACACAGCTTAACTTGGTGCAGAAATAGTGTGGAACTGGATGTAACCAGACTCCTCTAAACCAGGCAAACTGTGTATGATTTGTTGACCTGTAGCAATGTGAAACCCAAATTTCCACATTTTCAGGTAAAGGTAAATCTTGCAGCCAAAGATGACTGGCTGAGTAGGAGATTTTGATGACCATGCTTTTTTATATAGAGTGTTTTTCACTCTTTTGAACTGTTGCAGTCAATGCTAGCATTTATTACTGTGAGCTTAGTCAATAGAAAATTTGACAGCAAAAAAGGAGGACTGCTAATCATTTGAGTACTTACTGAAGTGGAAACAATATAGGTGGTCTAAATTGACTTTCAAATAATACCGGAAGCAAATGACTATGGTAACTTCAGGGTCATGTTGACAATGCTGATGCCTATCTTGCTTCATTGGATGTGTACTTTGATGGAAATAATGTACAGAAATTAGTTATCCTTCTTATTACCTGTGAGGGTCCCAGGTCTTATAAACCCTCAAGATTAAGGAATGTGAAGATACATATGTTTATTATCATGTAAATATTCAATAACCATTTATGGCGTCTCTACATCTTATAGGAACTATAGAGTTTCCATACATTATTAAGTAAAACTGGGAGAGTTTAGAGCTATTAGCATGCTTTGTGAATTTTAGCTTTATGTACCAAACAGCAGCTTGCTTAGAATGCAAAGTTGGCCTTCTACCTCAATATGACAACATTGGAGATTTTTAGATAAAGCAGATTACAATGTAGGTAAGGTTGCTGATTTAGTCTTCAGACATCATTTATTAAAAAACAAAAACAAAAACAAAAAAACAGATATGAAGAATCTAGTAAGTAAGATTGTATCTCTACAAATTATGGTCATAAGCAGCAATTTTTAGAAAGAAAAATTTCATCCATAATAACTATATTAAAGTCTCTACAAAACAAAGTCAGCAAAACAAAGGAAAAGAGGGGCCAGAGATATGAAGATGAATTATTCAGATTTACCAAGTGTCACTCAAGCTGTTCTGTTTTGAAGATTCACTCATTAATGTATTCATTTAGTTAATCTTATTAAATATCTACAAGGTGTTTGACAGTATAAAATAGCAGGACAATGTGTTTAGCCTCAAAAAAGCTAAAAATCTGGCAGGGAACAGTCTCTCCACACAAATATCAATGGTCCAATGCATGTTGTAATGAGGTTGTGATCAACATAGAGAAGGAGGAAGAAGGGAGAGCACCATCTCATAAAGGAAGTGATAGTTAAACTAGGACTTAATAGGTGAGTAGAATATTTCCTAGTCAACAAAGAAAGGACATTCCAGACAGAGGTAATAGTGTATTCAAACACAGAGCTACAGTAGTTTCATATATATATATATATGTATGTGTATATTATATATATATATATATATGTATTTTTTTTAACATACACACTCAATGTAAGAGAGAGATCATTAAAAATTAGTGAGGAATAATGAGACTAACAATAAATGCTGCTGAGAAATGAAATCTCTCTGTGGAAAAAGATAGAATCAAATACCTATCACTATACACAAAAGGTAAATTCCTGATGGATCAAAAAGATAAAAAGTTCAGAAGAAAGTATTTAAAAAATATATGTATCATCTTGAGATACAGTAAATAAGAAACAAATGCACACATTATTGAAGACAGTATAAAGCTGACTATGTTCAAATTTAAGCACATGTCACACAAAGGACACCATAAGCAAGGTAAACAGACATACCACAACACTGGGAGAGGACTTTTGCAAACTATATAACAAAACCAAAATATTAAAGATGCTTTAAATGAGACCACACACACAAAGCTCAATAGAATAAATAGGCAGAGGGTATAAAGAGGTAATTCACAGAAAAGGGAAAAATAATTATTCTATAAACATCTGAAATGTTGCCTAGCTTCCCTCGTAACTTCGGTAAACCACAATTAGATACAATTCCAGACTTAGTTTGGCAAAACATAAAATGTTTGATAATAGCAGATGTAAGCAAGAATATAGAACAGTGGAACTCTTTTATACTGTGATGGAATGAAAATTTGTCTGGAAAACAATCTGATAATATCTTACAAATTTGAAGATGGATATCTCCTTTATCTCATCAGCTTCATCCCTAAATACATAATGCAGTGAACTTTAGCAGATGTACCCAATGAGTTGTGTAAAGAACACAGATTACAACATTTTTGGTTAAAATGAAAAGCTAAAATAAACCAAAAAAAAAAAAATAAGGATCCATTAACAACAGAAAGAACACGCCATTAAATATTAATAAGCTAGATGTATGAGTATCAATGAATAAACCTTAAAAATATAATAGTAACCAAAAATTAAGTTTCAGCTTGATGATACCATATATGAAGTGTGGAAAGATGCTAAACAGTACTATTTTCTTTGATGGGCAAAAAATACAAAAAACATGCATGGCTAAAAATAATAACACCAAATTCACTACCATGGTAACACTGTGACATTTTCTTTTATCCAAAAAAGAGAAAAGAATCTGAACTAAGATAGTTACCTGTATTTGTTAGATGACCTTCCATGATTTTCTGTGTATTCTGCAAGCTTTGCCTTGTGAAATCAAAGTTCTTGGTTATTCATAAGAAATTCAGGAATCATCCAGATGGAATGTTTTTCAAAGACTGTGACACTTGCAGCAGTGCTTTAACCAGGAGAGAACAATAAGGCTACATGGCTCTTGGAGATGGGTGATTCTTCTAATGGTGAGGGTGGCCATTGACATACTTCCTTATTTATTTCTTACCATTCCTAGAATCTTATTCTTAAGCATGAGTCTAATACTTTAACTGGATAGGAAATCCTCAGCAGTTAGGCATAGGTGCATCCTTACTGTAACTTATGAACACATCGATTATGAAACTCAGTGATCAACAATTGCTTCACAGACTAGAAAGTTTCCCTAGCTGAGCAAAGCATGGAATAAAATAACACTGACCTACTCATATGTGTTTTTTTATTTGCTTTTTGTTTTTGTTTTTGTTTTTTTTTGACAATCCCTCCAGACATATAAGCAGGGCTCATCAGGGAGAGCTCAAGTCTGCTCTGCTTGGCGCAGCAGGACATCTCAATGGCTGGAAGCTGGAATCTTCTGACAGCTCACTCACTCACTCACTCACTCATTCTCTAGTGAAAGCTGCTGGCTGTTGTCTGAGTCCTTAGCTTGGGTTATCGGTTGAAACCCTTCCTCACAGCATGGCGGCTCTATTAGTTTTCTATTACTGCTTCAACAAAGTAAAACAAACTTAGTGGCTTGAGACAATACAGATGTATCATCTTGTAGGTCTATAAGACAAAAGTCTGATAGAGAGATCACTGGACTAAAATCAAAATATTGCAGGGTTGTATTTCTTTCTGGAGGCTCTCAGGAAGATTCCGTTTCCTTTGCCTAATTTGTAGAGTCTGTCCACATTCCTTTGCTCCTGACCTCCTTCCTTCACCTTCAACACCAAAGACGTGGCCTCTCTCATGCATTTTTTCCACAATGAGATCTTCCTCTAACCAACATGCTCCTCTCTCCCACTCCATGAGCATAGTATAGTCCCTGCTCCTTCTGATTCAGAACTTTCTGCCCCTTCTACTTTTAAGGAACCTTGTGATTACATCTAATATAATTTCATCTGCAGGTCCTTAATTCGACATCTGCCGAGTCCCTTCTGCCATGTACAGTAACATATTCCCGGATTCTAGGGAGTAGGACATGAACATTTGTGAGGAGCCACGACTCTGTCTCCTACAGTGGCTGAGTGCCAAGGATAAGCATCATGAGCAAGCTAGGTAGATGTAGTCGTGCCCCTCCTGACTTAGCCCCCCCAAAGTTACGTGACATCACTTCCCCTGCACTGCTACTTGCTAGGATGGTCAGAATGCCCACACAGCTTCAAGAGGAGGGAAAATAGGCTCCATCTCCTGATGATGGAATTGAAGTTTCTGGAAGAGGAGTTGGAATAGAAATACTGCTCGGACCATATTTGTAAAATACAACCTTCCACAAATAGTGTAATACATGAAAACACCATCTCATGTATCCAAAAGCCTGTAGTAAAATCCTATCTCTTCTCCTTAGGGGCAATATATGTGTGTCCTTGAGAAAATCAGCCTTGCCAATGTCAAATTTCTTCATCTCTAAAATGAGCATAACAGTTGTACAATACCAAAGAATAGCAGTAGGCATGAAATACATTAATCTATATAGAATGGTGCCTGGATCATAGTAAGACCTCAATCAACCAGTTCTATATATTTAAGCAAGTTACTCAACCATTTTTGCCAAGTCCATTTCTTTATATGAAAATAGTGATCAGAGTGCTTACTTCATAGGATTGTTGTGGAGATTAAGAGGGTTTAGGTATCTCTGATAGGTACTAAGCTTTCAAGAAATATTACAAACAACATAATTAGTTACATTTCTACTTCAAATTATATATATATAATTATAATAATTAAATATGATGGATTATAACTAATCACTCCCCCAAAGAAGGAATATCACACTACAAAAAAAAAAAAAAAAGAGGTGGAATTACAACTATGAGACTGTATGTGCAGAGCTATGAAGAAGCTCAAAATTATTAGTTACATTTAAGGGTTTTTTTTAGGTTTTTCAAGTATATACCTCAATAAAAACGATCAACCACAATAGTATTGTGAGTGTGTGCAGTGGTTCATCATAAATGACACTGGAGTCTGCTGGAGGGGTTTGAACAGCAATACTAATAAAGAAATGGAGTCCTAAGGAAAGAGGAGTGGTGTGCACTGGGAGGCTTTGATGAGCACTAATCCAGTCCAGGCTGGAAAGGACTCAGAGAGCTGTAACTGTGCGAGCTCACTGAAGCCAGCCAAGACTGCTTGGAGAATTGCCTTAATCACACTCTGATTAGAATGGCACTATCTAGAAACAGACTCCAAATTAAGTCATTTTTGTCTTCAGCAAGTTCTCCTAGTACTACTGTGTATGATGTTGATAAGTACATGAAATAAAAGCTATACTGTTTTTAAAATTTCTAAAATGCCTTGTCTTTCTTGTCTTACTGAAGTAGAAAGTTCTTTTTTAAAAATAAGATTGTATATATTGGGACACCTGGGTGGCTTAGTCGGTTAAGTGTCTGCCTTCAGCTCAGGGGTCCTGGGCTCAAACCCTGCATGGGGCTCCTTGTTCAGCAGGGAGTCTGCTTCTCCTTCTCCCTCTGCCATCCCTATCCACCCCCTCACCTGCTTGTGCTCTCTGGCTCTCTCTATCTCTCTGTCAAATAAATACATAAAGTCTTAAAAAAAAAATTGTGTTTGCTGGATAAGAGTTGGCAAAGTCTCACAGCTCCTCCAAGATCTTAAGGATCAGAACACTTTGATATCACCAGCAAATTCATTTTCCATCAGGGTCAGTTTCATGGACATATGACAAGTGCAGTCACACATGGCCTTGAGATCTGGAGGTCATGGGACTGGAGGCTTCTTGCTCTACAGTAACTGTTTTGGAATTATTAATAATTTTAATTGTTGAGGGGCACCTGTGTGGCTCAATGGGTTAAGCCTCTGCCTTTGGCTCAGGTCATGACCTCAGGGTCCTGGGATGGAGCCCCCATCAGGCTCTCTGCTCAATGGGGAGTCTGCTTCCCCCCCCCCTTTCTGACTGCCTCTCTGCCCACTTGTGATCTCTCTCTCTCTCTGACAAATAAATAAATAAAATCTTTAATAAAATAATTTTAATCTTTGAATTTGTGTTTTGTAAGTGAAGTGTGATGAGACAATAGAGCATGAGGAGATGGGGCTTGGAGCCTTAGCTAATATGTAATGAAGCCTCATGCTGCTTTCCCACCTTCCTGGTATGGGTTCTTGGCAACCCACTCTCTACCCTCTGGGCCTCGAGCCTGCCACACCTCCCACCTCCTGCCCTGCTCCCACCACCACCCTCAACCAAGGGCAGGGTCAGGTCATCAAGGGAAGGCTCACATTCTGCATTGCCCTCCACCCCAGCTGGGCCATGGGGAAAACCATGGAGAGGTTTGGGATTGCATATACCTGTACCCCACAGTATCTCAGGGCAGGGTATCACGGTTGCTATCCTACCCATTCAAGTTTCCCAGCTTTACAGCTTTTTTGCACAGGGTGTAGGAGGGGTGGTGGGGTGGAAAGCTTTTATCCTGTCCTGATCAAAGTTCCTAGCATACCCTCCTGGAGGTTGGAATCCCTCAGGGTCAGCTATCCACATGGCTTGGGGGACCAGCACACAAAAGGGAGATTGACAAGTTGGACTGGTGGCTCAGGCTGAGCCCTGGGTTGCCTTTGAAGGTCTGTACTGACCCTGTATATTCACCTCCCCGAGTCAGTGCAATGTTAAAAAGTTAATGAAAGACATTAAAAGGTCAAGAAATAGATCTCTAAAGAAAGGAAAAGTTTATATTTTAGTACTTTGAGCAACACATTTTTCCTTACTTCAAACAAGGAACCCCCCAATTTTATTTTGCGTTGGGTCTTACACATTATTTATCCAGCCCTGCTAAATAATCGTAATAGATGGTTGAAGTTTCTTTATTTCCTTCAACTCTAAGCACTTGGTGGAAGATAAAGAAAATTCAGTGCAGGGGGCTTACTATCTGTACCATAGAGGAGGCGATTTCCCTAGTCTGAATTTAACAGTTCCTAAAGCAAATCAAATATGGTTTCAATACTGATCTCCAAAAGCTCTCTCAAAATAGTCTTTTCAATGGATGCTGGCGGGCAGTCTTCAATTAAATTTCCATTCTGACTCATTTCTGTGGTTGGCTCTTGGCACTTTTTTAACTGAAAGCAGACCTGTAATTGGTTAAAACTGCATAATGATTTTATGGATTTTTAAGAGTGCTGCTTGCTCTTGACTGTTTCTTTCTTTCTTTCTTTCTTTCTTTCTTTTTTTTCTTTGTCATAGGTGGATTTATCTTGTTATGGCAGTGATAACGGTATAGCCCATCTCCTATGCAGGTGAAGTAGTTAAGTTTGAAGGACTCCAAAAAGTATCCAGGAGTTTCCCCCCAATATTTCACTATTCCCCCATGAGTGACTTGGCTGCTATAGAAGAGTTGTCCCTTGTTAGCATGAACAGCCTTTTCCTTTGGGCTTGAAAGGACAGTGCCACACAATCTGACTTGTTACGGGATTTCATCCTACCTACCTACCTACCATTCAGTTGGATAATAAATTCCCCCCAAGTACTTTTGTCCTAGATGCATTTCTTTTCTATCTGAAATTAGATTCCCACAAGTCAATAGACATCATAAGATGTTAAATAATGTTCTTTCCACTTGCATTTTGTGTTCTTAAAAACATCTTAGCAGAGTTTGCTTATTAAGATACCTACATTCTTTTTCTTCATTTCTTCACTTGTGTTTGCCACATGCTTCAGTGAAGGAGTTACAAAGGAGTCATACATTTGAACTAAAAGTGCCAGCAACCCTTATATTAAACTGCAAGTTTTATTTTTAATACCTAGTAGGTGGTTACAGTGAAAATGTTAGCATGTAGCAGAATGGGGAGGGAGGTAAATTGGAAGAATTTCTAATAGATTGAAGACGAGGAGTAGGAGAACAGCAGACCTAAGGAAGACGTCTAGTGTAAGGCCTCATCAGCAGAGTTGATGACGGTGCCATTTACTCAGGTGAAGAAAACTGGTGGAGGGACCAATTTGGTCTAGGGGTAAGTCAAGTGTTCTTTTTAGACTTGATGAGATGACTATTAATATTAACACTATCTACCTAAGTGGAGAAGTCAAGGGTTCAGGTAGGTACAAAAGTCTGGATCAAAGTGGAAATGTCACATTGAATACATAAAGCTGAGAGGTAATAGCCAATAGGTTTTATGTAAAGTTAGGAGAGCTGATGAGATCTGGGGACAGACTGCTTTAGGAAAAAAAACAAAAAAAACAAAAAAAAAACAAAACAAAAAACATAGTCTGGGCCTCTGCCCTGAGGCATTTCAGTACTCACAGAAGAGCCTGCAAAGCTGACTGTGAGGAGTTCTTAGAGAAGTTAGATGGAAATAGAGAGTGAGGAATCATCTAGAATAGGGTGTCTCATAGAGGGTATGATCAACTGTGTCAAATCTGAAGAGGATTCAAGAAGAAGAGAGAAGAAAAGGAACTATGGGATAAAGCCTATGGCTGTCAGTTCTTACCTCAACAAGAAAAATTTTAGTGGAAAGATAGGAAAGAAACTTAATTGAAAAGAATAAGAAAAAAGAATATATACAACACTTTCAAAAACTTCTCTATACACAGGAAACAAAAAAGTTAGTGCTAACCAGAGTTCAACTCAAGTTGCTTTAGTCCATTATGCATGTTATAAATAAAGGTAGTTGTCATGGAGTTACTTGTGTTTTCTCCCAGATTCATATATTGAAACCCTAACCCCCAGCGTGACCAGATTTGGAGAAAGGACCTTTAAGGAGGTAATTAAGATTAAATGAGAACATAAGGGTGGATTCCTAATCCTAAAGGACTGGTATGTTTTTAGGAAAGGAAAAAGACAGAAGAGATCCCTCCACACAAATGGTGGAAAGGCCAAGTGAGGACACAGCAAGAAGGTGGCCCTCCACAAGCCAAGAAGAGAGGTCTCACTAGAAATCAACACTGATGGCACCTTGATCTTGTACTTCCAGCCTCCAGAGAAAACAAATGTCAGTTTATGTCACTTAGTGTGTAGTATCTTGTTTTAACAGCCCAAGCTGATACAGTGACTTATAAAGTGTACCTACAAATTCTTATGCAAATTAAAAAAATAATTATTTAATATTAGCAAATATTTCTCTGTTGATCTTGATCTCTATTCTATATTCTTTTCCAGTTTCAATGTACTCATCCTCTAGGTCACTCTCTATTTCAGCAAATGTACCAATATTTAGACATTTGTTCAGGACAAGAGTTTCAGAGCCATCCTTGATTATCCCCTTTCTCTTACCACATCAACTCCAGGTAAATAATCACGTCAGTTTTGCCTTCAGAATGTGTCCCAAATCTGACCATATCCTGTCTCCTTCACTTCTGCCCCCTTAGTTTAGCTGCTGTCACCCATCTGCTGTAAAAGTCTCCTGAGAGGTCATCCATATTCCACCTATGTTCCACATATAGTAACCCTGATGTCCCAACTACAATATGAACCAAATCTTGCCTTCCCTATACCCTCAACATTCAAATGGTGTTCTTTCTCACAGAACAAAATCTAAAGTTCCTACCATAATCACAAGGTTTCCATGATCTGCCCTCTTGGCTATACTTCTGTCTCAAAAAACTATTTCTAGATAACAAACAACCTGAAAATTCAGTGGCTTAAGACAGTAGTGATTACCCCTTAAGTGTCTATACTTAAGTGTCTTAGCTTGGCTAAGAGTTGGCTGATCCTGGCTGGACTCAACTGGGATTGCTGGGCGTGGTGGATCTGCTCCTAGAGGGACCAGAAGGCTAGCCTGAGCTCTTGTCATCAAAATGGCAGATGTGAGAGAGAGAGAGCAGAAACAGACAAGGTCTCTTAACCCATAGACTCAGAACTGTCATATTGTCACTTTATTCTAATGACCAAAGCAAATCATATGGCTAAATGCAAAGTCAAGGCTAGAAAAATGTGCTGCTCCCCTTAAGAGGAGACCTACCATATCACATGGCAAACAATGTGTATACAGACAGGAATAAATGACTGTGACCAACAATGAAGTCTATTATATACCCATTTTCCTATATTTCTTCCTTTTGTTCACTTGACTTCAAGGCTCACACCTGTCAATCAAGCCTTTGCACTTATGTTTCCTCCCATGTAGGAAATTCTTTATCTAGATTACTACAAAACTTTTATTCATTCATTCATTCAATTCTCTGCTAAAATATATTCCCATGACTAGGGGTTAAAAACTATGGCCTACTGACCAATTTGTGCAAACTGCTTATTTTTGTAACTAAAGTTTTACTCAAACACAGCCATGCCCATTAGTATACTTATTATGTATTAATACATACATATGACAGTGGTAAAATTGAGTAGTTGTGTCAGAAACAATGTGAGAAACTTCAAAATATTTACTATCTGAAAAAAAAAATACTATCTGGTTCTTTCCAGAATAAGTTTGCTGATCCCTACTCTATTCCAGGGTCTGTCTTTATTTTTCTTTTTGATGTTTGTCTTTTGACATTGTACTATATATATATATATATATATATATTTTTTTTTTTTTGTTTTGTTTTGTTTTGTTTATTTATGATTGAGCTCCTTCACTAGAATCTAAGTTTCTCTAGGGAAGGATTTTGTTCTATTTACTACAGTGTTGCTAGCCCTAGAAATGTGCCAGGGACTCAGAATTATATTCTAATCCCCTATAAATCTTTGCCTGAATGGTACTTTCCCAGTGAGGTATCCCCTGACGACTATAGCACTTCTAGGCTCTCTTCTCTGCCTTATGTAGTTTTTTCTTTACTTTATAGAACTTGTTGCCTTTCTTACATAATACCTAACTTTCTTCATCATAACTTTATCACTTCTTTCCAACTCTGATATGAGGATGTAAACTTCATGGGAGCAGAATCTTTATCCGAAATGTTTACTTGGTATAGTGTCTGGCATATAAGAAGGGCTCAATAAATATTTGTTGAATGATTGAACACATAAAAATAATTTCTTGGAATAGAATTAAAATTGTTTAATTTCAGAGAATAAAATAAATAATGGGAGGTAATTACATTTTTCATTGTTCAGAGGAATCCTAGAGAAAAGTCTTTAAATGAGACTCAAGTCTTTCACCACCACATGCCCTGAGATTTTTTTTTTTTATAGAAAAGATGAACCTAACACCTATGGGTCAGGAATGTCTAGGTTATTAAGACCTTTTCTGAAATGCATGCTGCCCATTAATGTCAAGGGAGAATGGAAAACATCAGCCAATACTGATGACCCCTTTATTTTGAAGTCCTGCTTACTAGATCTCCTCAATGTGCATATTTTAATAAAGAGGGAGGAACTTCCCTTTGTACTCCAAGTAAGGTAAAAGGAAATTCTAATTGGATTTCATTCAAACTTTGTGTTGCCAGGGGAATAATAGCAAAAAGTGGGTTGTCAGAATCCTCCCCGGTCCTCACTAGAATGTTAGAAGGGTCATGAGAGTAGGTTTCTAACATCCTCTGTTGTCTCACTTCTCATTCTCAGAGTAAGCAAAGCCAACTGTGGAGTCGGGACCATTCAGAAAAATGAAGATTATTACTTTCAGGAGACTGGAAGCCATTCAGGTTAATACCCGGGTATATCCAGATGAACTGGGTGAAAAGAGGGTTCTCATTCATTTGTGAAGCCTACAGCAGTGGATTCTTTAGGAACAGGAGCTCAGAGTCTGGAAACCCAATGGATTCCAGAGGGAGGAGGAAGGGGAGATATAAAGGTTCACATTGCACAGCGTAGTGGAACAAATAGCCATTGGGTGAGAAATGTGCTGAGGATAGTTTTATCATTACATGTTGGAGCGGATGCAGCCAGTGCCCTGCCATATTCCCTTGCACTTAACACTGAGAGGTGCAGCAACCTGACTTCTAACTGCCAGTATTTGGTTTTTGCCTGAGCAACCTGCTTGTCCATCAACATACACCAGAAGTACAGGGGAATTAATCCCTAGGAGCAGCCCTTAAACAATGTCTGCCAGTAGCTGGTGCCTAAATACCCTAGCTCCCTCACCCTACAATGAGTGAAGGCTGGAATGTGTGTTTTACATGGAATCCAAGCACTCCTAGTGAAAGGAGCAGCAGTCACCTGCCGTGGTGTCTGGTTTGATCACGTGACTTTTATTGGCTGTCTTACTTATCTATCTTACTTCCCTTACATCCACCCACACTGGTGTTCTTTTCTACCTCCTCAATAAACTATTTGTTCTCAAGTTATTGTGTCAAGGTCTGTGTCTAGGAAAACCCAAACTCAGAAACATGCCTATTCAATTCATATTTATCTTTAATTCCCTAGCCTAACTTAAATGTGTGTGATGGTTTTATTTTTGTTTCAGGTATGAGAGAAAACGTGCTCAACCTTAAAAACCATACCCTCTTCTTAGTAGATTGAGCCCTTTGGGAGCATTTGGTATTAACATTTCTGGTAACAGTAACTTTCTTATTCTTGGATAAGTGGACACATTATTACAACCTAAAAGTATTAACAAAATATCCATAGGTATGTTAACATTAAGATGAGTTTTCAGGTATAAAATAAAGGCTTGAGTTTTATAAAAGAACTATCACGTCTAAAAATACTACTTTTAGTATTTTTTAGAATACTGTTTTTAGTATTATTAGTAAAAATACTATTTTTAGACGTGATAGTTCTTTTATAAAACTCAAGCCTTTATTTTATACCTGAAAACTCATTAGGTGGGATGAAGTTTAGGGAGTGATTTAGCTAAGATCCCACTGCTAAATTGACTTCAAGCTGAAACCACAAGTTAAATTCAGATATTGCTTAAAATTAATATTGTTTAATGTCTAGTAAGTGCTCTATATTCATCCCGTATGGTAGGCTTTCCTAGTTGTACCTGCTTTGACTATTTGGTAAAGTGTATTTCTGGATGGTTTGGGAGAGGGATGTCTCTCTTGATTTCTTTGCTCTTGTCTCCATCCTACAAACAGGAGGGTGCTAGCTTCTCAACAGAGAACAGCCTTCTTTTTGTCATTTCTCTGTTTACCTGAATACCCAGGGTTATTCCATTCAAGGAAGAGGAGATGTGCTTATCTTCTCTCTGTGCCAATTTCTGCAGCCACCAGCTGTGGAAACAGCCATTCTCATGTTGTAGCAGAACTAATGATCTGCCTCCTGGGACTCATAAGAGACTCCTCTTGCCACCCTGGATAAATGCATGGAACTGGGTTGCTTGTATATTTCTGCTTCCCCCTGCATCAGACTCAATTTCTGCACTTCTGCACAGACACTCAAACTTCCCCATCCCATGAGTATTGAGCCTGTGGCAGGTCTCCCCCTTCAGTATGGGTGTGCCCTTGACCACCATCAGGAAGCCCAACAGCTGTGGCCTCATCTTGTCACACCCCATGTTGCCTCAGCCTCCTGCAGGGGCTGGTTCGGTGCTTCATTCAGCAAAGCTCCATCATCATCCTGTCTGTCTCCTCAGGAGCCTCAGGCTGTACCACGTTGACCTAACTGAGCTCCTGAAGGTTCCAGCTTCCCGGGGGACTGGTTAACACAATCCAGAAGTATCACTATCTTATGGGTTTTGAATTAAATGGGTTTTGAATTAAAATAGTTATTTTGGTTGACAGTGCTCAGAACAAGGATATATAACACAAGAATTTTGGTCCCATTCTAGAGACTGGGCATCGAAATAGAGAAAGCTTAATAAATTTCCCAGAATTATTTATTGTACCAGAAGTAGCTGTGAAAAACACAAAAGCTTGTCCCTTGATTTCATCTTATCTTGACTTTTTTACTGCCCTGTGTCCCTTTTTGTTTGCTTTTTCCCTGGGTTTATCTGTAGGGAAATGTATAATGGTTAATTTCTTCCTCAAGAATAATTCATCCAGGGTAGTAGATGCTGCCTACATCTGCGAGGCTCTTAAGTATTTCATGCATTATGTGGCCCAAATGGCTACATTAGGAAAAAAAAAATCCCAATTAGTGAAATTTAAATGTGGAATTTCTTTGAATTGCAATTCTCCTTTCATATGCTACAACATCCTGATCAATGGCACCCAAAAGCAAAAGGTTTCTCTTATTGCTATATATTTTTATTTCCCTCCAAATATCAATGCCACATCAACTGTTAATCTGAAAAACCTCATTTAATGTCAGCTTGCTCACAGTTATGAAAATTCAGGTAATGTATTCCTGTTACTAATTGTATTTGAGAAAGTGTTATTAATTTCATATATCAAGTTCGTAGTGGCCATCTGTTCCCTCCGAACTGCTGCGTCTCCCTCCATCTGCCCTGTTTTTCTTCTGCTAATCGGGTGGCAAGGGCTCAGATGATCGGGAAGTTTCTCTCTGACTTTTGATTTGTCACTCATCATCAAGCCAGCTGTGCATTTGTAACAGACTCCTCCGACGGGTGGTGGTGAATTTAAATCTGTCTGGTTTTCTTTTTTTTTTTTTTTTTAAATAAAACTTTTTTGTCAAAAAATGTTTAAAGGAAGCCAGATTGTATTTTCTACACTGTAAAATGTGCTTTGCTGCCACTAATTTGGCTGCATCTGCACTCTCATGAATATAGATGAAGGTGCATGGCCAGGATATTATTAGGGACTGCGGCGAGCAGGGAAGAATTTTAAATGCGGCAAGATACCATAGTTTAGATTTCTGAGAACATTAGGACAAACTCGCATGAAACTGCTGACATTTGCTAGCTTTAAGTTCAAGATGAGTTTTTGAATCTTAACCGCAAAGATTCTTCTTTGAATATTTTTGCTTGTGTGTGGTTGGATGGGGAAAGGAGATGATGGGAAGGATTCTGGGAGAATGTGATTAAATAAAAAAGGGTTTCAAGTTCAAATTTCTTCACCCTGTATTCAGTAAATCATGGACCAGAGTCAGTGTGCAAATGACGTGTTTGAGTCCATCTCCTAGGGGAGCCAGCTGGGCAGGACAGTAGCTAAAACCATGGGTTTCAAGTAACTCAGAGAACTGGGGACTTGAAGATGAACCTAGGATACCAATTATTTATTGTGTCTGATTGTTTGTTGTATACTTTAGGGCTAACCACAGGCTCAACATAATAAGTGTTTACAGAAATGTCATTTATCTATTCTGATAAGCATTTTTCCCAAAGTCCAATAGATGACAGCAACAATCAGATGTTAATGATGATTAAACAGTTTTATTTGGCCTTCAAAACGATTCCCTATAACTAGATATAAGAAAATATTCAACTTCTGTTCAATAAACATGCATTGACAGTGTTCTTTTAATAACAGAGAAGAAATAAAAATAATCGGACAATATGTGTCCTCAAGAAACTTATAATCTATTAACTATATAGTGTGAGAAGGTGCTCTATTACAGTTTCAGTTGTAGTGACTAAACAGTGAAGAAACAACTCTTGGATAAAAACATATACAAATCTTCATAAGAATATTTTTAATTGCATTAGTGCTAAAACAGAGCCAAGATTTCTAGTATCTATTACATGTCTAATACTCATATTTTTTACAATAAAAAGCAAAACTTTTCTGGAGTTTTTCCCCCTTATGGTCATAACCCTTCAACATCTTGCTTTATAAGTAAATAAACAACCAAACAAACAAAGGAATCTGCTCAAAATGGTAAAAACAAAAAACAAAACAACAAAAAAGCCCAACTTAGAATTTACATTTCAGAGTACAAAGAGTTTAAAATTAAATTTTAAAGAAGAGTTTTAAATAAAACTCTTTAAAAAAGAGTTTTTAATAAAAAATTAAATTTTAAAAAGAGTTTTAAATTAAATAAAAATTAAATTTTACTCATTAAATTATTAAATTATTACTTATTAAATAAGTAATCTTATTTAAAAATAGAATAGTTTCCTCTAATCCATGGGGACACATTACAAGATCCCCCCAGTGGATGCCTGAAAACACGGATAGTACTGAACGTTAGTACTGAACGTTTTTTCCTGTACACAGATACGTATGACAAATTTAATTTATAAAATCAGGCATAGGGAGAGATTAACAACAATCACTAGTAATAAAATAGAATAATTATAATAACGTACTGTAACGAAAGTTATGTAAATGTAGTCTCTCTCTCTCTCAAAATATGTTATTCTCCTGCACTCATTCTTTGTCTTGTGATGATGTCAGATGATAAAATGCCCACTGACGAGATGAAGGGAGATGAATGATTTAGGTACCTAGACATAGTGTTAGGTCTTCAGAAGGAGGTTAATGATCTGCTTTCAAACTTCAGTTACCAACTGAAACTGTGAAAAGCAAAACCATGGACAATGGCTACTGTAGGGTCTTTGCAGATGTAATCCAGTTAAAATGAGGTCATACTGGATTAGGGTTAGCTCTAATCCAATATATCTGGTATCCTTGGAAGAAGAGAGGAGCCACAGAGGAGACTCAGAGGAAAAACATTATGTAACAAGAAGAGTCATACATTAGATGATACTTCTACAAGCCAAGGAACACCCAGGATTGCAGATAGCCACTAAAAGCTAAGAACGAGGCTGAGGATTCCTCTCTCTCAAAACTTGCAGAGTCCTAGCCCCCCAAACTGTAAGAGAATAAATTTCTGTTGTTGTAAGCCCCCAAGTTTGTGCTTATTTGTTACTGCAGCCTGAGGAAACTAATACAAGATAACACAGTATAAGAAATGAAAACAGAAAGTCTGACCAATGTATTTATTTTTCTAATTCCCAAAATCTGCATTTAGTTTTAACATAGGGCATCAAATTTCTCATGTTTCTTGGTATCATGAAGGAAAACACCTAACAACAACTTAAACTTTTTTTTGAAAATGTTTTCTTTCTTAAAAATTATGTTGTTAGAAAAATAAAATAATTGTATAACCGTTAAGTACTTTCAAGCTACCATAATTAGTGACTTGAAAAGAATGACAGAGGAAATACAAGATGTAAATAATTTCTAGGAGCAAAAAAAAAAAAAAAAAAGCTAATGTTTTATATTATCATAATTTCTTTGGCCATCTCTTTTGGGAAAATCGTTTTCTTATTTTTCCCCCAGAGATGTTACTTGGGATACTGCTACCAAACCAGAATCTAGTTCCAGTTCCATTTTTTTTTTAAACCTGTCTTTTGATATCCTTTAGGAAATACATCTTTGCATCACCTCTTCTCTACTAAAAAAAATTGCAGACCTGACCTGTCTAGATCATTCAGAATAAAAATTTTAAAATGAACGTAAGCGTCTTCCTTGTCTCTTGTTGATTAAACCAAAAATGTCCCAGAGACCCGTGATAAACCCTTCCCTTTGCTATCACCTAGATCTAGATTCCTTCCAACTCAACCAGATTTTGCAGTTGTCATTAGTCCTCCACAGTTCTCAACACCTGTATTTGAACAATCCTAAATGTCGCCCTTTCTCCACAACCTTACTAATCAAAGTGTGCTCCCAGGCCCAGCAGCGTCAGACTCACCCAGAAGCTTGTTAGAAATGCAGACTCTCAGGCCCCTGAGTCAGCAGTAGCATTTCTAATAGGGTCTCCACCGATTCAAATGTACATTCAAGTTTGAGAGGCACTGCTACACAACACATTATTATTTTTCCCTGTAAATCTCCAAAGCAGTGTCTTACAGTAGAGGACATACCTGTTCCTAGTCTGGTAACAGTATCCTTCTCCTTTATTTAATAAAATCACAATCTTTTAACTTCTACAGAATTTGTGCGTGAACAAAAAGGGTATAGAAAGAACCATGCGCCACAGTATTATTGCTGCTGTTTTCCTAATGTACTGCGCTCACTCTTAGCAAGACCTTGGGATATCCTTAATGATATTAACAGAATATACATTAACACGGAAGAGAAGAACAGGCCCTTTTAAGCGGTAGTTCTGTTTTCTTTCCCTAGGTAGATAATGAAGTAGATTCACTTTTCCCATGACACTGGGCTGCCTGATATTTTGCTGTGTTACATGACGTGCTTCAGCATGACTAATACATCCCAGCTGGTCTCAACAGCAGGAAAATGTGTCGTGGGGGGTGGGGGGGGCGGTGACATGGTTAGGAAGTTACGCATGCGCAGGCAGAGGAGGCTCTCTTGTGTCTATGATTAGAGTTGGGGGTGGGGTGGGAAGAAAGAATGAATGAAAGGGGGGAAAATGAGGAAATCCCAGGAGTTCTGGAATCTTGAAATTTTTCAAGCTGTCATTTACCTTTGCAAAGTTGTGGTTGGTGACTGTGTTTACAGGCTGTGGATCTGTAAACAGCACATGTGCAAACCGTTAGCTATTGTTTTGAAAATGACAGTATGGCCAATAATTTCAATTTCAGTGTTTAAGCGTGAACCAGATGACGCTATGTTTTATTTAAAACTGGGCATGTATCATGGAGGGTGGAAACTTGTACCTCTTAAACACTTTTATATTGTGTAGTGTGCCATATGTTGCCTGTTTTCAGGTTTTTAAAGTGATTGCCTACTGCCTAAAGGTAGCTTGTCTCAAGATTATAATCCGCATTTTGCCAGAAGGCAGAAATGAACCCATTAATTTAACAGCACACTAATGGGATTGGTATAAAGGTGTTAATTCTATTCCATATTCCTTAAGGATTAGGTTGAGTGATAGTTTGGTAAGAAAGAAAGGGGTAAAGAAATCAACAAGAAAGTATGAGATCATACAAAAGATTTTGGCGGAGATTTTTAAGAATTGTCTTCCTACCACCGGCACCAAAACAAAAACAAAACAAAACAAAAAAACCAAAGTTGACTGCTAGATGAATGAAGTCATTTCTAACTTAAGATCCTTTTTAAAATCTTCAATTTCCTTCCTTATTTTACAACTTTAGATGGGAACGAGTTTCCTGCTACCTGTTTATTCTGAACAAAGAATGCTGGCTACTGTTTGCTCTTGAGTTATCCTTGGTATATATTCAAGAAAGTTGCCGGATGCATATTCTAGCTGAATATTTAGCTTTGATAAGATTTGGACCACTCAATAAAAGATTCTTGCCATCTCAGTCTCTTTTTAAACATGCTTATTGGTGTTCAACTGGAAGGGAGTGGCACCTTGCTCTAAATAACCTCCAGGGGCTAAATGCTATTCGGTGGTGTGGTCCTTGACCCCTTAGGAATGTGAGGCTATATTCTGTGTCGTTCGGATCAGGGAAGCGGGACGAAGCCAGGAGTGGGTGAAGCATGCCCCATGATTTGATAAAGGTCGTACAAACTTCTCTTTTTACTTAGAGGAATGTTTCTCTAATCTTAGAGACTTCAAGGCCTGAATGCCTAGATAATTGTTGAATCTGGGCTGGTATCCCAAGCAAATTTGCTCCTGAGATTCCAGCTCTCTCTCCCTCAGAGGAGACAAACGTTAGTTCCCTGGTAGTGGTTCATCACTAAGTTGTCATCCAAAATACCATGACTCCTGAATTTACTTAATACTAGTATCCGTGTTAAACCAGTATCTTCCCTTACAAAAAATAGGCAGTTTATAACAGGATTTCTTATCAGGTAATAACCGTCTAGGTTTATTTTAAAACCCCTTTCTTGTTAGCTTAAGAAATAAAATCCAGCAATGACAGAAGATTAGGTTTCCCCCGGGGTGGGGTTCAGACAGTTTCTTCTTTGTGTTTGCCTCTCTTCTTTTGTAAGATGTGATCAGCAGCCGGTATTGGGAGGTCTGTGGGGGAAGGGATTAAGTTCTCCTCAGCTGGCTGTCCGAGGGTGTGGCTCTTTAACATTTTGGCTAACAGATGGTGACAAACCAACAGGTGCACCCAGATCACTGCACCAAGCTTTTTACATCTGCTGGGCGCACAGTGTGCTCACTGGGACTTCCCCCACGCCAGCTGGGGCCTTGGCTCCACTAAGCATGGCCCAGACAAGGTAGAGGGAGATGGAGGCCCATGACCTTCAACCGTTAGCCTACTGATATGTGCTTTAGAGGATAAGCAGGGCAAATATGCTTTGATCTGAATGGGGTACGGTGAAAAGAGAAACAAAGGGTGTAGACCCTGGGGTGAAGGCAGGAAGTGCCAGGCTGTTTTCGTAACAAAATCCCCTTTTCAGGATTTGACAGCTTCTCTCATTGGGCCAGATTTCTCTTTTAGCAAGGACACTGGCCTGCATTTATTGCCACCCTGGAAAATTGTTGTTGGAAGACTCAAAATTGTTAAATGGAAATATCCCAGAGAATCATCGAGACAATCGCCTTCGCAACAATAGCTAACCCTTCCTACGCTTGCTGCATGCCAGGCTCTGCCTGAATTATCCCACAGCAGCCCCAGAACAAGTCTGTGGGGCAGGTACTGTTTCTTTTCCCATTTTACAGTGGGGAAACTGAGGCACAGAGAGTCCAAGTGATTTGCCACCAGAAAAGAGCAGAGTATTTACAGATTCAACATTATTTAAACACGTATTTATTGAGTCTACTGTGTACGGGGCCCACACCTTCAAGCCAACTTTCAAAACCAAGTCGGCCTGACACCAAAGCCCTGACATTTAACAGCTGTGGAGAATTGTCAGGGATCAGTTTACTCTATTCACATGAAGGTGTAGAAAAGGAAAGACATACTTGGGGTCACTGTAAGTTGCAACTTCATATATTAAGTCCATTTGAAATTACTGGTTCTTTTGTTTCGGTTTTTGGTCTGATAATCAAGATCCTTACATCACACGGAACAAGGCTGTATCACCATGCTACTTTGCTTAATCTTAATCATTAACCTTATGTAAAGCCTAGGATTCTGAGGCTTAAGAATTCTCTCTCCTACACCTTTATCTTTACAGAGGAGGAGAACTACCCACAGAACTATTTCTTGTGATGTGCCCTGTGAGCGCACTGTTTGCTTTATAAGTCAGGAAGAAGCAGATGAATCGAGGAGCACGATTTTTCACACTTGTCTTCATGAGGGTGTCCAGCACTCCTCTGGGCATGTGATGTGTGGCCTGACAAAGGTTAAAGAAGGACAACATTGTCCCATATCTTTACGTTCCGTTAGTGTTCAATGAAGAACGCTGTAGTAACTAGTGCTTCATTGGTTTTTACCAATCTCCAATCCATCACCTTCCTCCGATGGGGGGTATCTCCTAAGGATTTAAGAGATACTGTGCTGCTGTTCTCTATTGTTTGTTTGCTTGTTTGCACCACCTACATGTCAGGCACTGTGTTGTGTCTTATATGCATCTTATCATTCCATCGCCTACAAAGCACTGTGATGTAGGTGCTAATACTGGCCCATTTTATACAGATGAGGAAACTGAGGCTTATTTTTTAAATAATTTTTTCAGTTTGTTGTTTTTTTAAAGATTTTATTTACTTATTTGAGAAAGAGAGAACACACATGAAAGAGGACATGAGCAGGGGAGAGGGGCAGAAGAAGAGGGAGAAGCAGACTCCCCACTGAGCGGGGACACCCAATGCAGGGCTCTGATCTCAGAGTCCTGGGATCAGAGCCCGAGTCAAACGCAGATGCTCAACCCACAAAACCACCCGGGCACCCCAAAATTGAGGTTTATAATGCTTGAGTAATTTGTATGAGATCTCACAGCTGGCAATTATATATTTGTAGGGTTTTTTGATTATTGACCAATATTCCCACTAAACTATGTCCTCTAAAGACAGAGATGGTGTCTGCTGAGATACTCTATTCATCCCAGGGTGCTTAAACTATTTAACAGGACCTTCATACACGTATGCTTAATAAATATTTATTTAATGATTAAATGAAAAAATAAGCGAATAAAGTTGGAGAACTAGAATTCAAAGTCATGCTTACTTAAATCAAGATTCTATCTTTTTAATCACTGGGCAAATGACCCCACATTGCTCAGAGTGGCTATGTTCTGCTCATTCACTAGGTATTGTTATGAACTGAATTCTGTTCAACACCACCCCTCCGATTTCATATATTCAAACCCTAACTATCATTGTGATTATATTTGGAGATACAGCCTTTAAGGAGGGAATCAAGGTTAAATGATGTCCTAAGGGTAGAGCCCTAATCAGATGGCAGTGTCGTTCTTATAAGAAGAGGGAAGACATCAGAACTTATTCCCCATGCCCACACAGAGAAGAGGCCATGTAAGGACGGAACAAAAAGGCAGCCATCTTCAAGCTAGGAGGAGAGGTCTCTCCAGAAACTGACCCTCATAACATCTTGAATTTGTCTACAGAACCATGAGAAAATAAATTTCTCTTCTTTAACCCACCCAGTCTGGTGTTTCGTTACAGCAGCTAACTCATCTGCTTTCATTTCTTGTTCCTCTAACTCCCCCTCTAACCCGAGTATCATTTATTGGAGATCTTCTAGCTGCTTCTGTTTCTTGGTCTTCCAAAAGCAGTTAGAGAGAATTGCCTTCCTCCTCTATATGCACTCTTTTTTTTCCCCCTATAATTTTTCAGCAAAGAAATGCAAATAAGCAGTTTTTTCTGCCTATTTGATCATCCTTTTTTCTTAGGAGGAATGAAATACCATGACAACTTAAGGACTGCTTGATGTAAATGAATGCTATGGATTCTCTGTAGTTGGAATTACCTTCCTGCACTGAGAGCCTCCCCAATTCACCGCCCTGGCCATCTCCCACCATGTCTGTACTCCAAGGCTGGTTTGTTATGGCCAATGTAGAGCAGCAACCATCAAGAAGGAAGAGGAGGAAGTAGGGACCTGACAATCCGAATAAAAGGCTAGTATGAAACCACGGGTTAGGGGTCCTGTTTCAGCCTGAGTCTGACTTTAAGCAGTCAATTGTACAAAATCTATAGCAAATTAAGTCATAATTCACCTTGTGATTTAGAATCAGGAGGATTCTAATCACCAGGTAATCCAGTTGGTGATTAGTTCTGGAAATCCAGTAGTAAGTGGGCATTTAGGAAAACAAACTATTTTTTTTTAAGATTTTATTTACTTATTTGACTGAAAGCGAGGGATCACAAGTAGGCAGAGCAGCAGGCAGAGAGAGAAAGCACTGTGAGAGAGATAGGGAAAGAGAAAGAAGGCTCCCCGCTGAGCAAAGAGCCTGATGCTGGGCCTGATCCCAGGACCCTGAGATGTTGACCTGAGTCGAAAGCAAAGGCTTAACCCACTGAGCTACCCTGGCACCGAAGGAAAACAAACTATTAAGAGAAGATTCAGGTTAAGGGTCTATGCCTAAAAAGATAGAGAGTCATTAACCTGAATAACCTAGCAGATCTGAACTAAAGAGGAAAGTCAAAAGATGTCAACATGGGGAGAGGAAAAGTGATCCAGAGGGCTTGGCCCAGGAAGGGAAGGGTTATTTATAGAAATGACTATATCCTGGGTTTGACTGGCAACAACCAGCCACATAAGAGCAGAGTCAAAGCCCCTGAAAGCACCAGAAGCTCCTAAAATAATTCCACGATAGCAGGAAGAATACTGAGAACTATCATATATTCCTGCCTCAATCACAGTTAGCTGTGGAACTGGGGAAGGCCTGAGCCGTGAGCTGGGATGTAAAACGCGCCGCTCTGCAGAGAACCAGGGGAAACTGAGGCAGGAGGCGTGAGAGGCCTGATCACAACCCTTCCATAGTCAGACCCTGGAGCAAATGCTTCCAGAGAGAACTTCTGAGCAGCATGAGGTTGGGGCCCTCCTGCACTGTGTTCCCTACTCCCTCCCATGAGTCTATCAGCGTTCTTGGCGCAAAATGGAGGCTCGATATACGCGGTAAGTGAGTGAATGAATGAATAATATAATACAGTCGGAAATGGGGATCTTTGAGCTCCAAACATTTAATTCCTCCAGTGTTTTCATCAGTGCCCGTGACAGTGGGTTAATTAACGTCTCTCGCAGTCAATATCAGCTACTCAGGAATCACCAGAAGTATGGCTCTTAATATTCAAGAAACCAATACTAATACAAATCGTGGGTGCTTCCAATAAGAAAACGTTTCCTGAATAAAAGTGGATCGATTTTTGCCACTCTCCTTTGAAAGGATTAAGGAGTTGGAGATAATCATTTAAATGATTAGTAAGATGATCTTTGAGGCTAAGAAAGTAAAGTTCGTTGGAAGCTCAAATGTTGAATTTCTTTGATTACTCCTTTATCATGGCCCAGTTATTAATAAGCTCCTACTTGCGATTTCCATTTCCTTTCCTCTGAACCAACGCACACAGGGCCGAAAGTGTTCAGCCCCGCCCGAGAGCACGTGGGTAGGGAGTCCCATACTCCCAGCCTCCTGGGAACGCAGATGTGCCCTGTGGGCGCATGCGCGCTGCGTGGAGCCTCGCCCGGGCCTCGGAGACCCGGGTTGTGTAGACTGGGTTGTTGCCTGCTCACTGACGGCTGCCCTTCCGTCCTGGTGGGTTTTTCAAGTGCAGTGGAACGGAAAACTCAGTTACTCTCGTTGCAAAGGAAAGAGTTCTCTATCAAACTGGGAGTCCCTCTCTGCTCTGTGGGCATATTTAAAATTAGGCAGAGCACAGCAGCCCCTTGTCTCGGCGAACGCAGCAACTCGCCCCGGGCCACACAAGAACAGCCAGGCACCGTGCCAGCTCCGGCGGCGACGGCGGGTTCCGGGGCGCAGACTCGGGGAGCCTCATTTTGAGTGTTAGATGGATCTTTGAGCCGCGCGCGTCTGCACAGACGGCGGAGAGATCCCTACAACAGTATTAACCCCATAGCTAAGATTAGCGGAGAATGTTTTTCGATCTTCGCAGTCATAATCTGCTCCTCGGGTGCAAACCGAGCACCAAATGCCAGGGCACTGTGAGAACAGGTGTACCAACCTCCACCTGGGACCGAGGGAGGGGAAGTAATGAGCTAAGAATGGCCGAATCCGAAGTTCCTAGGTAAGCAAGCTCTTAAACAAGTGTGCCCGGACTTATGGAGCTTGAAAATGCCCTCTTTGGCACGCCGCCTGCAATGCAGCCTCACATAAAGAAGCGCTTCATAAAGTGTGTTTCATGAACGGAGTCCCGCAAGATGGCTGTGCGGAAGCCGCAAACCTTCGCCCGCCCGGGCGCGGGAGCCCGGGAACGTCCTGTAGTAAAACACTCTGTTTAGCACAAAGCTCCCACTTACTTGACCGTAAAACTATTTTTATGCAATTACCTCTTAACACCCTTCCAAATAGTTTGCAGTTGCACACGCTTTGGAAAACTTGGCTCTGAAAGGCATTCAAATGTAGCTAGCATCTGAACGTGTGTGAGACTTCCAAAGGTAGGTTTGTTTTTTTTATTTTTAAATTTTTTATTGTATTTGTTTTTCCTGTATTATATCTTGGCTAATTGAAAATAATAACTTTAAAAAGGGGGAAAGAAGAAATACAGACTCCAAAGGTATATTTAAACAGAAGCCCTGGACTCCCCTAGGGCGATGGAATTTTATATTCCCCCTTCCCATTCTACTGTCCTTTTTATCTGAGGATACGAACTTGGACGAATACATGCATAAGTGAATAGAGGGTCTTATCTATCTCACTAAGGGACCAGTGCAATAAAGGTACTTTGGTTGAAGCATTTGAACTTAACCTTAAGGTAACATGGAGATCCATCCAGGGCAATACAGCAGCTTGCTTGTCTAAGAACCAAGAGCAGGGCATGAAAGGTTCTCCCTGTTTGAGAAAATATAACTTGACCCAACTTCTTCTCAATACTGCTGGAACTTGCACAAGCAAGAGAAGCTGCATAGGAGCATGTGCAGGAGATCTTCACTGCCAAAGTCCTTTCCGTTGCTATTCTGCAAGCCAGGTGTCCGGCTTCCCTGATGTGTCCCCTCACCACAGGATCCCCCACTTTACAAGGACTCTGGGCTTAGTTTAAGGCTCTTGTTATTAAAATTCTGGATGATTTTTTAACAAGGGTCCTACACTGTTGTTTTGCTCTGGGCCCTGCAAATGGTAGGGCTGGTCCTGCCCCCCTGGGGAACATGAGTCTGTCTTCTGGTACGTTCTTCAGCAGGGTCACTCTCTTGGCCTGTCCCAAGCATACCAACTGCTGTTGTCACCTCCACTGATCAGTTTAGACAACTTTTTGCAGTAAAACCTGAAGTAGTGAAAATACAGAATCTGGAATAAGAGAAAAGTGGGTTCAAACCTTGACAGGCACATTTACTAAGTGGGTTAAAGTTTAACATGCACATCTACCAAGGTTTAGACCTAAACACTGTTACCTTGCTTCTTGGGGCTTGAGCTTCGGGGCCAGTCCAGGTTGGGCTAGGGATGCCTGCCTACCTATCCCATTTTTCAAAAAGGGAAGTTGCTTGCGGACTGCAGAGATTGAGATGAATAATCTGGTATAGGAGTCACTTGATACCTGTTAAATCCTAAAAGTCAGTGTTTACACTGAGAACTTTGAAAAGAGAGCCAATGTGTTAGCTGATGCTTAAACTCATAATATGGTATAAAATCAATTAATTAGTTAAGTATACATGTATCTCCTTATTTATTTTTGAACAAAACATACGCATCTTATGTAGGCTAAAGTGCTTTCTGGTGCTAAATTGCAGAGACTCTTAGTGAACAAACTTGTGAAAACCCTTTGTCCCATTATCTTTTTATAGTTCTTGTTCTCTGCAAAGGGCATTTCTGTACCTTCTCACTGAGATCTGTGTGCATCAGACAGTGGGGTCTTTTGTAGAGCTTCTATGATAATTTCACTGGCTACCACGTTCTCCTACCTGTATCCATCAAAACTCCACATTTTAAGTAGTTTTTATTCAACGTAGTATTTTGATCAAAACATGAACTTCTAAGAGCAGACCCTTGTGGGTTTGAGTTTCAGCTTTTATTAGTTTTCCAGGGCTACCAAAACAAATTGCCACAAACCAGATGGCTTAAAACAATAGAAATCTTGTCTCTTACAGTTGTGGAGGACAAAAGTCCAAGATTAAGGTATTGGCAGGGTTGGTTCCTTCTGGAGGCTCTGAGGGAAGATCCACCTCTTCCAACTTCAGGTGGCTACCAGCAACTTTTGGTATTCTTTGGCTTGTAGATACATCACTCCAATATCTGCCCGCATCTTTCCATTACCTTCTCCTCTGTGTCTGTGACTCATATCTTCCTCTGCCTTTCTCTTATAAGAGCTTTTGTCAGCAGATTGAGGACTCATAAATCCAGGAGGATCTCATCTTCACATGTTTGACTTAATTACATCTGCAAAGACCTTTCTTCCAAAGAAGGTCATGTTCATATGTTCTGGAGATTAGGGCATGGACAATTCTTTGTGGGGCTGTCATTCAACCCATGTTGGTTGTTGCTGTGGCTTTGGGCCATCACTTGACATTGTTCAGCCTCAGTTTTTACCACCTGTAGTGTGGAGACTGCCTACTTCAGAAGCATTGTGAGAATCCGAGTACTTTGGGTAAGTGCACAATGCCAATGCCTACCACATAATAGATCCTGAAAGAATGGTAGCTGCTGTTATTATGATGTAGTTTTCTGCCATCTTTTCTCTTCCTGTGTACTGCACAGATTCATCCCTTATACTAATGTAATAAATAAGTGTACTTCACACTGCTGGTAACTTCAGTTGACTCCCATCATCAAAGAATGGCATCATCCTTTCCCAGATGAAGGGGAGAGGGTTTTATGGACCATTTTGATTCCATGTAGGAAAAGAAACAATTTTGAGACTGAGAACTACTTCCAAATGGGTGTACCCATCACCATGAAAATCCGTATGTATGGGCTCTTGCCATATGCTACTTGCACATTCCTTCCCTAACTGACCTCACTATAGCACCCTGGAGCCTGGGGGTGAACTATTAAGGAGACATTTAGCAGTGTGCAGTAAGAATTTATTTCATGAGTCCCTTTCTGATGAAAGAAGAGACTGTTAAAGCAAGGTGTTGTTGTTGTGTTGTTTTGGACAGCAAGAAAGTAGTCATAGTAAGAAAGTCTTTCAGTTTTGGATTTTTATTTATAGCATGTAAAAGAAAATTCAATTCCTAGCAGCTGAAACAATACAGGGTATGTTGGAAGTAGGGTGAACCCTAGCACTGAATGATTCAGCAACTCACAAGTCTCAGAAAGGATCTGCGCTCTTGCATTTTACTTGCTCTGTCTTCCATGGTGTTAGCATTGTGCAGAGGGTTGTCTTACTCACTTGATGTCAGGGAAGGGGCTGAAGAAGTCTAGGCTTCCTGTCTGTAACTTTCATCATCAAAATGGAGTGGGAGAACATGAGAGGGAAGTCCTAGTTGCTCTCCAAAATAAGTGAGAAATCACATGAAATTTCTCCTTATGTCTACTCCATTATAAATGGATTTTATGCCCATCTCTGAACCAGTCCTATTAGGGCATTTCCACACTTGGTGTGACTTTGGCTTGAGTTCCCTCAGCTGTCCTCTGTGACACAGGCAGGGTGGCAGTTCTGCAGCAAAGTGGATGAGTCAGCACTGTTGAGGACTCATCTGACATTTTTGTTTCTGGACTTAAAAGTCAGCCTAGTGGGATGTTAGTCTCCAGTAAGGTTCAGCAACACTTGGGTACTTGCATTTAACCAAGGTTGAAACTTGGCCTGATGGAAAAGGGAGAGAGAGTCAAGACAGTTAGCAGTGTTTGCTAGAAGATGAGTATTAAGATAGTCCACGGACTTTTAGCTTAGTAAGAAAGAAAGTGATAATATGACAGACCAAACTCGGTGATGAGATGGTCATTTTTATGAGTTGAAAGTCTCAGAGAGGCTAAAGAAATGTTCAAGTGTCATTGGACTTGAAGGTGGGGCTCAAGACTAGGATGCATGTCAGTTGAGATTTCAGTGTTGATGTGGTTATTCTTGATGACCAGGATCAGTGCACAGTGGGGTGCAAGGAAGATCCCCGGATGTAAGCAGTCACATAGGGGGTGGCCTGAGTGCTGGCTGATGAGCTGCATGGAAGGTAGTGCTATACAGTAAGGTGGTAAGCTGAAACACAAGGAGTTGTGACGGTCTTCTCCCTCTCTCAGTTCCCAATGGTAGAGTGTGCAGAAGCAGAACATCTTCAGCATTTTACTTGTGTCCCTTCCCCCAGGGGTGTGGCCAACAAGAACTGTAGTTTCATCTGAGTCCATACCAAGTATGTTCAGTTGGAAAGCAGCATAATCTAAAGTGTTAGATTATGATGCTTTAAGAATTCCAGAGTGTAATTTTTTTCTTCTGGATGCTGATGGTTGATGGATGACTGATTAGAGAGTTAAAAATAAAGAGATAATATGATTGACAACTTATAAATACCAGGGATTGTCGGAAGCACTGAAATCTCCTTGGTGGATTTTGCATATTTTATTTCTGGTGGAGAAAGGAGTCAGGGAGAGAGAAGGAGAGGAAAGAGACAGAGACAGAGACAGAGGGGGAGGGAGACACCCAGAGAAAATGAAGACAACATTTCCATCTGGGGTTTGTGCTTTTCTGAGTGCCGACTCATTTTGATAGATTATTAGAAAACTCATATTTGCTCATAAATGTGAAAAAATAGCAAATGTAAAATTTGCAAATTTATTCCTAAATGTAGTTAAATTCATAAATATTTAGACATTTTCTGTAAAGCTTCTAATTTATAACCTTTACATGAATCTATAATTTGGTATAAAAGCTTCTAAATGCAGTAGTAATGTCACAAATGTCTATAAATATTCACATCTCATTTACAAATGTTCTGCAAACCATGAGCTGAAGAAATTGTGAATGCAAACCATTTTTCAGGTGGATTTCTGCCTAGGTGAGTCAGGACAATGAACAATGAAAATCCTCAAGAGATAATTTTGAGACTGTGACTTCAGCCTTTTGCTTATATAGTCTAAAATTCTTTATTAAATAATAATTTAAAAAATTATAGATGCAACTAAAAATGAACAGACGCAAATACAAAACTTGAAAATCAAAATCTGAGACAGGTCGGAATAAGATTTATACAGATGTCAGGCAATACCGGATAGAATAGTGAGTCCTTGAATGCATCTTTCTGTGTTTCACTTTTTCATCTGTAAAATGTATTATTACATTTTTATAAAGTTTTTTTTTTCTCTTAATAGTAAGGATTATGAGAGTAACAGACACTCAACTCAAAAGTGCTTAAGAAACCAGAAACAAAAATTCTGTGGCTGGCATCCCAGAAAACTTCACGCCTGTCTAGATGCAGGGGCTGAAACTGGGACTCAGCCTCCACCTGCCCCGCCATTCCTAGTCTAATGCACCCGCGCGCAGGCGCGAAGCCATGTGAACGCTCTCACTTTTGGTCTCCTTCCCATTGTTCTGCTTTCCCTTCCACATTCTCAGCTCCGCTTTTTCAGGCTTATTTCACCCTTACACACAGTGACCCAATAGAAAGAGTTTCTTATTTCCAGTTATTCCCAAAGATATCCTGACAAAGTATCCTGAGATTGACTTGGAACATTTTCTGTCCCTGAACCCGTCATGACGTCCAGAATGGAATGCCACCCAACCAGTGACTTGGGTCCCGTTCTCACCCATGAAGCCAGGGGAACTTGGAGTCATGTGAATAGGAAGTGTAAAAGACTGGGTCTGGTATGGGTGTTGTCACCAGGAAAAGAGCGTTCTCGTGATATGAATAAAGTGAAACAATACAGTGGGTAAAACGCAGCAATGTATGAAAAACTTCAGGCAAAGTGTTTGGCACACAGGGAACCCTCAATTATCTCTACCATTAGCCACTACTTACCGTTGTTACTATACTCTCTCCTATAGGAAGAAAAGGGAGGGGATTCTAATAGGAAGTCTTTCAGTTTAGAAGAGGTGTTCCTTCTCAAAACTATCCAGAGAGTCTCAGGAAACCAGATTCTTCCTCTGATTCCTCTAACAGTAAACACGGGGTGATGAGAGGCCTGTCCTATCAACAAAGATCTATGGAGCCCCTATTGCATCCACGGTGCCAGGAGTCAGGAGTAAATCAGTGTGTTGGGCATTATCAATACACGACCACAGAGCAGAGTCTTTCTCTCTAATGGTTTTTTTCCATCTATAGTAACCTCTCCCCTCCCATGGAATCAAGCTCCCTTTTCTTGGGTTTGACAATGCTCTCACAACTATATGGCGGGAAATGTTGGTGCTTCATGAATGAGTTCAGCTGCAAAAAATGTGGGAAATATTTCTATATCCTCTGCAAAATGTGCTCAGTTGGATGCTAGATCATCCCACTTAACCCTTTTGGACTCACTTGCTTTTTCTTTGCTGCTCTCTAATTATCTGTACCTTACATTTATTTAGTGAATAAATTAGTACCATAAATGCTTCCTCTTTTTTCCAAGAATATATATATATTTTTAAACACTGAGGAGTTTCTTCTACTATTGGTCCCCCAGAATTTGGTAAAGAATTCTTTACCATCAAATTCATACCCTCCATTTGATTCTCTTTTAAATATTCTTGCTTTGTGTTTAGCCTTCCATACTGAAAATCTATAATTTTTTTAGTCTGTGGCCTCAAGAAGGCCTCTAGCTCTTTCATGGCAGCCATTCTCCTCTGAGTTGTCTTTGGTACTGGTCGTTTTTTTATTCAGGTGTAGTGAGCCAAGTATATGCATGCTCATGTGTTGCTGTTCTTGCTGGAGTTATTTGCCCAAAATCATGGTATAGGTACACCTGTTGACCCTTGACCCCAAATCATCTACAATTTCTTTCACCCAACTGCTACTTCTAATATTTCTTCTTGCTTTCTCTTTTCAAATATAAATTCATCCCCTTCCTAGCATTCCCACTATTTCTTTGGAAAACAGGGTTATGGCTGGCACCTACCACATAGGGTTATGTGGAGAGAATCTTGAAGAGTGTGGAGAATGTTGAACACTTTTCTGGAGTGTGGACGGCTGTCAGTGAACATTGACACACATTATAATTTTGATCATTACTATCAGAATAGCTTAGTTGAAGTTTGAGAACCCTCTTCTGAAATCAGTGTCTGACTTGGACAAGAACCTTTTACTTGAGTGACTCTCTCCTAGATTATAACCTTAAAAACTGAAAGATTTCTATGTGTGAAGCATCTGCATATAAAAATAATGAGTGTTTTGTAGACCTTGATTCTGCTTAAAAAGTACACATAATAAAAATAAGGACTTGGACTTTACAGATCTCAAATGAGTATGTAATTTAAAGGAAAATACGGAAACAACTAGTTGAAGGTCAGTTGAGAAGCTGGCAGAGACGACAGAATATTGGTCATGTCCTAGGTTTTCAGTTTCTTCCATAATATAAAAATTGTCTTTTAGTCACGGTGTAGTCTTTCTTGGAATCCTTATTTTAATTCTGTAACATTTATATTCCAGGAGTAACAGCAAATCTGCTGATTACTTATGAAAGCAGGGGGAAAAAAACATTTGCAATTACAGTCAAAATTAAAGTTATTTTCTAATCTTCTCATCTTTTTTAAGGAATGAGAAACTTTAAATATGGTCAACGTAGCACATTTGAAGTGTCAAACTTACTGAATTTTTCTAAGCCAATAGAATAATAATCTTCTGTAAAAACAGTGAGCATCTTACAGAATTTTTATCATTTGACCTGTTTAATATAAGTTGAAAAATTCCTCTTGTGTGAGTATACCATTGCATAATGCTGTATGCTGAGCTATTAAGATATATTTAGTAATTCCATTAGAACTGCACCACTGAGCAGGGCAGAGCATATGGAAAGAAGTTGGTGAAAAACTGATTAAACATTTATATCAAGTACATTTTGATTTAACTCACATAAATAATTCATTTTTATGTTTTCTTTCTTTCAAAATAAACCTTTTTGACACCTGCTGTGCTAAAAATAATGCTATCATGGCTGTAATAAAGAAAGTCTTAAAGCACGCAGCCATGACATCATCTGGAACCCATGCAGACACTAAGTTGTCAGCACATCAGTGGAGTAAAGGAAGACGTGGTGTTATTTATTATTTATTTAGGGCCTCAAAAATATATCAGGCTCAGTGGTGAGCAAAGCACCTGGCTGAATTTGAATATAGCATTTGTCTCAAGAAATGCTAAAAAATTAAAAGGCTCATGAAGACATGCAAAAAAACATGAAGAGAGAGCCATAAAGATACAGAATCTTGTTCTTTCCTATCAGCATGAGAACTGAGCTGACAGCTGAGTGAATGAACTGAAGCAAAGACCCCGAGAGACAGATGTTTCTCTTTACAATGGGAAGAGAGAGACATGGGCAAGAAGACAATACCTGGTGTGACCATGTGGTCACAGCATCATTCTAGAACAGTAATTCCCAAAGTAGGAAATAGCTACTACTGGGAGTACGAGGGGAGCTATTGGCTGGTGCCTAGGTTATTTGACTAATATTGACTAGTATTGAATCACAGCATCAAAAAAATAGTCCCATTTAATCTTCTTTCAGTGTGACTGGGTAAGTCCAGGGGAAGTTTTTAGTGGGCACTACTCTGTCCGTAACATCCCAATAACACTCTCCAGGCTTCTCTTGCTATCAAGAGACAAGGCTGCATGCCCACAGCATTTCTGGGCAGTGGAGTAGTAGATAATATCACCTAACTAAAATTTGGTAATGTGCCTTTATTCTAATTTTACCTACATATGGCATGTGATCGTTTTCCACGCACAGCATGATCTAAAAATACCTTTAACAGCATTCTGGCAAAAACATGAATCTATTTAATGAAAATTGTTATGTAAATAAGAGTAGACCACAGAGGCAGGCAGAATTATAATAATACTTGCAAACAAGCCCCCAACAGCTGGCTGATACTGGCATCTACCAAAGGAAAAGCTCTAGGGTGAGTGGAAAGAGGCTCTCTGTTTTGCCTCATTGTGGACCAAGAATACACAGATGATGGCAACGGCTAGCCTTCCAGACTCCCCTTAAGCCAACAGTTCCCACACATGCCAAAAAGGCATAGCTGATTGTAGGGTTGCTTATTGGTGAGATCCCGTTCAAAAAAAAACTTATTTATTCTGGAGGAAAACACATTTAAGCACCACAATTGATATTGGGAGAGAACACCTCCCATTTGGCACTTGCAAACTCAGATAGCATCTGCCTAACCAAATATTTGTATGAGTTTATTTTGTTGTGAGAGCTTCACTTAGAGGATGATTTTCCTTCATAATGCGCTCTTTCACAATTTCAAAAATAAAATTCCCTATAATCATTATCATGTCTATTAGGATCCAATATTGGCACGCATTCCTCTGGGTTACATTAATTCAGCTGAAGAGGAAAAAATGCCTGGGATGGGGGCCACAGGAGCCCTGCAGAGATTTTCCTCTGCTCCTGGAAGGGCACTTAGCAGGAATGGTCATCGGGAAAAGTGTGGGACTATCCCATTTTAAGCAGTGCTTCCCTTTGAAAAATAAAAATACTGGGTTACATTTATTATTTAAAATAACTTTCCCTATGTTTACGAAGTTAAATGCATTTTTGTTTTTAGAAACTTGCAAACTAAAAAAGAACAGAAGAAGCAAATGAACAGTAATCTCATCGCCCAGAGACAAACACTGTTAGTATTTTGTTACTGTTAGTATTTTGTTACTGTCGTCTCATCTTCCCTGTAGGACTTTAGAACAGCCTAATAAAAAAATAATCCCACATCAATTAATATTCTTCCTCAGCAGCAGTTTGTGTACCATGAACAGTGTTGAGACAGTGGATACAGAAGACACTGGGTTGTCTGGGACATTTTAATCAGCGAAGTTTAACTCTCATGTTCTTTCCATATTAGGATTTCACGTACAATTTCATTCAGTTTGAAGAATGAGAAAATGCTTTCTTCAATCATGGTTTTCATGGCTTCTTAATTTCCATGATTTAACCAGTTCTCTATTTTTTTCAAATTGTGGCTGTTCCTTTACTATTATAGATAAAAATCTCCATAAACAGCTCATCTATAAATATTTAGAATATACGTACAACATGGAAATAGAATTTTTCGGTTAAAGAGTATTAACATATTAAGGTTAATTTCCTCAGAAATGACACCAACTTTCTCTCCTAGCAGTAGTATGGTGAGCATATGTTTACTACAACTTTATCTTCATCGACTACAATTTCTCTTAAGTCTTTCCATTACATTTTAAATAAGAAATGTTCTATTTATTTACAATGTTAAAATGTGAATGAGGACAGTCAACAAATAACTTTAAAGGAGCTTGATATTATTCATTAATTAATGCTTACACTTCAGTGGGATCTGGAGAGCAAAATTACAATGATGTAGAAGTCACGCTTTCCTAATTAGTACTTCTATTCCATTATGTACAGTTGTTTATATAATGCTTTTTTCATCTAGAATGTAACATAAAAATTCAGGTTGGCATTCTGTTCTCCGATGTACATGCCAAATGTAAGAAAACAGGTACTCTGCATCAGTCATTGATAAGTTAGTGGATTACACACTGTCTACAGATCTCTACTCAAGCTAATGAGTGTTTATAAAATAGAAGCATTCTGTCTTCATTAGTGGCTAGAATTAATCGCCCTCTCCATATACAATACTTCCTTAGTACTTATATCTCCACTATAATCTTGATGACGTACTGCTTTGTGGTAGAGTTCTTTGAATACATATCTTATCCCTCCTTCTACATCCTATCTGATTTATCTGTAAATCCCTCATAGTGGTTAGTAAAATACTTGATGTATATTTCAATAAACTTGTATATTTGTTTGATAAATATTTACTGAGCACCTACTATGTACCAGAATTATGATAGTCATATCATAACCACAGCAACAGGTAAGAGGGAGGCAGTTCCTACTAATGTGGGCTTTCTGGATTGTGGAGTGAGCAAGTATTAATTAACTATATAAATATGTACAGAATTCCAATTGACTTCAGTGCCATAAAGTCACTGGCTACAGTGAGAAGACAGAAGAGAGAGGCATGATGGCGGCAATAGTAACAGTGATCTTGAGGAACCAGAAAGAGGGAAGAACATGTGTGGAGGCTATTGAATTAAAACGAAGATGGTAATATTGAAATGAGGAAAGTAATCATGTATGCTACTGTGTCTCTACTATGAGCAATAATGTAAATATTGACATTGAAACAGAATTATTGATGAGGGAGAGTCACCCGATTTGCTTTTCATTAATATCATGTATCTCTTATATAGATTTTAATTGTACAATATTTGACATCTTACATACATGCACACACACACTCATGCACCCCTTGCCCCCCCCCACAGTTACTATTCCAAGCCCTGACCAACTAGGAAGATGGCTCTGTTTTTCCAAAACTGGGAACTCGTCCTCAGAAGTTGCCTCTGATTCTGAATTCTCACTGGATTCCAACCTGCATTCTCCTGAAGAGGGGATGAGAGTGGAGGTTGATCAAATATCCCATTTAGTTGGGGTTCCTTGATACCACTCTCCAGTAGTGCACAATCTCTGCATGGAAAGAGGGCTGGAAACTATGGACCATCCCCACAATTCCTTTTGAGCTTGCTATCTTCTGACTGAAGCCGAACTCTATAAACACTATAAACTCTATACACTGTGCTTGAATGGCCTGATGTCTCCCCAGCTCCTTCCTACCTCAGTTGATGCAGTAACTGCTGTGGACTAGAAAGCAACAGAAATTTCATCATACTGTTATGGTTCCACACAACTTCTCTCTTAGGGCTTTAAGAGCGCCCTTTGAACACCTCCATATCATCCTGTGATATGTGCTCTTCTTTTGCTTTAGAACAAACTTGCCTTGAATTTAGCTGATGGAAAGAAATGGTGGCAATTTGAGAGAGCACTAGGATTCTTATATTTGAGTCAGTGATTTTTCTTCAGATTGTTCTGTGTCATATTTTCAAGCTATCACTAGGTGTTTTTTTCTTTCACAAAGTAAAACATGTTTTTATTAAAATCATATACAGAATATAACTTTGCCCCCAAGAACTTATGCATGTTTATTTTATTGCATCATTTGTTTTTCTTAGTGAAACACAAGGTGGGGGAGATGCTAAATTGGGATATTAGCTTTTATGAGGTTCATTAAATGACTGTGAAAAGAGAATCAGGAGAAAGAAAATTTGGCCAACTTCTCACCAGAGATGAAAGTTGCTGTCCAGCTCTACAGAGAGACTCTTGGTAGGAGTTAATTTGGTTTTGAGTGATATATTGGTCACTGGCTGGACAATCTTATTTTTACTTCATCACCAATGCATGTAAAACAGTGTATTTGCACATCAATTCATAACTACCTATTTGACAGAGAAAATATGAGTCTTAATTAGGTCATTTTATATCACTACAGATAAAAATGGATGCTAGCAGGTAGTAGACATTCATAGGTTAATCTTTACTCTCTGTCCAGGAGTTGTATGCATACTGATACATTATATCAAATCAGAGAATTAGTTTCCCAAACTTCAACACTTTATGGAACGTGTTTCATCTCAAGCTTTTATTTTTCTTCCATGTATAGCAAAACAAAGTTAGTTTTAATTATTAGTAACAGGTAAATTCAAGATGTCAGTGCCTCGAGTTTTCTGGCTCAGTGACTTTCAACTATAATCTGCAGTATTCAAAGTACTTTCATATTCATTTTCTTCCTTGATTTCTCCAACAGTTCTGGAATGGAAACAAAATAGATGTTTGAGTGTGGCTAAGCAGGGGGTCCAAGATAATCAGTATTGTTCCCATCTTAGAAAATTTCACCAGCCCAAAAGAAGAGCCCAGACTTAAATGAAAGCACTGGGGACATGGAGTTCTTCTGCCTGTTGGCCGATTGGATCATTAGAAGAACATCTGAGCCATTAGCATATAGATCTTACATGACCTGGATAAGGCATAGACAGATGAGGAAGTAAAATGAATATAAGTTCAAAATCCCTCAAAGTTTCCCAATAAAAATATTTTCAGTGAGTCATTTGGTTAAAACTTGTGCAGTCATTTTTGGGTAGCAGTTATTTCAAAGCAAGTTTTGCCTACTGGAGATTATCAATATTGAAATTAACTTACATTATTGCATGTATTGACTTACATGAAAGGGCTTATAAATTGTACTAGGGTCCTTACTATTAGTCTGATCTCTAGATAGTCAAGCAGAAAGAGGAGAACATGGACATTGGACCCAAACAGAATTAAATCTGGACTACCGCTTTGCTACTTCCCTGCTATGTGGCCTTGGACAAGTTATTTAAGACCCTGTTCTTCATCTCAGGGTTGTTACGATCATCGGATGAGATAATGTCTGTGAATGTACCTAGCACAGTGCTTGGCTATATGAAGGCTCTCTCTCAAAGGTAACTACTACTATTCAAAGGAACTAAGGTAGAGTCCATCTGCTCCATCCCTTTTGCTAAACTCAAGTCTAGAAACAGAAGGAAAGGGGTCAAAGAAGTTAAGGGATTCCAGATGTAGCCAAAGCCACAGGGTGGTAGAAGGTTGTCTGAGAGCCTGGATGCCAGAAGGAAAGTGGGAACCAGAAAAAGGAAAACTTCCGCCCCCCACCCTGCTGCTACTCAGTCTTCTTTTTCTTTTCCTTCTACTTTTTTTTTTAATCTTTGAACTACTTAATAAACACTAATTAACCCTGTGCCCTGTGAGACAGACTTGCCTAGAGCACCATGCTCTTAAGAACTATACACATCTCCTATAATTGACTTGGTTACTCTCCTTGCCTGGGATAGCAGGAAGGCTTTCTTTCACCAGCATCTTAGGACCGCAGAGAAAAGCTCACCTAAGTGTACCTATATATGATCTCATGAAATTGAAAGTTTAATCCAAGTGCAGCAGAGAACAGATACCAACCTTCTAGCACAAAAAAATCCTGATTTAAATTAATAGGAGAAGATTGAGCCAAAATGATTCTTTAAGCCTTATAAAAAAAATAAGTGAGCAAAAAGTGAGCACTTAAAACATCATGCACTTATGTGCATAAGATAGGTTTGATGATGCACACACACTCAAACATGCTGAAAACTCATAGGTTATTGTAAAGTCCCTTTTCTCCCTCTGTGGCCAAAGCAACTGCTAAGGATCTTTCAAGTTCAAACTGTGCAGTATTGAGAATTTTCTTTTAGTGTTAAGCCTTTTCTGCCAAGCACCTGCTGTCTCTAGAGTCCTCTTGCATATGTCTGCTTTGAACGGCTCTCTGTTTATTTTTGCATGTTTATGTACCTCCAGTTGATCACCTTTTCCTTGAAGATGGAGATCTGGTTGTTCCTGGTTTGATTCCTCCTTATTGCCTGGTCTGGCAAAGCACACAAGATATTGTTAAGCATCCGAATTTTGATTGGCTCCATTGCTGCTTGACATACACTCTCTCCGTCTACGTGGTCATTCATTTGGGCTTCTCTGCCCAGGTGATGGCTTCTGCTCACACTCTCTCCATAACTTTGACTCCTCTTCCATTTCTATTGTCCATCCATACTTCAAAGGCCCAAATCTAGCATCAGCTTCTCTGAGAACATTCTGTCCACTGGATCATTCCCTTTCCTGGATTCAGATCACGCTGTCCAGCATAACATTCAATTATTCCCAGCTGCTTCATGGTTTCTGGGTTTATTTCTACAACTAAGGGCCTTCAGGAGAAATGCTTTTGTCTGAGATGTCTTTCATTGATTGACTCAACAAATATAAGTCTTTTGTTATCCCCAGTTGCCTAACTAGTGCATGGTAGAAATGTAGTAGATACTCAATAAGTACAGGTTGTTTGTTCAGACCAGCCACAATTTCCAACAGGGGTCTCATCTCCAGTAAAAGGCTTTCCTTGGATTTTACTAGGAAAGTGATGCTAGTTTTAAGTTGCACTTGGCTTTATGTATCTGTCCCAAAGTTTTACCTTGCATTTCTTGTTAAAACAGGATAGACAATTTTTGGCCATTAAAAGGGTCGGGGGATAAATAATATATTGTTATAGTTGTCGCTATTGCACGTGTTTTTTGTTTCTGTCCCAGTGTTCAACGCTCCTCCTCTGATCTACCCACTGCCCATCTCTGCAGCCCCTTCTCTCATCACTCCTGCCCCTGACCACTATTTTCTAGACATTCTCACTTCTTTGAATTCTTGTAACTCGCCGTGGCCTCTCTGGCTTTTAGGTCTTTCTGCACAAGCTGTAGAATCTTGAAGAATTATCTCCCAGCTCCAGCCCCTCTTATCTCCTTTCTCCTATCTCACTCTGACTGACCTTTTAGGATTCAGCTTGAATGTCACCTTTTCTGGAAGGTCTTTTCTGATGCTGCAGCCTAAGGAGATATGAACTCTCAGAATATGCTATACTTCCCCAGGGAGAAGATGTCATCCATTATCAGTGCCTGAAAGCTAAGCTTGAGGAGTCAGGTCCTATGTCTGTTTTGTTTACCATTAATATCTTCAGGGCAAGATATAGGTGACACAGGTGCCCATTACCTACTACTGAGCGAATGGTCATAAAGGATCTGTATAAGGGAGTACGACATTCTGCTTCTCCCAAGTAACCTAATAGAAGGTTCCTATTGGTTTGTTCATTCCCTAATTTATCCTAATAGCTCAGTTTATTTATTTATTTTTTTAAGTTTTGGAACCCCCTCCCCACCCAGTACATAAAATTACATTAATCATAATCCTTGTTTCCTTTTGAATTGCTTAATTGGAGAAATTCTGGCAAGCATTTTTCTAGAACAACATCATTCTTTGTAGGATGGCACATTCTCTTTGAACATGTTCCAAGAGTGTGCCCATTTAAATATTTACTTGGAAGTGTCTTTTGTTTTTAAGAAACTTATTTGGAAATTCTGAGTGCAAATTATGGCTATGTAATCCATTTGGACAAAAGCAAGCTGGTTGCCAGGTTACCATTTTAAATGGGCTCATAAAATAGCGCTTGGTAATATCACTTTAATCCAGTGTTTACTGTACCTGGCAACTGTCCTCCTTGTAAGCCTCAAAAGTATTTAGATAGGATATGGTTTCTAATGACCGAGGGACCACCACCGCTCCGTAAATAGGATTAGAGGCAAGACTAAGATATTTTGCTTCTCATAGTATGCATTTAAATATAAGAGTTAAATTTGGCAAACTGGATAAGTTTCTTTTATGTACATGAGTGCTTTTCTTGCTTGGACTATTTCATTTATTGGAATCATAGAGGGGCTACTTAACACTTGAGGAAATGCTGTCATATTTGGTTCTGCTTCTGGAAACATTCAGAAAGGCGGCCCAGCCCCACGGTGCGAACACCGGCGCGCGCCTCAGCGTGCAGGTGGGTGGACAGCCGCGCCGCGCGCCTGCAGCTGCGTCTCCCTGGCAGGCAGCTCGGGCTCTCAGCTGTGTGCAGCCCCCAAAAATAGACACTTTCCCCTTCGTTTCCTTTCCTGACTCACCTCAAGGATAATGAGACTTTCCACGTACAAAAAGCACAGCTTTCTTTATTTGTCTGCTCACAGAATCACCTCCTAACTGCTGGAGTGCGAAGGATTAAATGGACACGGTTTGATTTCTTCTCTAATGCACCCCAGCACAGGGGTCCCCAGAAGCCTGTTGTGTGCCGAGGGCTTTGAGTCTCAGGAATCTCAGAGGCTTCTTTTTAAAGAACTAGCTGCCCTTCCTGAGACCTTTGCGAAAGCGTTGAGGAGAGTGTCTGTATGAAAAAGTTCTGTTAATGGTTTTGTGCAGTAAAGAACAAGTCGCTCCCCGCCCCCCACAACCGCCCCCCTTTTTTTCTTTTTTGGCTTATAGCAGAGTCTGCTAGTTAGTCACCAACTGTTTGCCTTTTCCTTCTGGGCACACACAACTAGGCCACATGTCCCAGCCTCGCTCTCGGGGCGAGGAACAGCTGTGGGATTAAATCTCGGCCAATGCAATGTGGGGAGAAGGGATGTGCACTCTTTCCAGGCCTGGCCAATAAAATCTCCTGCTCAGCCCTCCACACTCTGCCTGCTGCCTGCAGGGACAGTGTCGGGGTCTCAGAGACTCTGAATAGAAGGGGCCGCCGTGGAGTGTTCTGCTGACCACCACTGGACCGTGAAGTGAGCAAGAAATCAACTTGTGTTGTGTAAAGCCATTGAGGTTTTGGGGGTGGGGTGGTTGTTGGGGAGTTAACCCAACCTGACAATGGCAGAGCTCTTTAACCCCTGCGACCTTCATAGACTCATGAAAACCCATGAAAATGGCCAGCGTGAAAGAAAAGCAGCAGTCAACAGTGAAGCTAACATGCGGCCTGAATGGGGAGGGTGGAACTAAGCTGGGATGCCCGCCCCTGCTCAGCCTGCCCCTGCCCCTTTGAAAGGGCTGTAGTGGCCCGGAAGCCCATGTCCCCTTCCTCCTGCCTTGTTTTGCAGGACCTCTTATTTTGCCGGGACCTCTTCAAAATGCGCCTACAAACTGTCATCACCTTTACAGACCACACAGGCATTGATAATTCTGTCCTGTACCATAGGGGCAATTCTACTCCTGTCCTTCTCTTGCTCTCTTCTACACAGGAACATATTCTTTAATGTGGAGAGTAGTTGTACTTGGCCTTGAGACCAGAGGCTCATTACAGGCTTTTGGGGGTCACAAGATGTGCTTGTAAAAACAGTGGTTGTATTCACTAGACATGCTTCTCCTTTTTTGTTTAAGCTTAAGAATATGTCCGAGAAGCAAACCAAAAACCAAACCAAACCAAACCAAAACAGTGGTGTAGATTTGGCAGCGATTCAGTTAATCTGATCACCATAGCCAGAGAAACCAGGTAATTCAAGCTGAAAATGAAAATTCACTTAGATAAGGTGTTTTCAGTTAGGGCCACCCAGGAACATCTGCCAGCTTGTAAGCTGTCAAGTTTTTGAAGAGTTTTATTTTCTTGGGAAGTACAAGTGTAAAAGTAGCCCTGTACTTGAAATAACCTTTTCTCTCCCCACATAGCCTTGGGCAACCAGGTCCCAGAAAGGAAGCAGGCATCCCCTCTGAAAAAGCTTTATCTCAGGAAGAGGGGGAGTCCCATTCCCCCCCACCCCAGCTATGCTATAGCCCTCCAAATATCTCAGCCACAGCAGAGTTGGCCATCTTTTAGCACCTGCATTGGTGAATCTCCCCATGGCCTCTAAATTGAATTTTTAAAAATTGACTCTAAAATTTTCCAAGGGCTATGGGATAGAGGGAAATTGGAGATTAGAGTCCAAAAGGGGCTGTGGAGGATACAGTGGAAATTTAAACTGCCTTCTATGTGCACAGCTGCCCCGTGAATAATGCTTTCGCCCAGTAACATCTGCCTTGGGCCTCACCACACCCTGGGGTTCGGTAATGCAAACCGTGCTGGGGGATTATCCTTGTGTGGGTTCTCTCCCGAAACCGTGGCTGGTTCCAAATGGAACTGTTGGCGATCCAGAAACAAAGTGGACTCCCTTTTAGGAAGCTGTACTAAGGAGATTAAGAAACTATGGAGAGCTACGGACATTTTCCATGTTACTTAGAACTTGACCAGACTTAGCTTTAATCAAAGTGAATCAACCCACGTGAGGCAGATCAGAGGAGAGATCCAAATGAGGATGAATGCTAATGCAATGGGGGCACCGAGGGCCTTACTGGTAATAGGCAAGAAAGCCTCTTTCTCCAAATGCGAGAGATGCTCTACTGTGCGCGGCCATATGTCTGCTGCAATCTGCAGCCGTATGGAGGAAGAACTCTCTCGACCCCAAGGCACTATGTTGAGCATGGAACAAAATTGACAGTGCCCGAGGGTGAAAGGCATTCGCCGGGTTTCCAAGACAATCGAAACATTTTAGTAACAAAGGTGTTAGTAAATGAATATGATGCTGATTGCTGTCCGCATTATTTGATCAAAGGTGAAAGAAGAGAGAGGTGTTTTTTTTTCTTTTAATTTTCCAAAATTGACCACTATAATAGCAAGGGTTTCATTTTCTTTTAAAACACAAGAACACCGACATAGCCAAACATTTAACACTCTTTGCAAAGGTACAACAGGGGAGACTCTGCACACACCCCAATAAAATTGACAGTTTTTCAAATAATGTTTGGGACTTTTCCTCAGACATGCCTTCAGAAACTGTGGCGTATATTATGTAAGTACTCAGGAGTGGCCACTCTCTGTGTATAAACTGCAGCTTTGATTTTTTCCTAAATAGCCATAAGTTATAAACCTATGTGTAATGATTAAGGATGTGATCAAAGTGCTTCATTTGGGGGGGAGGGGGAAGGAACGCTTTAACTTTAAATGTAATGAAATGAAACTTTGATACCAAATTAACATTTGGTTAATTTGCAAAGTGACTCTAAAAACAGGATCTAAAAGGAATTTCTGAAATGCTTTGCACTTTGGGAAAATTCTGGAATATGTGGCTTAGTCCCAAAGGTGATTTGACAGGGAAATATTTATTTGGATGTTTGTGCCCTGGTGTAATTGTTTAAAAGGCCAATATGACAGAGTTTAAAGAGGGCTTCTTGCTATTCGCTTTTAGTAATGAAGGATTAGATAATCTGGACAGCCTCCTGCTGAGGACAACTAGGAAATCATGTATGTGCGTTGGTGGGGGTGGGTAGGTGTGTGTGTGTGTCTCAAAGGCATGGGGAAGCCAGCAAGGCATGGTAGGATTACAGGGTCAGTATTTTGAAGAAGACAGAACTTCAAAGAGAAGAATTCTGCCTTGGGGGAAGCTTTTACTCTGTCAGGTCCAGAATGGGCGGCTCAGTAACTGAGAAGCTCACAGTGCTCACAGAAGGTCCTACGGAGTCAGGGGGACTAAAGCTAGAACACAGGGGTTGCTGCTGGTGCTGGTAAAACCAGTATTTGGGGTTAAAATCCCAAAGATGTCTAGAGTAAGGAATTTAAGAATCAGGGTAAACCAGAAGCACAGGATTTATCCAAGGGATTGAAGTTTAGATGTAAACGATCAGAATTCTTAAAAATAGATAAAGATGTGCCCATATTACCAGTGTGCATAGCTTCCTGCTAGAAAGTCATTGTAAGTCATCTCTAGGGAAGGGTAACATCGGTATAGGGCTAGCTTTGTCTCTATAATTTTTCAGGTACAATATTCAGTAAGTAATCAAAAATAATCAGGCACATGAAGAGATAAGACAACATGAGGGGAAAATGGACCATAGAAACACTCTGAACTTCAGATAAAAACTTCAGAATACCTATGCTTGATATATCTTAGGACATAACGGATATTATGGAGAAGTTAGCCAGAACCGGAAACTATTTTTTTTAAAACTACATAGAAATCAAGAACTCAATCAAAGCAATAGCATTTTAGACACAATTGAAGAATGAATAAATTAATCAAACCTAGATCAAAAGGAAATATCCAAAATGAGCAACGGTGAGTAAAGATAATCTGAAATTTAAAAGAGAGGGAGAAAAACATGGAAGGCAGTATGAAAAGGTATAATGGACAAAAAATTCGAGAGCTAGAAACGAGAGAAAACTGGGCATTAGTGAGCAAATAAAATGATAATAGCTGATTATTCTCCCAAACTGAAGAAAACATCAAGCCCCATATTCAAGAAGAATCATGAGTCCCAAGAAAGATTTAAAAAAATAAAATTTCACCCAGATACATCCTAGTAAAACTGCTAAAACTCAACAGGGGGAAAAATGTCTAAAAACGATAGGGCAAAAAAGAAAAGAAAGATTTAGACTGACTACTATCTTCTGAAAAGTAGTAGTGGAAATTGGGTGAGAATACACTAACATCTTTAAACCAAAGAAACAAATATCTACCAACTCAGCATTCTAGAGCCAGTGAAAACCCTTTCAAGCATAAAGGTAAAATGCAGGCTAAAATAAAAAAAAATAATAATAATAAAAACTGTACAAATTCATCACCACCAGATCTGAGCTAAAATACTAACAAGTGTTTTTCAGGCAGACATAAAGCAATCTCAGATGAAAAGGTATAGATTCAGGAGGAATTAAGCAGCAAAATACCATCCACCACAACTTAAATATGTGCCCAAATCTAAAATAATGCTAATTGTAATAAATGATACCAATGATGTATCATGGAGTTTAAAATGTACTAAGACTTCAGATACACAAAAACAATGGTTCAAGTGTCCTAAGGTCCTCATGTTGGCAGATGTTAGTAATTTCTCATGTTAATAATTACTACAACAGCTTGAATGAACCCAGGGTGCACATGGCCATCTCTAGGAGCAACAGTAAAAGAATAAGAAAAGCTAACAGAAGTGAATACCTCATATAAGTTGAAGCATGCAGTTTTTGTCTTTCTATGACTTATTTCATTTAACATAATGATATCAAGGTTCATCTTTGTCACTGCATATTGTCAAATTTCTTTCTTCTTAAGGCTGAAGAGTGTAGACACTATCAGAAACATCTACACCTATCTGCTTTTGCAATGAAATTAGTTAATTCATAGGATCAAAGAATGGAATTCCAAGGGCCTGGAGAGAGAAGAAAATCGGCAGTTACCAATGAAAGCACAAGCCAGCTGTACAACATTATACGTATAGTCAAGTATAATGTGTGGTGTACTTAATCAGTTGAGGGGTACCTGGGTGCTCAGTGGGTTAAGCCTCTGCCTTCAGTTCAGGTCATGATCTCAGGGTCCTGGGATCGAGCCCCGCATCGGGCTCTCTGTTCAGGGGGAGACTGCTTCCATCTCTCTCTCTCTCTCTGCCTGGTTGTGATCTGTCTGTCAAATAAATAGACCCTTAAAAAAAATTAGTTGAGGGGGTAGAGCTCATGTTAAGGGTTCTTACCAAAATGAAATAATAAAATAAAATGAAATAAAATAATAGAGGCAGAACTGGAATAGGTTAAAAAATAACAAATAATTTTAAAAGAAAGCAGGGGTGGACAGCTTAGGGCAGGTGAAGAAAAGATACATAGAGCAAGCAGGACAGATAAAAAGCAAATCACCAGATAAATGATTTAGACCAAAATACAGCAGTAATTGTGTAAATATAAATAAACAATATTTAACAGGAGATCCTGCTGATTAAATATGACTAAAAAATAAAAAGTATAAGGTTTGGAAAGAAAGAAAGAAGGCTTTATTATCAATACATACTATAATAATATGTATGTCAAAAATCCAAAAAATCTACAGATAAGTTATGGGAATAATAGATGAGTTTAGCTGAATGTAAGAACAATTTTAAAGCCAACTTCTTATCCTCTCTCTTTTCTTTTCTTTTTCCTTCTTTCTTGTCCTTATCTCGTTTCCCTTCCTCTTGGTTCTTGCTTCTTTCTTTTCTCCTTTCTCCCTCCTCCTCTCCCCCTACTCCTCCTCTTTCTTTTTCTTCTTCTTGTCCTTTCCCTTCTCCTTTTCCTTCTTCCCCTCCTCCTCCTCCTTCTCCTCCTCCTTCTCCTTCTAATAAATTCACATGTCAGCTTCCAAATAAAAAGACTATGGCTTCTACCTTGACATCTCTTTCTTAGGCACTTGGTCTCTCTCCTTCTCCCTTGCTTTCTCTTTGGCTGCCCACTTCTAGGGAAAGCAGAAGCCATCTTGTGAGATAGCACTTGCAGACGGGCTCATATAGCAAAGGTCTGCCGACATGACTCAGCTTAGAAGTGAAGTTGTTGTTATTTTTTTTTAAAAAGATTTATTTATTTGGGAGAGAGAGAGAGCACACACACATGCAAAGGCATGAGCATGGAGGAAGGGCAAAGAGAGAGGGAGAGAGAGAATCCCCAAGCGGACTCCCTGCTGAATGCAGATTACTGTCATGGACCTGGTATCTGTGTTCTTGGGAGCTGGCCTGGTGCTGGGGTGAGTGGGAACCTGAGTTCACAGGAAACATCTGGTAATGGCGTCCATGGTGAAGTTGGGAGCTCACTTTACTCTCCTTCTCATGTGAGGAGGGTGTCTCCCTCCAGACTGGACTGCACTTGCTTGAAAGAAGAGAGATGGGGGGTAGTGTGAAACTGTTTTCCTACCCTTCTCATCTTTGCTCATTTCAGTGCTCTACCCAGGTGCCGTAGCCCCTCATGTGGAATGCTTACTTCTTGTGAAGTTATTTTTGTATGCAGATAGTTACTCCAATTGGTGTCTCTGAGAGAGGATTAAACGCTAGAATTTTCTATATTGCCATCTTGCCAATGTTAATCTCTGAGCTCATCATATTTATCTTCCATGATAAAAGTGATTTAAATCACTATATTTGAGTAACAAATCTAGAAACTTTAGCCTGTAATCACAAAGTATTTAAAATAATTAATTAACATCTTTGCAAATAAATTACACAGTTATACCAGAAAACAAAATACATTAAAATAATTAAAAATCTTACTGCCCCAGAGGGTAACATTATGACCAGTTATTACCCTATAAACTTAGCTATTCAATCTTCAGGTAGACAAACAACTTTTAATTTATTTCTTCAACATTCAACATTTAACAAATGTTGGTCCCTCTTAGAAGCTGCACCCTGAATACAAAGATGAATAAGATATAGTTTATGACGAAGCTACTCACATTCAATGTAAGAAAAATAGTCAAGAGATTCATTCCCTCATCTACTCAAAATTTATTGAACACTACTAGATGATGGATGGTCGAAGATGAATGGTCTTCGCGGCCTCTGCTCTTGAAGAGCACACAAACTAGAGAGCACGAAAAATTCTGATAACACGGTCTAAGTTTTATGATAAAGGACAGAAGAAGAAACAGCTGACTCCCCGTGGGTAAAATGGTAGTCAGGAGGAGGTGACAGTTTGAGCTGTGTCCTAAGACATGAGTAGAAATAGCATCATGGACAGAGACGCAGGGGTATGTCAGCAGGTTTGGAGAGCTAGAGTAGTTCACAGAGACCAGAAGCAAGGTGTGGAAGAAGACAATGTGCTAATCACATGGGACTTTATTGGGTTTTTTTGACATGGCATGATTATTAGACAATTTTAATGAGACGAGTGACATGTTCATGTTGTGTTTCAGAAATGAAACTCAAATGGCAGTTGGAGGATATTCAGGAAATCAGGACAGCCTGCAAGTCCTGAGTGTGAGAGAAAGGAGGTGGTCTCTACAGAAGACACTTCAGATGGCGTCCTAAAGATACTGCCAACTGCTTGTGTGTGGTGAGGGCAAGGGCTGGATTTTTAGTGGCCCCTTCCAGCTTTGGGACAAGCAAGAGTACAGAGGGAAAGTTTTGAATTATGTTTACACTTGTTGAGTTTTAAATGTTTAAGGAATAAACAGAGAAGGATGACCTGGAGAGCAAAGACCGCATTTGAATCTCAATAGATTTTTTAGATTTTTTTTTTTAGTTTTTAAATTTTTTTAAATTAACGTATAATGTTATTAGCACCAGGGGTACAGATTTGTGAATCATCAGGCTTACACACTTCACAGTACTCACCATAGCACATACCCTCCCAGATTTTTTTTTTTTAATATTTATTTATTTGACAGAGATCACAAGTAGACAGAGAGTTAGGCAGAGAGAGGAGGAAGCAGGCTCCCCATGGAGCAGAGAGCCCAATGCGGGGCTTGATCCCAGGACTCTGGGATCATGACCTGAGCCGAAGCCAGAGGCTTTAACCCACTGAGCCACCCAGGTGCCCCACCCTCCCAGATTTTTGCCATAAATCCATAACCTTTTTTTCTTGATAAATGCCAATAAGAATATCCTCAGAGCTAGAAACTAAATGTGTTTATGTTAATGATTACCCTTTTCTAGTGAAGCCCGATAAACCTTTTAGAACAAGAGTAAATTCTGTGGGTCCTTTGGGTAAAGTACTATCAGTCCTCCACAAATAGTTCAATGAATATCAAAATCTCCTTTCCCCTTTCTGAGAGTCTGAAACATCCTCCTCTGAACATCCCACTCTTAACACTGACCACAAAACAATTCTCCAAAAAAGGATTTTAGGTTGAATCTGAAAATAAAATTAAGCTTATAATTTTGAAATTGTGAAGAGCTGGAACTTACCTTGAACTTATCTCCTGCATTGATCTTCTCTTCCTCCCTCATGTAGTTACTGGTATGAGAGAGAGTCTTACTTTAAATTTGTAAATTCTCTGGCCTTCTTTTCTAAAATATTTTCATCATCCTGGTGTTGCTATTTATTTCCTGAATAGTCACTTATTTTTTCCTTCTGTGCAGACATTATTTCCCTAATTATATCATCAATTCACTGAGAGCGTTGTCTTCCATGTCTTTGTATTTTCGAAGGCCTTCAGTACAGCATTGTACACAGAGTCTATACTCAGGAATATTTGCTGATGGTTATTTGATATGTTATTTTGACTAATGAAATGATGTTATTTACTATTTTTAATAAGTCAAAGTTTCAATTTAAGCTTCAAGTCTTGGATTTGAGGAATAAGATGTCTGGATTTTCAAAAGGGGTGCTAACTTTCTTGGAAAATACATATCATTTCCCTCACAAAGTCAACCTCCTTGATTTTTTATTGATGCATTTTCTGGATTATAAAAGGAAACTAAGTCTGATTCACAAAGAAGGGTGGTAACTCATGTTTTAATAGTTAGAGTATTAATACTGGTTTTTCCCCTGCTACTTTTTCCCACAGTTTGCCAAAGAAAAGAACAAAACCCACAAAACCCACAGTGACCTCTCTCATGTCCTGTTAAGCCAACTGCTTGTCATAGTCATCAGGTGGATAGCTAGGACATTTATAAAGGCCATAGGGCCTTTGCAATGAATTGGAAACAGGTCTTTTTTAGTGAACCTTGGGACAGATGTGCACAGGCACGTTGCTATTGTCAAGGGACCTTCCACAATCTCTTTCTATTTTAGAAATTATAATTGAAGCATGCCACCAAATTAAGGAGAGACAAGGATGATTTTTGGAATCAACCAGGTCTCTTCCCTGAATATTAAAGAGTTTTGTGAAAACTACTGCATGCATGAAACCTTGCATCTATAGAAGAAACCTGATTTTCTCCCCAGAAGGGATTAATCTCCTTGTAGATGACTAGTGGAGCATGAAGAGCCTACTCATCAAACAATGATGGTGACATTTATGGGTCTGGGCTCTGTCTATCCATTGGGACATGAAGCTCAAAGGTGGTAAAATTGATAGGATTTTAAGGTAGCTCTCTAGACAAAATAACACAAAAGCAACACTAACTTCATTCAAACTGAGTGCTAAAATAAGCCATTTCTCACCCAGAGAGCTCCCTCAGCAGTAACTAAGTAAGGGTGAGTGCAGAAAACGCTCTGAATCACCAAGCCTCAGAAGTCTGTCTGTATGTAAACGGATGGCCTGAATCTTTCACTCTATGTTGGTTATAGTAACATATGAAGTCCTAGGATATTCAGGACAGTTAATTCAAATGCTTCATGCTTTATTTACTCTACCTTTAAAGGATTTTTTAAAGTACCTGTCATCCATTAAATCCATAAAACTGATGTGTCAATTGGTCCAATTCTTTGGTTGCTGTTAAGTGTTTATTGAATAAGACACAATGTATCAAACACAATATAGACAGAGTCCAGTCTAAGCTTAAAACCTAAATTGGCTTAAGCATTACTCATAAAAAAAAAAAAACCACACACACACACTCACACAGATCGTGATCAAGCGTATATTGATCAAATTTTAAGTTAGTTTGTGGATGATGAACTTGAGTGAATACCATAGGGGGAAACAGTTGCTAAAAAGGAATTTGTGGGAAGCGAGAGTCTTCATCTGACTTGGCTCTTCAGAGAAGAATACGTTAAAGTGTGGCTTGATGAAAAGTCTTAAATGTTGGATGTCAATGGACTTTGCAGAAGAAGATAAAACAATCCATCCAGAAAAACAAAATTCCAAAACAAGTGCCCTCAAACATAAATCTGAAGCAGATTTCTCAATTAAAATAGAAAACTAGCCTAAAAAATTGTGCAAGATTGGTAATTAACTGGTCACTTTGATCAGTATTAATCATATGAGTAAATCTGTACATAAACAAGGTAGCATTTTCTTTCTGCCTTAATTGTTTACGTGCTGTGTAATTGAATTAAGCATATACTTGTACTCATACTTCTGGGAGTGTGGCTATCAGTTCAACCAAGTCATAACCCACACTCCAAACCTCACACAAACTGTGATGCCCAAGTCTTTCTGTTTTGAGGACCTGGAACCACATTTATAAGGTTTGTTTGCCCTGGGAAATAGAAGGCTATGTATGGGGTGGTTTGTTCTTCTAAGATGGAGATGGAACTTTGAGAAAAATCTCAAACTCAAGGCTTCTACTATTGCTTTCTAGAACTCATTAGTATGTAATATTTATTTTCTGATACAGAACAAAAAAATAACAAAGTTATTAGTTGTGGCTCAGAAGAAGCTGCTGGTTTTATGGGGATTTAAAGAGTTTATTTTAGAAATAATGATATTACCGTGTAGTCACTACATTTACATTGGCTACAGGCAAGATCCTTTTTTTATAGCCTTCGACTGTTTACAAAATACTTTTACATTTATTGTCTCATTAGACCCTCGTGTTTACCCTTTGAAGTCCCTGTTAACTGTCTGTATTTAACAGATGAGGAAAACAAAGCTCAGAAGATTGACTTGCCCAACCTCATCAGTTCATACAGGGGCTCAATTTAAATTTAAATTATTAAATATATATTATAATACCCACTAGAATCCTGAGAATAATCATGCTGTGGACTGTTTCTGGAGCCTGAGAGATCAATTCATAAGATGCTGAAGAGCAATCTTGAGAATGGTCTTCAAAGGTGGTGCTCCTAATGGGCTTCCTAACAAATGGGATCTGTCATGGGGTTCAGGAAGGTTCCGTTCCCTTTCTGCACTTATTTAGTCCTCTCTTCTCACTGAACTGGCTGAATTAGATGAAGTGGCCAGGGCACTGCAGAGGTAACTGGAGCTTGGGTAAGCTTCATATTTGGGTAAGTACTGAACCCAGAATTCTGCTCAGTGAAGATGATAGAAAAATAAGAGAAATGCAGCCTACAGGATAAAAAATGGAACCTTTCCATTGTAATGACAGCAGTTTACTGGGATGAAAGCCAGAGTGGGTCAGATTTATCTTTATTCCAAAAGGTCATGGCAGTGGCTGAACTGGTAAGGCAAACATTTCTCAGGTTAGTACCATTTGACTGAAATATTCCAGTTTTTTGAACTATAAATGATAGGGCATGATTGCTGTGGAGAATTGGGGGTAAGGGAAAGAGATCAAAAGGAACTTGTTTACACAAATTTACTCCCACATGTCCAAAAGTATGACCCCCAAATAATCATTTAATCTGTTTCACATAAAGAATTTGTAAACAAACACATTTGCCAAATTGCTTTTTTTTTTTAAATCAAAATGAAAGAGTTAAGGGGGAAAAAGACATGATTAGTGGCTTTACAGCTCTGCCTCAAAAGTATCAGATACTTTTACCAAAGAGAGGCCTCACACAAGGGGAATGGAACAACAACTTGCTAATTTAGTCCAACTGCAGATTTCTGTGCATGCCTTACAAGGTATGGCTCATCATTGTTATTGGCAGACTCCATATTTGCAAATGGGTCTACAGGCTAAAATTTATTTTAACTCCCAAATCAATACCCATGGTACTTGTGAGGTCATTCACAAATACGTGCGGAGTAGTGAAAACTTAGGCCCATTATACACAATCCCATGAAAGATGGAACAAGGCAACATTTTGACTATTTCAGCCATCATAGTATATACAAGTGTCCTTTTTGCAGGTTTTGAGTAGCAAATTTCTTCATTTTTGTGGCTTTTGTTGGTGATTTTGCTGTTTCAGATAGCCCCCAAGCAAATTGCTGAAGTGTTGTCTATCATTGTTAAACTCAAGAAAATTGTACTGTGCCCTACCAAGAAAATATGTGTCTTAGATAAGCTTGGTTTAACCATGAGTTAATGAATCAACAATGTATATTAAGTATGGTATCTTTAAACAGAAACACACAAAAACAAGGTTCTGTATTAATTGGTTGATGAAAATGTGACCAGAGGCTTGCAGGAATCTTGCCTCTCAGCAGTGGTCCAGCATTTGCTAATTCTATGTTTACAGGGACTTTGTAGAATGTACAGCTTACATCAAAAAATGATGTCCAGCTATAGTTTTTATTTTGGGCATCCAGAATTATTAATTAGATAAAGGGTAAGAGGAAATAATTTATATTACCATTTAGAATGACAGGAGTTGAAGCTACAAACAAAATTGGGAATGTAGTTGTAGGTTTCAAAACAAGCACATTTTAAATGTATAGAACCTTGGGGGATATGTGCATGTACATTTTTCAGACATACTTTATTTTAATAGATACATAACAATTTGGAAAGTAATTCAAGTGAGTAAAACGTTTTACAATGCTGTGAAAGGGCAATGTTATCAAATGAAATGAGACTTCTATAAACATGTCCACGCTGTGTCTTTAAAAGGAATCAGTATTATAACAGAGTTAGTGTTATTGAAATATAAACCCCCATGTGTATTTTTAATGTACATTAATTTTTGTTTCCAAATAACAATAATAATGCTTTCCATTTGTATGGAGTCTGTTCATGTGCATTAGATCACGTTTATCCTAGTACTACCAAAATTTTGCAGATGAGAACCGTGAGCTTCTATGGGTTAAGTGAGTTGCCCATAGTAAGAAGTTACTAACATGCCATTGTTGGGATTAAAATTCAAAAGACTTCAGATAGTTCCCTATATTTTGTCTTGTGTTGCCACACCAACACAAGACCATTTTTAGCTTTGAGAATTTTTGACCATCCTTTGTCTATTGATATCCAGATCCAAAGACCATTCAAAAATGTTTTAAATGGATGGTTGTTAAATGTTTTCTGTTTAAATGGAAACACCTTTATTTGGAACACTACCTTTTAAATAACACATTTCATTTTACATTTTCTTCTGACTTAGAAGTGCATTATATAATGACTATACTATAAGAAGTATTTACTGAGATACATACTGCATTTGTAACCTGTGTCTTATGACTCCATGCTAAAATTTCATCCCTTAGTTAATGTAGGAAATCCTGGATTGGGCAGTGTAGACTTAAGTTGGGGAAACATGTGAGTTTGGTTCATATCTCACACCAAAGAACACTTGGTTTTATGCTGAGCAGAAAAAAAACTCCAAGATAAGTCAAATATGGTTACCAGTGCAAATAATCTTTTCACCCTTGAACTGTCTTGTCACCCTTGAACTAAAAAAAAAAAAAAAAAAAAAAGTAGATGTTTTTTTGGTAGCCATAATTTTGAGAAAATTTGGGGAAAAGCATTTCTTTTTGTGTGGGGGGGGTGAATAGTGGCACATATTTACTTGCACTTGGCAGATTATCTTATTTTAAATGGATTCAACAGTCTGTGAGGGGGCAGATGTTCATGGCAACGAAAGGAGGACAAATTAGACTAAGTTAAAAAGGGAGCATACGGGAATAAACACAACATGATTATTAGCCTACAGAAGTGCTATAAGAAATATAAACTTGACATGAATGAGAAAAGCAGGGTGATGTTGTGTATCAGGGAAGTTTAGAAAAGGAAGCCCAAATGGTAAGATGTTGTTATTGAGTAAAAAAAAAAAAAAAAAATGATCTGCCCACATTTTTCAACATCTCAGGAAATATGTTTTAGGATTCCATTCTCACCTGCCCAGTATAAAAGAAGGATGTGTGACGTCAAAGCTCAGTGTTCAAACTTAAGGGTATAAAGAATTCCTCAATGTGTTGACTAGGTCAGAGAGTCATTTGGAGTGCTAAGTCATAATGTTTGTTCCTATACCGTTTTCGAGGAGCAAAACATGCAGCTCGATGGACTGAGCTTGTTTTTGCTATACCCCGGCTGACTTACCTGTTAGAGAAGTTTCTATCAGAAGATTGGAAAGGTGGAAGGATATAGAATTTGTTGTGAGCTTGCTGGGGCATGAAGAAACTTGGCTTCATGAGTATTTTAAATGGTCAGGGCTAACGATGGTCCTGCTCAAAAACTCAGCATGATACGAAAGGGTAGCCAAATGAAGTGTGCAATTAGGATGCTTTTGAAGACACTGTGATATTGTTGTGCTGTAATAGCCATTGTGTTGTAATTACTGCTGATTTGTTCACTGTTGTTTTGAGCCTCTTAATCCCTTGAAGTATCCTGCCAAAATTAGAGTATTAAAAGTGTGACTCAAACACACTGAAGATTACAAATAGCCTAGATTAGGTCTACACGAGGTCGACATTATCAAGTCAGCGATTGGATCCAAAGAGAAAACATGAAAGAAAAGAGTGTCCCCAGTCTTTGGAAAAAATAGAAGTGAAACATTTTCAATAACATAGTAGATTTAAATTTTCTGAATTCAAATAAAAGAGGCCTTATGGGTGAGACAGGTGAGACTCCACTGACAGTGATCAGCCTCCTGATGACTTATCTGTGAATGTACATTATTAACAACATGGATTAAAAACAGGATGGGGCTCATTTGGGAAGTACAGTTGTTCGCCCCACCCACCCACCCACCCCACGTACACTAAAGGATATTCTTCACTTTGGAAATATGTAGTTTACCCAGCAGACAAATTCCTGAAGAGTTATTCGGAAAGACATTTTGGTTAGTAAAAACATTTTTGTAACCATTAAAAAGGCCATGCCAAATGTGAGGCTACATATAGTAAATTCTAATTGTATTTTTGACAGAGGTAGATTTTCAGGTCCTACATTTATATAAAGCAGAGTGGGCCTCTATGCAGAACTCTTAGTGAAAGAGTTAAATCCTGTTTTCTCAAGTGCCTAATTTATCACAGAGTTACCTTAGGCATTGGGAGCATCTGGCTCAACACGTACATATTTTTCAAGTACAAATTAAGGACTAAGAATGAGGCCAGGAATGCGCTGTTGTGCGCAGCAATAGGGATGGACTCACCAAGAGGGAGAGGCATGAATATTGCCTAGGATTTTAATAAGGATGAAACTCCATATATCATTAACAATTCTTCCTTCCATGTCTGGGAAACCCTCGGTCATTATATTAGATCCCTGCTTAATATTCTGCATGTGTGAACCAATGTGGGTTGCGTTGCATTAAGCAGGTGGGACAATAAACATATACGCCTCTTTTATTGTTGAGATGTTTTTAAAGAAAGCCTGCTTTGTGACTTATCCTGGAATAAGCCAAGACATGTATCTGCACACCCCTTTATGTTTACCTCGTGTGTTTTAAGATGGGAGGCTAAGCGAGCATTTTGCTAATTATAATTTGCTAACAGTACACAGTCATTTACAATTATTTAATCATATCGGTAGTCCATGTCTCTTTATTTCTGTTTTTTTTTTTTTTAAATCAAGCTTAATCATGATCAGCTGGTTGGGGGACAGGGCAACTGAACACATCTTTTATAAACATCTTATTTCTTCACTAATTCTCAGAAGTAACTACAATAAGGTAACGAGTGTTGGGGGAGGGGCAGGAAGAAATGTATTTCACGGGAAGATCTGATGAGAGAAAAACAAGGATGCTGCTTCTAAGATCCAGTTTTCTGATGTTCCATGATGTATTTGGATGATACATATGTCCTTAAATCAGAAATAATTTGCTCAATGGGCTGAAAGACTCAGCAGAGTTTACAGGCACATGCTCAGTTGTCTTGGGACCATGGGGAGAGGCCTGTCCATTAATTACTGGATATGGAATATGTTAAAACGCATAAAACTTGGATGAAAAGGTTTCACGTAGAAAATGACAAGCTTATGACTGTGTGTTAGCTAATGTTCGTATGCAGAGTGACCCACCAGCCACATCTCTGTTGAACAGTCTCTGCATCTACCCTGATAAGGAGAGAATTTCACTTTGGGAAATGAAACTCCAGTATTTCATGAAACATAGTTGTTCTTGTCCCAAAGTCATAAAACAAGGAGGTTATGGAGATCCCAGGACAAACTCTTTTTTAGGGCACAGAAAGGCGAAAGACAACGTGGCCCTTGTGCACCTCCAAGGTGACCGCTGACTTTTCTCTTGTGCACTGCCTAATTTTTTTTAAACACCTTAAAAAATGCCAACATGCAAATTGTACATAAAATATTTAAAACTTGAGTCCTCACTTTGAAAAGGTGAATTAATGAATTCATCAATCAAAACCGTGAAGTTCTGAAAACCTCTAATTTACTCTTGTTATAATTTAGTGGGGAAAAAGTAGCCTTCCGTTGGATAGCTCCACAGAAATGTAATTAACCTTTGCTTTAGATGGAACAGGTGGGACAATTTGTAGAGTAAGATGATAAATAAGATATACATATACATGTGAACCCACACACACACTCTGACATAATCTTACAGGGTTCTTCCTTCCTGAATTATTGTGAGGATCCAAATTTGAAAGTGCCTGTGGACTGTATATTACCCTCTACAGATACGGTTTTGCAATAATTGTTTTTAGATAGAAAGATGGATAGAGGCAGACAGATGTTTATAAAATATTAGATAATTATTTCTGTTATGGAAAATGAGACATTTTCATCTTTCCTGAATTTCCTAATGATTTTCAATTAACATGTATTTCTGTGAAATAAAACAAAAGGAAATATCAATGTTCCATATTTTATCAGTAGGTACCATATGTATCATGGCAATGGTGTCATATATATATATATATATATTATAAACATCTTATATATATATAGTCACACAAGTAGAGTGCTTTCATAGGGACAATGGGTCGGAGTATTTGGAACTGAGACTGTCCATAATGTAGGTCTGATTCTGTTCAAGAAAGCAGGGAAGGTGATCCTCTTGAAGTAGGTTAATTAAAACAGGACATTTGTAGCTCTTCTCTACCTCCCAACTTCTGAGTTAGACTGTTTCCCCCACAATTTCATGCTTAGCAAAATAAGTCAAGCGGAGAAAGACAACTATCATATGATCTCCCTGATATGAGGAAGTGGTGATGCAACATGGGGGCTTAAGTGGGTAGGAGAAGAATCCATGAAACAAGATGGGATACGGAGGGAGACAATCCATAAGTGACTTAATCTCACGAAACAAACTGTGGGTTGCTGGGGGGAGGGGGGTTGGGAGAAGGGGGGAGGGTTATGGACATTGGGGAGGGTATGTGCTTTTGGGCAAATTGGAAGGGGAGATGAACCATGAGAGACTATGGACTCTGAAAAACAATCTGAGGGGTTTGAAGTGGCGGGGGGGTGGGAGGTTGGGGTACCAGGTGGTGGGTATTATAGAGGGCACAGCTTGCATGGAGCACTGGGTGTGGTGAAAAAATAATGAGTACTGTTTTTCTGAAAATAAATAAACTGGAAAAAAAAACTTTCAATTTTCTTTCCTTTGTTTGAGTGAACTTGGAGTTCATGTAAAGCTGATGCAGGCCTGTTAAAGCTTGACAAGAGCTTAGTAGGAAGACAAAGACATACCATTTCACATGGACCATCTGATGCCATACAGAGAAGAAAGATTTAGTCTTCCAATTTTTACAAGTTATTACTCCTTTAATTAATTTTACTTCCACAGGTGAAAATGGATGTACCATTTCTGGGAAAAGAAAAGAGTCCAATTAATAGTGGGATATGTCATTACACTGAGAAGAAATGAATATGCCTTCCTTAACATAAAGAACTCATATATTCTTGTGGGTCTGATTTATTCCTAGGTTGCTTGTCTCTCTCATTAAGGAATTTCCTAGACCACTAGGGTTCGTGTGTGTATATGTGTGCATTCATGTGTGTCCCATAACAGAAATATAAAGAATTTAATATTATTTTTTTCAATACAAGTATAGTTTATATTTCAGTATAAAACCTAACTTGACTAAGCAGCTAGGATTTATGCATTTTCTAAATTAATTTGCCTTAGTAGAAATAAATAAATTCAGATCAGAGTTTTAACAAGTTCCTCTTCCTTTGAATACACCCTTTCTCCAAATGATTATGTGCTTAGTAAAAATATATATGTAATGTAGGAGATGGAAAGATTTTAATAAATCATAGTATTAAATGTTCCCTTTAGAAAAAAAATATTCAGAATAAGCCCCAAAAATGTCTCTTGTTTGAGGAATCTAATTGTAATTAAAAAGACTATACAATTGGAAGGGGAGGTGAACCATGAGAGACTATGGACTCTGAAAAACAATCTGAGGGGTTTGAAGTAGCGGGGGGGTGGTGGGAGGTTGGGGTACCAGGTGGTGGGTATTATAGAGGGCACGGCTTGCATGGAGCACTGGGTGTGGTGAAAAAATAATGAATACTGTTTTTCTGAAAATAAATAAATTGGAAAAAAAAAGACAAAAAAATTAAAAAAAATTTAAAAAGACTATACAAATGACTATATATATATATACATATATACAGGCATGTATACAGGTACAAATATAACAACAGACTTTAAAAGGTTATATACGTGTGTATGTTTAACTTTTATTAGGGCTAGGGGTGTGTGTGTGTGTGTGTGTGTGTGTGTGTATAATGTATGATAAATTACACATCAAAAAGTTCCTGGAACCATTCTCATTTCTCTCCCATCTCACATATACTTTGTTCTCTAAATTTTTTGTTTAGGGAACAGGTATTTCGTGGGAGATGTTGTTTCTGCCTTGTGTTGATTGCAACTTTTGTCTTATTGTTTTTAATTGGTCCCTGCACACTGACTCTGAGTCTCAGAATGTGATACAACTGTTTTTCTAGAAGCAGTGAGAAAATATGAGACTGTGTAGGTTAGCCTTCTTGGTTTTCTTCTCACAAAAATTACAAAAAAAAAAAAAAAAGCAAAACTTTAGTTTTATTACACCTTATAATTGCTCAGACAAAAATGGCCAGAGTGCCGTGAGTGGTGCATTTGGCTAGCGAGACAGTTTCATGCTGTAATGAGATTCCCCCCCGTAGGAGGGCTATGAACTGCTAATTAGCATCTATGACCTAATATTCTCTAGCAACCAAGAGTAATAGCTGTAATTTCCAGTTTTATGCAGAGTACAAGTCTCCAATATTACCAGCACTTCTGTTTCATTTGTAATTAACTGCAAGCAATTATTACAGTCAAGAAAGTATATCCTAATGCTCCTAGGTAGTAAAATAAAAAGAAATTATGTTTATAAAACTTATGTATGTGTCATGCTGACTGACTGGAGTTCTTTGAAAGCCCGGAGGTTATGTATCTATCAATTAAAGTTTTCCTTTTGTCCACATTGGTATCACTCTTAATTTTACTTTGTAACTTTTAGTTCACTACTTAATTCTTTATTCTTTGCTTGAAACCAAATGTTTATTAGATTTGGTTTTGAGTTCATAGAAAAAAAGGAAACACTTAAAAGCCAGTAACTAGGGGAAGATGTTGTGATATTAGCTGCCAATGTGTTTCAAGAGGCCGGTAATGCATACTTCTTAGGTGGGGATATACTCTGCATGGGCAGAGTGGTTTATGGGGTGGAAATAAAGGACTTTTATTTGAGGTTTTCCCATGAAAGTTATACTTCTTTGAATGTCAATAGAGTTGTTCTATTTAAAAAATGACATTTAAAATGATTTCTTACTTAAGAAAAGGAGTAAAACCTTATTTATCTACAACTATGAAGGACTGCAATTTTCTATATGAGTGACTTTTTTCCCAGATGATTTACCTCTTAATGCACCAAAACTGTATTTTAAATATTTTTGATGTGCATTTTCTGAAAAAAAAATTTTTTTATCTCATGCTTTGCTACATTTTCTAAGAGCGCACCTGCAGTTCTGTAAGACCCTCTTTCACGCATCAAGGATGACAGGGTGGGTGGGTGCCCTTGGGCTTTTAATCTCCACTTGCCACATCAAGAATGGCTCTACCAGTCCACCTTCTGCTCCATATTGGCTTCTACCTTAGACCCAACTCAAAGAACAGATTTTGTTGCTCACCTTAGCCTTAAAAAATTCTCTACCTTAGAAAACAGAATTTATATAAAATACATAATTGAATTGATTAAGCAGGGTCATCGTTATGTACGTCATTTCTTGTGTTGTGCAGAGATATGATAATGTGACTGACATGTGGAGATTTTCACTCTTCCCCTCCACTGGATGGCTTTGGGTGTCTGTGTTTTTGGATTACTCTTGTTTCCTCCTTTATGAATAACTGAGATCTGACCCTGCTGTCCCAGCTTTAGGCCATCCTTGTCTCTGATTCTCACCTATATTAAAGCCAGGAAGCAAGCAGTGAAGGAAACCATCGGATGAAAGGAACCTGTAAGACGAAGTTCAGTAAATTGTATTGCGATGATGTGAGGACACAGTGAGGAGCTATTGGATACTTCACCCCCCCCCCCACAAAAAACCAGACTAACAGGTAGTAGTAATATGACAGTACAGAACAGATGTAACCTCACACCGTAGAGGGACTTGCTTAAGTTGTAGTGGTGGTGGGGGGTGGTGGGGGTGATGATGATGATATTGATGATATTGATTTGATACTGATTTCACCAATGTGTTTACCACGCCCTCTGGGCCGGGCACTGAGCTAGTCCATTTTCTACAGCATGGAACTGAAAGACATCTAAAATGCTCATGGTCAGCCACCATTGTTAGTATTATCAATATCTTGCTTTTCTATTAGAAAGTTTAGACTTTGTTTATATAATCTTAAAAAGAATACAAAGAATTTGGGACCATACACAAGCTTGTTTGATTTCAAAGTTTGTGTAACTATCAAGTCCTTCTGCCTCCCGAGTATGATAGAGTATCAGGAAAGGAAGCATTTTTCACAAGCATCAAGTCCAACTTCCTTATTTTAAAGTTGAAGACACTGAAGATCATTGTGTTGAAAAAATGTCACTTTTTGCATCCAATCTCCTTCTCTCAGGGCAGGAACTTTTTCTTAATTACCTTGAATATGAAACCCTTACTCTGTCTTCATTTCTCCTGCTGTCCATCTCTCCTCCTGCCCTTGACCTCATTTCTTGAAACTGCTTTTTCAGAGATCAGTGGAGTCCTGCTCTTGCCAAATGCAATAGATTCTTCCCAGGGCTCAGTTCTTCCCCTGATATATTTGGAGTAGTTCATACTGTTGACCATCTTCTCTTTTTGCACTTCTTGTTCTTCTTACCTCTTGACCCTGACTTATGCTGGCTCGCTTCCTCTGTATCCATTATGTCTTACTGCATGACAGACTCCCCCATAAGTTAGTAATTTAAAATAGCCATTTATTTTACAATTCTACATGTAGGTCTTGTGGGCAGTGTTTAGCTAGGCACTGCCTCCGGTGTCACCTAGGCTCACTCATGTATCTGTGGTTAGCTTCCAGCTTGGCTGGGGGATGGTCAATCCAGGATGGCCTCAACCAGAAGGATCTGTCTCTGCTATAGAAGACCTCCCATCCTGCAACAAGCCAGCCTGAGTTTGGACACTTGACAGCTGCCCAAAGTTCTATGAGTGAACATACACTCTGGAATGTGTTTTGGTGGCAAACCTTCACTTCTGCTGCACTCTGTGGACAAAAGTAAGTCCAAAGGCTGACCAAGATTTAAATGAGGGGAGGCGGACCTGGGTGGCTCACTGGGTTAAGCCTCTGCCTTCGGCTCAGGTCATGACCCCAGGGTCCTGGGATCGAGCTCCACATCAGGCTCTCTGCTCAGCAGGGAGTCTGCTTCTCCCTTTCTATCTGCCTGCCTCTCTGCCTACTTCTGCCTACTTGTGATTTCTCTCTCTGTCAAATAGATAAATAAATCTTTTAAAAAATAAGGTTTAAATGAGGAGAAATAAACTCTAACACTTGATGGGAAGAGCTGCAAAGTCACATTGCTTAGGGCACAGCTGAAAGGAGGAGTAAAGGAGAACTGGGGCATTTCCTGCAATATACAAAAATCTCCTTGGCAAGTTCCACTTCTCTTTCTTACTTGCCTTTTAAACATAAGTTCAACTCACGGGTTACTCTTGGCCTCTTTCCCTCATCTTTCACCCATCACATCTATTACGAGGGCTTCAGTCTGCACCTGTTCATGGATGATTCCCAAAGTTCTATATTCACTGTTTACCGTGTTCAAGAGCTCTAGACTGGGGTTCTCAACTGCCTGCTAGAAATATACCTGGTTTCCCACGTGTGCCTTAAATGCAACAAGTCCAAAACTAAACTCTATATTCTACCACAACTTGTTCCTTCTGTAAACCTCCACTCTTTGTCTTATGTTATTTCCCCTCTAGCCTCCTAACCTAGAGACCTCAGAACCCTTTTTGATGCTTCTCTCTCCTGCTGGACCCATGTTAATCAGTCAGTGAATTCTGGTCATTCCACCTAATTGTTGCTCAGGCTTCTCTGTGTTCATTGCTAATAACACGCTTTTGAGATATATTCGTGATTATTAGATTATTTATTGATTTATTATTTGTCTTTTACTGCTTCCCATATAAAATATAATATAACAAACTATTATCAGAATAGTATTTCTAATACACTGTCTCTTCATACAGATTTCCATGTAAAAATCCTTATATAGCTTTCCATTTTCTGGGACAAAAGGAAAGTTTACAGGTTCTTGTTCTTAGAGATCGGGTGTTCTTGGAAATCTATAAGGTCAAAAGTCATATTATTTTATGTATTATTATTATGTCCCCAGTCTCCAGCACTCTGCCTGACTCATAATAGTTGCTCAGGAAATATTTGGAGAAAAGACAAGTAAATGGATGATAACCAGGCAGCAGAATAGCAGTTAGAGTTCCTATGTGTTGTGTTAGAGTCAAGAAGCTTCAAGATCAATAGGCCTGGCTTCAAATTTAGCTCTGCCACCTCCTAGCAGCAGACTCTGGACAGTTTATTTAAGTGTTTTGAGGCTAGGTTTCTTTGATTTGTCCTAAAATGGAGATAATTATATTTAACATACAGAGTTGTTGTATGATTAGTGATAGAGTATGTGAAATTCAAGTGTCAAGTTCCTTTTAATACATAGGCATAGTACTAATTATCTCCATCATTATCCTCAGTCCAGACAAGAGAATCACCAATTTCAGGTGTGACAATATGTAACAAGGACCCATCCATGTGGTATGGGATTTAAACTCAATGGGACTCAAAGGGTGATAGTAGCCAAGTCCCAAAAAACTAGCAAAACAAAACAAATATAGAGCTCAGGGCAAAGAATCCCAGCAGGAACTCAAACACAGGGAAAGAAAAATTAAAACTAGATTGGAAGATAAAGCCACAGGGGAAGAAGTCTAGGCATCACTATAGGAAGCCTGTGTAGAATCTGAAAGGACAGTGTTGATTGGTTCTGAAGTGACAAGCTCCTTACCCTCCTATCCTATCATTCCCCAGAGTCTGGATAAGAACGAATCTACAGAAGTATCAGAACAATATGGCTTTATCTGCAAACCAAAGAGGTTCTGGGGGCACGGCACACAGCTATTCCTTCTATCTATAGGGTCTTTATTGAACCGTCACTGTGTATGTTTAAGAAATCATAAGTTCCCTACCATCTGTGGATACACAAAAGAATCAGTCATCTCATAGGGTATATTTTAATTTTGACCTCTTTTTCTCAAATGTTACCTTTATTTTCATATTTTAAAAAGTTTACTTTTCTTCTTTTTCCAGTTACTAAAAATATCATTCTCCTTATCAACAGGCATACAACTGTGGTTTTGGTTTCTTTTTCTGCCCATTTATATGCTAAATTATATGACCATCTTAAAGATATACAGAATAATGACATCTCAAATAACCCTCAAATTAATATAGTTAGATAATGTATAATAACTAATGATGTCACCCATAATATTATGACTTGCCTTGTACTTTTATGTATAATGTGTTCCTAGTTAGAATCTTTGAAGTAGGGAAGGCAAGCATTTCATTGGAGAGTTGATTTGATTATATAGTATTTACTTCTTCATCCATTTTTTAAATCACTCTAAATATCTCCCACGTCTGGATGGCAGTTTCATCTTGTAATCTTAATTTTGATTGATTGGTAAAGACTACCTAGAACACAGTGTTCAGGAGCATTGTCCAGACACAGGAGCAAAGAATGCTGTGATTGATTAGCAATGTCTGCTATGGGAAGTGAATGGGGAAGGGCAAAACTACTGCAGCGTATCTGACAAACCTGTTCTAGATAATGATATAACCATTTTTTCTCTACTACTTATGTTAGTGGTTTTCAAATTATTCCTAGCCTTATAGGTTTTCTCATCTGAACATAGAGAGTGAGTGGACTATTTTTTCAATTCTCTCAAGAATGGGACATAATTGGTACTGTACTATATGCATAGAAGTTAAATTTATACATACAATGGATAATTCAGGGCATTATGGCTTATATATCCCCAGGCTGAGAAAAATTGAGATGGTCCGATATGAAACTTAAAGGCTATCACACATATAAGTAGGAGTCAAGAGGGCATAATTTTGGTCTTCTATTTGTATGTCAACCAAATCAACCTCACTTTTATGGATGTGTGTGTGTGTGTCTGTGTGTGTGTGAGTATGCATGCAAATGTACATCTATCACACACTGGCATATTGTCTATAAACACACAACACACATACACAATTCAGAATTCATTTGAAGAAAGTATTCTACAGTTTTAAAAAGTTTCAGACTAAACAATTTTGAAAACAACTGTGTAAGATTTTTCTTCTGACTTTGGAAGTTTATTCTTTTCTCATTCATTCAATATAAATTTCTCTTTATTATCTGAGATGAATTAAAGTGTTTCTGTATGTCTTGCTATTAATTCCTCTTTTCCACCATAAGAATACAGAAATTTCCTCTGATTGTCTAAGAAAATGTGGAAGATAGAAAAAAAACTTTAACTGAGAAAACAAACACTAGATTGTGTAGTCAGTAGGAAAATCAGGCCCATTATATCACGAGTAACCGAACTCTTGAATTAAAGGGTTGGATGTAAATTTCCATTTTCACCTTAGCACCTGGACCCTGAAACAGCTGTCCCTTTAACTGTTTACAAATCTCCTCAAATAGTGTTTCTTTTTCCTGTGTTGTGTGATAGCTGGTGTGATTAATATAATTTCAGCAAACCTATAATAATCCAAGTGTAGATTTTGTGAATTGTGTCTAGCAGTGCCTTCAGATAGATTAAAGCTATTTGAAGCAGGATCAGCTTTTTGGTACTGATCATTTCAATGCTTATAAATAATTAATCACAAAAAACCTTGCATTAAAGCAGCCCTTAAATCATAAATTGGGACCTAGAAGCTAAATGAATGCAAAGTTCACATTCTCCAAGAAATACTCATTTTCTCACATGGCTTATTTTACACAATTTATTTGCTCTATATTTAGAAGCTCAATTAGCAGCCCAATATCATATGCATGGTGTGGAAAAAAATCCTGTTATTATAAGCACCCTGCATTGCATTTATTTATTCAACAATTATTTACTAAGGTCTGGACGAAAAGAATGTGAGAGTATGAGATGGTTGTGGTCAGGGCTTTATAGCCCAGTACAAGAGACCAAGTATTAAAAATGAATAAAAGAAATAGTCATTAGAAATTGTGATCAATGTTATGAAAGACATAAACAGTAGAGCAGGCTCCTTTGGACACGGTTGGAAAGTGCTAACTGAGGAAGTGACATTTGCCCTGGACCTTGCACCTCAGTATCTCCAAGATCCCCAAGAGGAGGGTAAAGCATGAGCTAACTCTGCAGATGTGTGCTTGGACCTGAACATAGAGCCAGGGGAAGTCATTGATAAGTAACTGAAATGAGCTGCCTTTTGATTTTCAAAGATGCCTGCAGCCTGAGGATTGTAAATGAGCAAGAGCAGAAAAGGGAAGATGTCCTAAGTGGCAGTTGCAATAATTGTGGCCAGTGATGACTACAGCCCCAGGCAGAGGGAGATGTAATGGATGGCTATGAAGTTTATCCAAAAGTCAGAGTTGATAGGACTTGCAGATGGATTATGTGGAAGTGGAAGACTTAATAAGGGAAAGGAAGGCATTAGAAATAACTCATAGGTGTCTGGCTTGACAGAGCAAATGGGTGATGGTGCCATTTACTAAGGCAGAGGAAACTGAGCAAAAAAGTGCTTATTGAGAAAATAGTGAGTTCTAATTTGGTGAGTTATGCTTGGGAAACCTGTGAGACATCTACATGAGATTTGGAAGAGATAGATGGGGAGCATTCTAGGTGTGAAATACACTTTCGTGAGTCACCGAGAGATGCCAGTTAAAGCAGTAGTACTGAATAAGGTCACCAAGAGAGGGAATAGAAAGAAAAGGATAAAAGAGGTGGGCTCAGAATCTAGCCCAGAATACCCCAAATTGCCAAGGGAATGTTGAAAAAGAAAAAGCTGGGGACATTATGTTGCCTCATTTCAAACTATATTACAAAGCTGTGATCACCAAGACAGCATGGTACTGGCACAAAAACAGACACATAGACCAACAGAACAGAGTGGAGAGCCCAGATGTGGACCCTCAATTCTATGGTCAAATAATCTTCAACAAAGCAGGAAAAAAATATCCAATGGAAAAAAGTCTCTTAAATAAATGGTGCTGGGAAAACTGGACAGTTATATACAGAAGAATGAAACTCGACCATTCTCTTATACCATACACAAAGGTAAACTCAAAATGGATGAAAGACCTCAATGTGAGAAAGGAATCCATCAAAATCCTAGAGGAAAACATAGGGAGTAACCTCTTCGACATCAGCCACAGGAACATCTTTCAAGATGCATCTCCAAAGGCAAAGGAAACAGAAAAAGTGAAGTTTCGGGACTTTATCAAGATAAAAAGCTTCTGCACAACAAAAGAAACAGTCAATGAAACAAAGAGGCAACCATGGAATGGAGAAGATATTTGCAAATGACACTACTGACAAACAGCTGATATCCAAGATACATAAAGAACGTTTCAAACTCAACAACCAAAAAAACAAATAATTAAGTCAAAAAATTGGCAGAAGACATGAACAGACACTTCTCCAAAGAAGACATACAAATAGCTAACAGACACATGAAAAAAATGTTCATCATCATTAACCATCAGGGAAATTCAAATCAAAACCACATTGAGATACCACCTTACACCCGTTAGAATGGGGAAAATTGGCAAGGCAAGAAATAACATATGTTGGAGAGGATGTGGTGAAAGGGAAACCCTCTGACACTGTTGGTGGGGATGCAAGTTGGTGCAGGCACTTTGGAAAACATTGTGGAGGTTCCTCAAAAAATTGAAAACAGAGCTACCCTATGGCCCAGCACTTACACTACTGGGTATTTACCCCAAAGATACAGATGTAGTGAAAAGAAGGGTCATATACACCCCAATGTTCATAGAAGCAGTGCACAATAGCCAAACTGTGGAAAGAGCAGAGATGCCCTTCACCAGATGAATGGATAAAGGAGATGTGGTCCATATACACAATGCAATATCAGCCATCAGAAAGGATGAATACCCAGCTTTTCTATCAACATGGATGGGACTGGAGGAGATTATGTTGAGTGAAATAAGTCAAGCAGAGAAACTCAATTATCATATGGTTTCACTTACCTGTGGAACATAGGGAATAGCATGGAGGACATTAGGAGAAGGAAGGCAAAAATGAAAGGTGGTAGGATTTGGAGGGGGAGATGAACCATGAGAGACTGTGGACTCTGAGAAACAAACTGAGGGTTTTAGAGGGAAGGGTGGTATGGGGAGAGGTTGGCCCAATGATGGGTATTAAGGAGGACATGTATGGAGCAGTGAGTGTTATAGGCAAACTGAATCTTGGAACACTACATCAAAAACTAATGACATATGTATGGTGACTAACATAAAACATAAAAAAGAAAAGAATCTTTCTCAAAGAGCACCAATTTTTAGAGATTAGTTTGAAGGAAGCACTTGCAAGAGAAAAGGGGACTAAGAAACTAGTAACTTGGGAAATGAACCAGGAAGGTGTGTTACCATGGAGTCCAAGCAAAGAAGGTGTTTAAAAATGGGGGAAGCCCAGCCATGGACAATGGTATTAAGAGGCAGTTGGAGCTGATGCCGGTAGCATGTGCATTGTAGTGTTGGAGTTGTTCGTGGTATTGAAAAAGGGAGTGTCAAATAGAGTAGCATTGTGTGATGGAGATGACTGAGTAGAGATGAAGGATCAATGGACCAGTATGAGATGGGTGGTAATAGCATGACGAAATTATTTTGGAAAGGCAGGGAATGAGATGGGATTCAAAAGACAGGTTGAGGATTGGCCTGTGATGAAGAGTTTGGAGAGTTCCCCACCCCCCTTCACACTGATTATATTTTCTCAGTCAAGTGGGCATTCAGCTGAGGAGAGAGAATAATATTGATATTTGTGGTGAGAATAGAGATTTCTCTGATAAGTTATATTTTCATTTGGCTATCCATGGGGGCAGGGAAATTGTCTAAGAAAGCCCACACTGCCAGTGATCCACAAGAAGACTGGGCAGAACAGGTGTGCTAAATCTCATTCTTTTAATTCTCTGGCAGGTAGTATTGTACATTTTAAAATCAAAATGATAAAGATTGAGGAAAATAGTCCAATTAGTGTGTCTCTAAAATGAAATATCTCTTACTTTCAGATTTCAGGTTTAGAAACTAAAGTCGAGAAAGGGTTTACTTCTTGATTGGGCTGTAAAGAAAAAGCTAGTCACTTCTATTTAAACATTGAGTATTATTTGGCTTATGTTCAATTTCTAAGCCCTCTGGAAAAGTTACACGGGTCTTTTAAGAAGAAACAGCTATTTTTTTTTTCCAAAGGAACTGCAATTCTGCTAGAATGGTTGAAAGTCATCTCCAACATTTCAGTGCAAATTAATTTTTATACCAGCTCTAGGCCTCAAAAGAAAATGGGGGCTGAGGGAAAAGAAGAGTGAAGGGAAAGAAAATTACTGCCTCCTGACTGGAAAGAGATCATTATTAGGCCATTGTGTGTGCATTTACACACTCCTGGGCAGGGCTCCAACTTCTGCCTCCATGAATGCGTGAGGAGCCGACAAGCACTCAATCTTATAACTTAAAACAATCTACGTAGAGCAAAAAAGATACAAGGAGCCAAAACGGATTTGTCTTGTGCAAACAGAGAACTTCAGTGAGCAAAGCAAGAAACTATGCAATCACATGATTCAGAATTAGAGTCCAGAACAAGGAGGACTGAAGAAAAGTAAGACTTTCAGTGCTCATGATACTTTGCGCAAAAGCATAATTGGGAAGGCCCAGGTAGATAATCCAATAATAAATCACTGAAAATTGATGCAGAGTACCACGTTTTCCCTTTGCTTTGAAATCTAATATTATGTAAATATATAGAATAGTATTATGACTGAGGGTCAATCTGGTTATTTAAATAATGATTTTAATGTTTTTATAGAAAACACATTATGTTAACAAAAAAACACAATTAGCTGAACTATTTGCTCTAATCTTTTTGTACCCTATGAGAAATTTAGCTGTTTATATTTCACCACAAACATTTGTCGGTACTATCTACTGTGTCCCTGATGTTAGCTACTGATATTTGAGGTTTAGTAAATGTAACAAAGTGCCCTTGCAAGTCTAAAACACATGACACTTTTCATATGGAATGTTCTGAAGAAGTGATTCCATTAGGACCTCTGACATAGTAGTCATAGATTTGACTTTAAACTTTCTAGCTGTTATTCTCTATTTCTATGAAGTTAGTTATCAAATTCTTCTGAGTAAGATTTTAAGAGAGCAGTAAAAGTAGGGTTTCCAAAGGTTTTCTGAATCAAGCCCAATGCCCAAACAAAATTCCACAGTATAATTGCAATAATTTTGAAAAATTAGCATCTATGTTCAGGATCTGATGCTACTATCAGTGAATATAAACAACACTAATAATATTCTAAATGTATGTCTGGCATCCTGCTGTATGACTGAAACCACTAACCCATTTTTCCCAAGTATTTAATTCAGTCACTTCATGCTTATCTACCTATCTATCCTTCATATAAAACAAAAATACACATTTCTGATTCAACCTCCTTTTTTGTATTGTTTAATAAGGACAAAACTATTGCTATAGAAAGCCCCTTCCTTCAAGGAATTGACAATCTTCTGATATGCAGAATGGACCCAGTAGTGTCTTTTTTTGGTTAAGATTTTAAGGACCAAGGACAGTTACAGCACATCTGTAGGGCTCCAGATTACAAATCAGTTTAAATATATGAATCATTATTGCCCAGTGATAATAGCAGAAATGTAATTGAAGAATAATACCTGCTGGTTAGAAAGAATAAATTCACGTTTACCATATTCTTTTGAAATCAAACCAAAAACCTAAAATGAAGTCTTTTCATGTTTTTTCCAGAATTGCTCCAATGGTCCAGAGAGAATTAGAACACGACACTACATGCACTATATTCAGTCCCTCAGTACACGAGGGAATGAAGTCACATGAGGAAGACAATGGAAGAGATTTGGAACATGAGCTCTTATTTCCTTTGTAAAGGCTGGAGACTAAGACTTACCTTAGGAGAGCATCCCAACCTGGGTCTTCTTCTGGACATGCAACAGTAACTCAGGGAGGAGAAGGGAGGTCTGGGGCCAATCTCATGAGGCAAATTGCATAAGATATGAACCCAAAGGTCCATGTCACCACAATGCTTAAGGTCATAAGAAGGATGTTTTTGTATGGGGATGGGGGTAGCAGGGAGGCAAATTAAGTTGTTCCCTGTGAATTTCATTTTTTAGAGCTAAGGAATATCATAATCAAGCATAAGTAGCTAGAAACTTACTTTCTTTTTTTTTAATTTTTTATTTCTTTTCAGCATAACAGTATTCATTGTTTTTGCACCACACCCAGTGCTCCATGCAATACGTGCCTTCTCTAATACCCACCACCTGGTTCCCCCAACCTCCCATCCCTCGCCCCTTCAAAACCCTCAGATTGTTGTTCAGAGCCCATAGTCTCCATGGTTCACCTCCCCTTCCAATTTCCTTCAACTCCCTTCTCCTCTCCATCTCCCCTTGTCCTCCATGCTATTTGTTATGCTCCACAAATAAGTGAAACTATATGATAATTGACTCTCTCTGCTTGACTTATTTCACTCAGCATAATCTCTTCCAGTCCCATCCATGTTGCTACAAAAGTTGGGTATTCATCCTTTCTGATGGAGGCATAATACTCCATAGTGTATAGGGACCACATCTTCCTTATCCATTTGTCCATTGAAGGGCATCTTGGTTCTTTCCACAGTTTGGCACCATGGCCATTGTTGCTATAAACATTGGGGTACAGATGGCCCTTCTTTTCACTACATCTGTATCTTTGGGGTACATACCCAGGAGTGCAATTGCAGGATCATAGGGAAGCTGTATTTTTAATTTCTTGAGGAATCTCCACACTGTTCTCCAAAGTGGCTGCACCAACTTGCATTCCCACCAACGGTGTAAGAGGGTTCCTCTTTCTCCACATCCTCTCCAACACATGTTGTTTCCTGTCTTGCTAATTTTGGCCATTCTAACTGGTGTAAGGTGGTATCTCAATGGGGTTTTATTCATTCATTTATTTATTTTAAAGATTGTATTTATTTATTTGACACAGAGAGAGAGATAGCAAGTAGGCAGAGTGGCAGGCAGAGAGAGAGGGGGGAAGCAAGCTCCCTACTGAACAGAGAGCCCGATGTGGGGCTCAATCCCAGGACTCTGAGATCATGACCTGAGCTGAAGGCAGAGGCTTAACCCACTGAGCCACCCAAGCGCCCTCAATGTGGTTTTAATTTGAATCTCCCTGATAGCTAGTGATGATGAACATTTTTTCATGTGTCTGATAGCCATTTGTATGTCTTCATTGGAGAAGTGTCTGTTCATATCTTCTGCCCATTTTTTAATATGATTGTCTGTTTTGAGTGTGTTCAGTTTGAGGAGTTCTTTATAGACCCTGGATATCAACCTTCTGTCTGTACCGTCATTTGAAAATATCTTCTTCCATTCCGTGGGTTGCCTCTTTGTTTTGTTGACTGTTTCCTTTGCTATGCAGAAGCTTTTGATCTTGATGAAGTCCCAAAAGTTCATCTTCGCTTTTGTTTCCTTTGCCTTTGGAGACATATCTTGAAAGAAGTTGTTGTGGCTGATATCGAAGAGGTTACTGCCTATGTTCTCCTCTAGGATTCTGATGGATTCCTGTCTCACATTGAGGTCTTTTATCCATTTTGAGTTTATCTTTGTGTACAGTGTAAGAGAATGGTCAAGTTTCATTCTTCTACATATAGCTGCCCAGTTTTCCCAGCACCATTTATTGAAGAGACTGTCTTTTTCCCACCGTATATTTTTTCTTGTTTTGTCGAAGATTATTTGACCATAGAGTTGAGGGTCCATATCTGAGCTCTCTACTCTGTTCTCCTGTTCTATGTGTCTGTCTTTATGCCAGTACCATGCTGTCTTGGTGATCACAGCTTTGTAGTAAAGCTTGAAGTCAGGTAACGTGATGCCCCCGGTTTTATTTTTGTTTTTCAACATTTCTGTAGCAATTCAGGGCTTCTTCTGATTCCATACAAATTTTAGGATTATTTGCTTCAGCTCTTTGAAGAATACCAGTGGAATTTTGATCAGAATGGCATTAAAAGCATTGATTGCTCTAGGCAGTATAGACATTTTTCAAGCTACCTATTAATATGCTAAGATCTCAGCCAAGATACTGGGCTACCTTGGTTTTGGAAACCTAGGGATAGAGAAGTGAGGGATACACAAAGTATATAGCTAGAGGGAGGACACACAGATAGACTCGCCTCCTCATTAAAAGAGAAAAGTAGAACTGAATATCCATTCTAACTAATCTAAATGAGCTTCTAACTAATCTAAATGAGTATACTTGTTCTGTACAATGAGAATAATATTATCTATCTTACAGATTGCTATAAGATTAGACAGTGTATATAAAAATCCTTTGTGCATAGTAGATGTTCTGTCAAAACTGCTGTTAGTATTAGAGAAGTTATTCTCTAATTGGATTTAAGAGTTTAGAAAGTGGTTACCTCCACAAACCCCACCATTCTGGAATAGAGCTATTTAACTTACCCTCTGAGCCCCAAACTCAAGAGCAGTCTCATTGAATTTAGGAAGGGAAGGGCAATATGCAGATGGCTGGGGACTTATTGCAAAGAAAGGTTGGCTGGAGAACCAAAACTTCTGTCCTTTTTGGGAAACAGTAATTCTCTATCAAGAGTTGAACAATCTTAATCACGTTAGAGTCAAAGTGAAGTGAATACTCTTGGGAACCTGAACAAGTTTTAGCACAACCCCATTAAGCACTCAGTAAGTAAACCTAATTTTCTCAATCAAATGAATCTCACATGGTCTAATAGGCTCATTTGCAACTGGTATTGTTGATTCACATGAATGTGAAAATAATGGCTCGAGTCCAAGAATCCAAAGGACAATGATTAGTTCTCTAAAGTTAAAGTGATAATCAAAGATCTTTTCAAAATGCTCCCTGGTCTTCTTGGTCAATTAATTGTAGAATTAAAAGGAGTAGCAGTTAAATTTGAAATTTGATTATTGCTAAAAGTTGTTTTCATATGTGGTGACTTGCCTTTGTACCCAGGCATTTTTCTATTTTATAAAATAAGAAGTCATATCAGATCTTATGTCTTTTGTCTCCTTGTTTACTTTGAATTTTTTAATTTATTAAATAGTCAGTGCAAGAAAAACCAATACACTGAATTTTACTAGTAATATTTGTATGAGTATTTAACTTAATAGAAGCTATTCTGTGCCATAAAAAATAAAAGTATTGGGGTATCTAGGTGGCTAGTCACTAAGCGTCTGTCTTCAGCTCAGTCATGATCCCAAGGTCCTGGGATTGAGCCCTGCATCGGGCTACCTGCTTGGCAAGAAGCCTGCTTCTCCCTCTCCCACTTCCCCTGCTTGTGTTGCCTCTCTCACTGTGTCTCTCTCTGTCAAATAAATAAATAAAATCTTTAAAGAAATAAAAATAAAAATATCAAAGAATATAATTCCTAGGTATTGAGAAATCTGGCCATGTTCTAGGTTTAGAAGATGATTAAATACTAGTTTTTAAATGTTTTGGTTTTGGAAAGTTGCCAAATGGGTTTTGCCAAACACATTTTTCTGTCATTTCACAACCCATGTGTGTGTTTTAATGAATGTGTAATCCTTATGTTCTGATTCACTTAAACTTAACTTGACAAAATCTGTTTTAAGAATAATATGATTTCCAAGAAAACTTTAGAGCTGTCCTAAGAAGATGCATCTTTAATTTTAAAAAAGGAGTCATAGTTGATGAATAAATGGAACCAATCTATAAATTTGGAATACAAATCTAAATATGAGATCCACATTTTAAATGACTTGTAACAGCTTTACTAACTCATGCTTAGTGAAATAAATAAGAAGATTCAACTCTGAGTTATCATTATGCTGTGTAAAATGGAAGGTAAATAGAAACATAGTGCATCTTTCCACTTCTATTAAACATACCAAGGAGAAAGATAGCAATGGTAAAAAGACAGGAAAAAAAAATTAAGCTTATGCTCCTTTTCCATGGCATCTCAACGTCTATATTACCTCCCACAATAATTTACGACTAACATATTTTAAAAGTAAGATGAACTGAAGGGTGCCTAGGTAGCTAGGTAAGCATTAGCTTTCAGCTCAAGTCATGACCCAGGGTCCTGGTACTGGGCCCAGGGTCCTGGGATCAAGCCCAGCTTAATAGGGAGCCTGCTTCTATCTCTCCTTCTACTGCTCCCCTTGCTCGTGCTCTTTTGCAGGTGCGCGCACACACACACACACACACACACACTTTCTCTTTCTCTCTCAAATAAATAAAATCTTTAAAAATAAATAAGTATATTAATTAATTAAAGTAAGATGGACTGAAAAAGAGATTGGAGGAAGGCAGTGCACAGTAATGCAAAAGGAATGTGCTCCTAGGGGAAAATTCAAGTACTAGCTGGAATCTGAAATGATTCTGGGCTGAACCTGTGATAAGGAAGGACAACCCAAAATAGTCCCAGGTTGGTACCAGCCCTTGGATCACAAGTAAAGAGAACAGAATTGCACTGGATGAAACCTTCCCTAGCTAGTTTTTACAGAAATTTTTACAGAAGTATGTGATATAAAAGTTAATGTACCTAGAAGGTAAAACATAAAGGTATATACAGTATGTGTTTACAACTAAAACAAACAATGACAACAACAACAAAACGACATAAAAACGTAAGCTATCATAAGTGAAAGTCAATGGAAACGATAAAAGGCAGATTAGATTCCAAAGTACTTTGGACATTGAAAATATCAGATATGGGGTAACTACATGTAAAGTGTTTAAGGAAACAAAAATATAATTAAAAAATAGGCAACCAGTGATGCCTAGGTGGCTCAGTCGGTTAAGCGGCTGCCTTCAGCTCAGGTCATGATCCCAACATCCTGGGATCGAGTCTCACATCGGGTTCCTTGCTCTGCAGGGAGCCTGCTTCTGCCTGCCACTCTGCCTGCCTGTGTTCTCTCTATCTCTCTGACAAATAAATAAATAAAATCTTTAAAAAAATAGGCAACCGACATATTCTGAAAAATAACCTAGATTATTTGAAAAAAAGACTAATGGCACCATTAGAAGTGAAAAATAAAACCAATGAAATAAAAAAAAAGCACACCTGATGTATAAAACACTAAGATATATAGTTAAGAAATGTGTTGGTAGAACGTTACATAAGAATACAAAGCGATGAAAAAAATTTAAAGAATATGGAGAAAAAAAAGAGAAACAAATATAAAAAAAGAGAAACAAATATTCTGTGTCAAAATGAGGTTTTCTTTTTAATTTTAAACTTATTTTTTAAATAGAGTGATAATAGTCAAAGCAATAATAATAATAATAATAATTTTCTAGGGTGGCTGGGTGGCTCAGTCATTAAGTGTCTGCCTTTGGGGTCCTGGCATCAAGCTCTACATCCTGCTCAGTGGGAGGCCTTCTTGTCCCTCTCCCACTCCCTCCATTTGTGTTCCCTCTCTCGCTGTGTGTTCTGTCAAGAAAATAAATTTTTTAAAAAATCTTTTTGAAAAAATAATAATTTTCTAGAATAGGAGACATGAATCCAGAAAAAAACAAAAGGTACAACAAGCAGGATAAATAAAAAATTAACTCATATTGTAGTAAAACTTCAGAATATCAAACACGAAGCGAAGATCTTTAAAGTTTCTAAATAGAAACTTTTCAAAAGCAACAGTGGAAGGCCAGATAAAATGAATGATATTTTTAAGTTATGGAAATAAAATAACTGTAAATCCAAATATTGTGCCTAGTAGAGACTGAAGTTATATAGCTATAAACAAAGGAATGTCAACAGTTGCCAACAATCATCAAGAACTAGAAGAGAGAGGTATGGAAAGAATTCGACCTCAGAGCCTTCAGAAAAATCCAATACTGCCAACATCTTTATTTTGGTCTTCTTTAGGCATTCAGACCTGTGAAAGTATAAATTTCCATTCTTTTAAGCCACCAAGTTTATGATAATTTGTTAGGAGAGCCTTGGGAAACTAATACAAAGGCTTCACCAGTAAGAACAGAAAAAGAAATTAGACATACAAGAATTGGAATGGAAGCAATAGAACTATCACAGATGATATGATTGCCAATGTAGGCAAAACCTAAAATAATGTACACAAATCATTAGAATTAGCACAGAATCTAGCAAGGTGACTAGACAGTAAATTAGTATAGGGAAATCAAATGCATATCTATATATTGGAGAGTAAAAATAAATTTTTCTGTTTATTTTTATACCAAGAATTAACAAAAGATAAACCAGAGTTTCTCAGATCTTTTTATTTTTACTTTATTGAAAGCATTAGAAAAAACTATAGATTCAATATCCATCCAATCTAAATTCTAGTGGGAAGTTTCGAGGAGATTTTCAAGTTTTTCTAAAATGTGAAAAAAGAGCAAAGTTCTGAGAGTAAAAAGTAAAATAAGGATAGAGGACTTGCACTACCAGATATCTACATCTGTTGTAAGGCCATACACAGCGATTCTCAACTGGTCATGTAATCAATGGAATGTCTGAAAATGGTGGAGAGTAGTTATGATTTTCTTTTTTTAGTTAATTAATTAGTTAATTATTTCATTTATTTTTAAATTCAAATTCAAGTTAGTAAGCATATTCTGTATTATTAGTTTCAGGGGTAGAATTTAGTGATTCATCAGTTGGATATAATACCCAGTGCTCATTACATCAAGTGCCTTCCTTAATGCCCATCACCCAGTTACCCCATCTTCCCACTCACTTTCCTCCAGCAACTCACAGTGTGTTCCCTATAGCTAAGTGTCTCTTAAGGTTTGCCTTTCTTTCTGTTTTATCTTATTTTATTTTTCCTTTTCTTCTCCTATGTTCATCTGTTTTGTTTCTTAAATTCTACATATGAATGAAATCATATGGTATTTGTCTTTCTCTAACTTCTTTCACCTAGCATAATACCCTCTAGTTCATCCACGTCATTGCAAATAGCAAGATTTCATTCTTTTTGATGGATGAGTAATAGTCCATTCTATACAGACATACCACATCATAGTGTTGTATATATGTTTTATATATAATATTTTCACCACATCTTCTTTGTCTATTCATCCACTGATGGACATCAGGGCTCTTTCCATGGTTTGGCTATTGTGGACATTGCTACTATAAACATTGGTGTATGTGTGCCCTTACAAATCACTATTTTTGTATCATTTGGATAAATACCTAGTAGTGCGATTGATGGGTTGTAAGGAAGTTCTATTTTTAACTTTCTGAGGACCCCCCCATACTATTTTCCTGAGTCGGCTTCAGTCTGCACTCTGACCAACAGTGTAAGATGGTTCCCCTTTCTCCTTATTCTAACATCTGTTGTTTCCTGTGCTGTTAATTTTAACTATTCTGACCAGTGTGAGGTATCTAGCTGTGGTTTGGGTTTGTATTTCCCTTATGACAAGTGATTTTTAGCATTTTTCATGTGTATGTTAGCCATTTGCATGTCTTCCTTGAAGAAATATCTGTTCATGTATTCTGCCTGTTTCTGACTGGATTTTTTATTTTGGGGGTGTTGAGTTTAATATGTTCTTTATAGACTTTGGATACTAGATCTTTATCTGATATGGCATTTGCAAATATCTTCTCCCATTCCATGGGTTGTCTTTTAGTTTTGTTGACTGTTCCTTTGCTGTGCAAAAGCTTTTTATATTGATGAAGTCCCAATAGTTCATTTTTACTTTTGTTTCCATTGTCTCTGGAGATGTGTCTTGCCAGAAGTTGCTGCAGCCAAGGTCAAAGTGTTTGCTGCCTGTGTTCTCTAGAATTTTGATGGATTCTTGTCTCACATTGAGGTCTTTCATCCATTTTGAGTTTATTTTTGTGTTTGGTGTAAGAAAGTGGTCCAATTTCATTCTTTTGCGTGTGGTTGCCAATTTTCCCAGCATCATTTGTTGAAGACACTGTCTTTTTTCCATTGGATATTCTTTCCTGCTTTGTAGAAGATTAATTGACCATAGAGTTGAGGGTCCATTTCTGGTTCTCTATTCTGTTCCACTGCTCTATGTTTCTGTTTTAGTGCTGGTGCCATACGGTCTTGATGATCACAGCTTTGTAATAGAGCTTGAAATCAGGAATTGTGATGTCACCAGCTTTAGTTTTCTTTTTCAGCATTACTTTGGCTATTTGGGATTTTTTTTGTTGTTGTTCCATATAAACTTAGAATTGTTTGTTCTAGTTATGTGAAAAATGTTGGTGTTATTTTGATAGGGTATAATTAGGACAGTGTGAGATATCTATGGAAACTAGATATATCAAATAAGTGACATTGCATATCAGGTCTATGCAACAAATGGTACTAGGATAATTCAGTATTGTTATGGAATAAAATGACATTTGATTCCTAATGCACATTACATTTTAAGTAAAATCTTTTATTTTTAATTTTTTTAAAAAATATTTTATTTATTTATTTGAGAGAGAGAAGGCATGAGCAGGAGAGGGGCAAACCAGAATTGCTATTAAGAGGGGAGCCTGATGAAAGGCTAGATTCCAGGACCCTGGAATCATAACCTGCAACAAAGGCAGGCATTTAACTGACTGAGCCATGCACACTCTCCAAGTAAAACCTTTTAAATTACTAGAAAAAAAAAAAAAAAGGTTTCTTGAAGACCCCAAAGCACTAATCATAACACAGAAAAACAGATGACCAGAAAAAAATTTAAAAAGAATCACAAACTGTGAGAAGGCATTTCCTAAACAAATAACCAACAAACCATTAATAGCTATAGCAAATAAAGTATTTGAGTCAGGGCAATAAGAAAAAAGATAAGCAACCTAATAAAAAAAATGGGCAAAACATAAAAGAAGTATTTTATAGAAGATGTATAAATGACAAATAAGCATATATAAAAATGCTCAATCTTATCAGTAATGAGGGAAATGAAAATTAACAACCCAATGAAATTTCATATTAAAATGGTAAAAATTAAATCTGGCAATATCCAGCATTAGAAGAATGTGGAACAAAGGAAAAATATCTACCACCATTGGGGATGTAAATTACTTGGAAAGCAATTTGGCAGTATGTTGAGCTTTGCTACCCATTACATATATAGAGCTAAACATTCTATGAGCACTTCTAATCTGATGCTCTTTATCCAGTTATTTCATTTAAAGAAATTTCTGGTTAAGTCTTGTTAAATTTATTTCATGATCTAATAACAACTTCTAACCCATGGTTTGAAAAAAAGATTTGTTCTGTAGAATCTCATTTGTTATCCTGGAAAGAGATAATTCAAAATTTTCATAATGACATTGTTTATAACACAAAAAGGGAAATTGAAAACGACTGGATTTTCCACCAATAGAACAAGAAATATTGAAATTGTAATATATTCAGACAAAGAAATATCACATAACAAATGAAAATGAACTACTGCAAAAGTCAATGAATCTTAGAAATATTACTTTTAAGAATGAAAACAAGACATGGATTAATACTTACAATATAATTTTTACAATATAATATAATATTATATTAATTACTATAAATAAATAATTATATTAATTACTATATAATATAATATAATACTTACAATATAATTTTTGAAACCTAATACAGAAAAAAGTAAATAATCTAAATTTTAGATTATTATACATACATGGTTAAACTTTTAAAAAGAAAAAAACAAAGGAATGCCAAATCCAAAATTCAGAGTAATAGCTACCACTCAGCAATGAACTCAGAAAAGTATGCATATGGCTGCAATGAAGTAGTTCTCAAGTCAGTGAGTTGGGTTATTTCTGTTTATTACTTTACTTACAATTTACCCAACTACTATATCTCCAATATTATATAATTAAATATTTTTTAAAAAGCTTTAAAAAATAACCCTTCAATAGTCCAAGGTTTTGAAATCTGAGATGCCATTGAGGTAGATGCTAACACACACTTCTAAATTTCCATGAAATAATAGAGGGCAGGGGAGAGCCATGCAAGAACTTTCTGGCAGGTTTATTGGATTCTGAATGAGTTAGAGAGGGAGGTGTATCTCTTGGGACACTTTAGCGTGAGTTTGACAGTCATATGTCTTCTGTGGTTTGGGAGTGGTCTTGTCTAAGGCAAGGATTAATGGGATGGATTAGATGACTTCTTTGATCCTCTTCAGCACATGGTCCTTGGTCTTTCAGTCCTGCCTTGACAACAGCACAGCCTCAGTGTCTGCCTCTCTCTACCTTCAACAGTGTGCCAGGGGATGAAGGCATTCTGTTTTCCCATAAATGGTATCTCTTGGACAAAACATTCATCAGAGGGGCAGTTAAATCTAACAGCCTCAACTATCAACCCTGGACTTTGAACTTTTCACCTTCCTCAACAAATGTTATTGTCTGTAGGGACTAAAGGGAGTTAACACAAACACATTCGTACTATGCATTACTATGTTAAAATGTCTACATGATGTACTTACCAACAAAATATTAAGAAAGGTATGTATTTCAGCAAATATATGTATATAACTAAATGTATATACATGCATATTATACATATACACAGGTATGCATGAGAAAGCAATTTATAAAGATGACCCTACAACTAATAACCATGGTTTTAGAGACAAAGAGTGGTAACATTCATATTGCCAATCCTTGGTGGCAGTCTGATCTTGATCTTAATCTTGATCTTGATCTTGATTAAGGAAGCCAACAACTCAGCATCCTTAGCTCCCAAGGATGCTTCTGCATGCAACCTAGGCTCATTTCACTCCAGCTACAAGAAGGAACTTCAGAACCCAAAACCATTCAAGGGCTTCTTGCTTAGATCACAACCACAGGAATACATACACTACTTCATTTGATGATAAGCTTTTACTTCCAAATAATTTGGGGTTCGGGTATACAAGTATCATCATACTGAACTTTTTAGGCTCCTCAAATTTAGTAATCTTCCCTACACCCCACTCTGGGATTATACACATTAATATACAGCTATGGTTCTCACAAGGTATTTTTATTTTGTGATTTAGGGTGACTTCATGAAGTTATTTTTCTTTAGTTTCTTCCATTTGGAAAATCTTGGAGGTCTTTAAATATCTGCTCACAAGCAGAACATAAAACAAGTTTGTTTTTTAAAGAAAGGAAATTCCAACTCCCTTGAAAATGTCTCATTTATTATTTGGGCCAGAGAGAGGAGGGTGCACTCAAGAACTTTTTTTCCCTGCTACAATAGAAGATTTTTACAATAATGTTTTATCTGTATATTAATTGTGTCCTTAAAATGAATAAATAAAAATGGAGTTAAAAAAAAAGAAATCATTGGAATGAAATGAGACATGAGAGGTGCGTATGCTGTAACTCACATGACCACAATTTTTCGTTTTCAAGGCAAATGTCTGTGTTCAATTTGCCACTGGAGTCTTAGAGCAAGCATCATACTTCCCTCAGCTACCCCCACCCTCGGAGCCACCGCCAGCTGCAAGACAGATTCCCACCCAGACGGAATGCAGGTGAAACATCAATACAGCAAGAGCCGGGCAAAAAAGGGCATGTGGAGTTTGGAGAATTTTAGAAAATTTTATTGCAGGAACACATGTGTTAGTGCAGCAGATGGAAGCAATTATGGCAGGAAAACTTTGCCCTATCCTTAAAACCAAATTCCAATAGTGTGAGCTCAGGCTAATGACTATCCTTGAGGACAAGTAAAATCAGACCACAGTGAGTTTTGAAGATTGACTTCACATTGCATCAGGTCATGATCTGCACTGCTAAAAACTCATCAAAACTTGATACTATCTCTACCTTATTTCTAATTGGAAAGGGATGTGACCTCAAACTCACTCATCTAAAATTAACATGCTTTCCTGTAGTCTCGGCTAAAAACCCTCATCAGACACTAGTGTTTTATAGTCTGACTTGTAGCAAGTACAATTATGATTGCTAATGAATTGCATGATGATTCCAGATAGGAGACATTTACTTTGTTTGGATATTTCTGTGCATGTAGTCCTTTATGAAATGTGCTTCTTCTCTTTGAAGGATAGAGGCAGATACCTGACATCTCCCTTAATAAATAGTATCAAGGGAGCTCAGATGAAGAAAATAAAGTAGAATGAGGTTGAGTGCTAAATCTGTGACCTATAAAACAGTCAAAAGGATTAGAAATAAATCCAGCCCCATGAACTCTCTTGTCTAAGGGTTTATTCTGCAGACCTAGGCACTAAAGTAATTTTTCTCCCTCTTTGGTGTTGTCATATGATTGTCTCTCCTTACTGGTGACTCCCAAAAAACCTGGCTGGTAGTGATTACGGATGTATAGATGGATGTTTGTTTTATAGTGATATAGTATCACTGGTAGGAGTATTTTAACTCCTTTACTCTCAAGGGATCAGTGGCTGAAGGATGTATTGAAAAAGGCGCAGAAGAACTTGAAAAGTATGAAAACTCAGGGTCAAAAAGGAATGAAGTAGGTTTTTCAGCCTCTTAATCAGTCTTCTGGCAATATGTACAGGCTAACTTCCTATTGAAAGATGAAATAATTTAGATAGTTCAGATTTGACTTTTAAAATATCTTGTTATTCTAAGCAGAGGAGTGAATGATTATATAAGCAAATATTGTATTGGTGTTAAGCTAGTTAGTTAAAGACACAAGGCCGAATTCCAAAGGTAGTTCAGGCAATGATGGCAACTTATAACACATACATAGCTGGGAGGAACCTGTGCCCAGCATTGTGGACAGAGCATAGACCATAAGTTGGAAATTGCAGCTTCCATTCCTGGTTCTTCCATCCACCAGACTTGCTACTTTGAGCAAGTGACCTTACTTCTCCATCTCTCAGTGGCATTATGTAAAATGGGAATAACACCTGCCCTGCCTATTTTAATAATTACGAAAATGGGAAAATACATTTGAAAGTATAAATAGAAGTGTGTTTGCAACTTTAAGATATTTCAACTTCAACTTAGGCAAAATGAAACACACTCAGTAGAAACCATACTCGTATAGTACGATCCTCTCTTCAGCCCACAATCATGAGTGTCAAGTCAATACACATGCAACTATTTTGCACCCATCAACCCTTCTGTTTTCACTTTCAGTCCAGTATTCAATAAGTTACATGAGATATTTGACTCTTTATTATAAAATAAGCTTTGTGGGAAATGATTTTCCCTAGCTGTAGGCTAATATATGTGCTCTGAGCACATTTAAGGTCAGTTGAGCTAAGCTCTGAGGTCCAGTAGGTTACGTGTATTAAAGCATTTTTGATTTAATGATATTTTTAAACTTACAATGAGTTTATCAGGAGGTAACCCCATTGTAAATTGAAGATATATACATGGTTTATAGTGAAAAGCAACAGAATCTCCTGCCTCATACTTTCCAGTCCCTCATTTCTTCCTACCCAGAATATCATTTTCAACTCATTTGGCTATTTATAATTTTATTTCTAATAATATGATTATTCTACTTTTTATTGATTCATCAATTTTAGACTTTTTCTATTGACTTCCTGTTACAAATAATAAAGATTTAGCCCTCTTCGCAACATATGGCCTCCACATGTAGAAAAACCATTGCCCATCCTCCTAATATATTTAAATTTTGATCTGGGATATTGTTATAAATGTTCTAAATGCCATTAAATGTAAATATATAAATATTATTCACAGCTGAACACCACAGTGTTACAATTATATTTCCTTTCCTGTCCAATTTTTGTTTTCCTGGAATTATAGGGATTTTTTTTTTCAGTTTCTTTTTACCACAAAGGATTTAACTTTATACTTTTTATCAAAGTAAAAACCTCCGCCATATATTCTTTCAAATTCATTTTTCTGAATTGGAAGCAGTCCTGTTGGAGTTGTTCGTTTCTTTCTTTTAATCTGGAAAAGCTGTCCTATGTCTTCATGGACTTTTTCATGATCAACCTGAGTTTCTTTTTTTCTCTTCTTGACATAATTTTCTCTTGAGCCATCTTTTATTTCTTAAACCTATGCTTTCCTCTTATTTGTACCTTCTCTGGGAAAGAGCATACTGGAGTTGCTTTTATTTTTTGAGATCTTACTTATGTAAAAATATCTTTATTCTACTTGCCCTCACTGATACCTAGTTTGGCTGGTATACAATTTTAAGTTGAAAATTCTCATTGCTCAGAATAGGAATGCTATTACATTTTAGCTTTCAGTCTTGCTGTGGTACACTTGTGTCATCCAGTTTTCTAATTCTTTCAATTTATCCTGTTGATTTTTTTTCTGACATTTTTTTCTTACCTACAATAATTTACATGCAGATTTTTATACAACGTGCTATGCATTTTATGAGGCATTTCAATCTGAAAATCCATGTCCTTCTATTTATTTATTTATTTATTTATTTATTTATTTATTTATTTGACAGAGAGTGAGAGAGAGCACAAGCAGGTGGAGCAGCAGGCAGAGGGAGAGGGAGAAGCAGGCACCTTGCCAAGCAAGGAGCCCAACATGGGGCTCGATCCCAGGACCCTGGGATCATGATCCGAGCCGAAGGCAGTTGCCTAACCAACTGAGCCACCCAGGCACCCCCATGTCCTTCTATTCTTAGAAATTTTCTTTTATTACTTTTTCATAACATCCTCCTTGATTTTCTCCCTATTTTTTTTCTAATTCATCATTGCTTTGTCTTCCTGGTTTATTTTTAGGATGATTTCCTTTTCTTTTACTCAAATTTATGCTTCAACTTAAAACTTTTTCTCAGTTTCAGATTTGTCCCTTGTGTGTTTTTGTTGTTGTTTGCTGACTTGTTTTTAGTATCCTACACTTGTTCATCCTACCTTGTCCTGAAGCTAATAGTGTTTCCTTTGTTGCTCACTCTTTAATGTTTCCTGAATTGTTATACAAAAATAAATTCTCTAAGGATATAATTACTGATATTTTGGATGTTTTCTCCTGCTCCTTGCACTACATCTGTTTTATACAAATTTCCCTTATCTGTTTATCTGAGATTGGATCTTTCTTATCAAAAGCATCACATGAATGCCTATTGACGTTTGGTGATCCACTAATTAATAATACCAAGTTATTGAAAATCCAGTTTGAAAGATCTGTGTGCGAAAACAGCATTTGTCACCTGGTGAGCTTCACTGTAGGATGGTTAGTAGGACTTCTGGCCATTTTGATTGGAACTTGAGATATTGGAATCTCAAATTATTTTTTTCTTCTAACAATTTCTCCAGAGATGAATTCTCTTCTACTTTAGGCTTGGCTGCCACTTGCTAAGAACAAAACAGAGAGAAGAACCTTGAAGTTTCAGTGTGCAATGCATTTACTTTATCCTTTTTTTTTTTTTTTCATTTTCACATTGGCACCTGACCTCCACTCTCTACTGTGCCTAAGATCCAGACTCTGGTGACTCTGTGGTTTAGTTTCTTCAGAGTATATTTTATTTATTTATTTATTTACTTACTTACTTACTTATTTAAGTACTTTGAATACCCAATGGGGGCTCAAACTCACCACTTCAAGATCAAGAGTCACTTGCTCTACTGGCTAAGCCAGCCAGGTATACTTTATTTATTTATTTTTAATTGAAGTGTAGTTGACATAGAATGTTATATTGGTTTCAGATGTACAAGATAGTGATTTAACAATTATATACATTACAAAGTGCTCATCACATTAGAGGTAGTCACCATCTGTCACCATTCAAAATTATTACAATATTTTTGACTATATTCCCTATGCTGTACTTTTTGATGACGTATTTTATAACTGGAAGTTTATACCTATCATTTGCCTTCACCTATTTTGCTGATCCTTCGCCACTTTCTAGCAACCACCAGTTTGTTCTCTGTATATATGAGTCTGTTTCTGTTTTTTGTTTGGTCATTTGGTTTTTGCTTTTGGTTTTTAGATCCTACATATAAGTGAAATCATATGGTATTTGTCAGAGAATAAACCCGTGCTTTCTTAGCGGGATGAAGGAAGAGTATCACCATACCAGGGATGCAGCAGAGGGTGGGGGGATTGGCAGGATCTGAGGGTCAAACTGCTTCTTATGTAGGTATTCAGACTTCCAAGTAACCTTCCTAAGTTCACTTCACCTCTCACCCACATCTTCTAGGAGAAAAAGCCATTGCCTTGGTCCTGGGTCTTTCTGGTTTTCTTTCACATGAATAAACTTGGTTTTCCTTGGTACCCCTTTCTAATAGCACTTGGGGTTCAGCTTTCTTTGGCCTCCTGCATCAGTTACTTCTCATCTGTTTATTTTCCTTCTTCCATATGTGCCAGCACAACTCCTATCTACTTTCACCTTCCCTCCTGTTCCCTTTGTATCTATGAGATTATACTTTGACAATTCCTTTACAGTATTTTTAAAGGGGTTTCAGAAATATGGATGCATATGATTATGCCACCACATTTAACTAGAAGTCCCAACAAATTATACTTCTACTGCTTTTGCTGCTCACATTTTGTTGCTCATGGTTACTGAACAAATTCATAGAACAAAGCAACTGTAGGTTGGACAGTGGAAAGGAGAAGACATTCATCATATCATGTCTATATGCTATATGCTAGGTGCTGTGCACATAAAATCTTATTCCATTTTACAATCTGTGTTGTTCTGTAATGGCCATTTTACAGGTAGGGAATCAAAGTTCATAAAATTAAGTAATATGGCCAAGATCACAAAGCTAGTGACAGGATGTCTCAATTCAAAGCCTATGTTTTTCTCAGTGTATCTGTGATTGTCCATCAAGTAATTTCTTTCAAATGCAAGGGAATGTCTAGAATGCCAACTTATACCACCACTGTTGCACAGAATTATAAGCACCTGATATTTCACTAATTGTTTAAGTATTGATTTATTTATTTGGGAAAGAGTAAAAGAGCATGCATGTGATCAGGGGGAGGGGCAGAGGGAGAAAGAGAGAATCTCAAGCAGACTCCATGATGAGCACAGAGCCCAATGTGGGGCCCTATCCCACAACCCATGAGATCATGACCTGAGCCGAAACCAAGAGCCATATACTAAACCAAATGAGCCACTCAGATACCCCTCAGTATTTTTTTTTTAAATGTTTAGTGCTTTCTCAAAGATTTTCTTTTAAAAGTATTCTTTAGTACACTTCTAAAGTATACTTTAGAAGTAACATTTGCTTGACTGATTACCAGAATGGGGGGAAATCTACTTTGATGCCTTGTCTTCAGGCTTGAGGTTTGAGTTTGTTGTTTTAACTCCTTCATATCAGTTGAGTTGCTGTATAATCATGCAGCGTTCTCAGGAAGCCAGACGTCACCAACCCTAGAGGCCTCGCTAAGAAACCTAAGATGAAGTTTCAGAAAAACAAAGCTCAATCCCTATGGGACATTGACTTCCTTATCCTAGAATCAGAAAACTACAGTCTCAAGCTAGAGGCAAAGGGAGGGTTGAGAATGTTAGGGTCCGTGATCAAAGGAACGAGACTGATGCAAAGCGAAAGTCGAGCAAAGCTTTATTTCACTCCAAGCATTGAAAATCAAACCGACCAGTCGGGGCGTCTCTTACAAAGAGACGACGACGACCAGGACACCAACCCCGGACGATGCCGTTACCGATGATGACCCTTCCCCGCAACCTGCTCCTGAGCTCCCCACGCCCCGGAGTACTACAACGCTCCAGACAACTACTCCACCCAGCCTAGCAGACTAACTTTTAAAGAAGTGGTGTTGAGCCCGGCCCACACACAGGTGGCCAATGAGGTTGCAATACACAGGGAAAACTGCACAGTCATGCTAGGTCGGCAATATGGGTGACCAATTAAATTTCAATTTACCATAGTAAATATATTTGCGCCCTACTGATTGGATGTCTCCATCCGGCCTGGTCTGCACCTGTATCTGGGGTTTGCAAGTAAGTTCCTCCAGGTGGGGCAGGGTCAATCCAAACTTACAAGGAAATGGCTCTCCCTGGCTAACCAGGCCCTTACAGAGATCTGTCCACCAGAGCTGGAAGAGCTGGGGAGATTGAGCTGAGAATGGAAAATGAGGCACACTCACTGATCATATTCATTAGCTGCTTTTTGCCTGCGGCCAGGAAGGGTGTAATGTGCTGGGTTTTGTGTTTGTTTACTTGTTCAGCTCTGTTTATCCCACTGGTTCCATTATTTGCCCCACACTGAAGAGGAGAGCTTTTCTCTTTCAGGCCCCTCCCAATATCCTTAGTGCCAGGTGCCTGAGGAATACAGAGTTAAGAGCAGCATCCATTTTAGCCTTTCATGTAGAACTTTCTCCTTTGATTTGATCATTCATTGAGCCTATGAGAAAGAGCCTGTGTAAACTTCATCCTTATGAAAGTATGGCTCCTCTCTTGTCCATTTCTCTTTTTCTGTGTTTTGCAGTATCACCTCTTACCTTATCCCTAGCATGTGTGTGCACACACAGACTCATCTACACAACAGAATCTGGATATGAATATAATGCTTCCTCCCAAGATGCCCTAACTTATCTATAGAAAACAAATTTCTTCTATTTCTTTCAAGTAAAATCTCTTCTGAGTGAAGCTATATATGTCCTTATTTCCCTTCCATTTAAGGGAGACTTCATTCAGAATGGAGTTTTTTGTTTGTTTGTTTGTTTTGTTTTGTTTTTAATCTTTAGTGAATATGCTTCTGGATTCTAAAATGCATTAGTGCTTTCATTATTATTTATAAAGATACATATACACAAATACAGTTAATATATTAAATAAAGACTATAATATACTTCTATAGACATTGTTATGGCATAGAGTCGAGAGAACTAATTTTATTTGACACTGTCTTTTAGCAGAGCAGAAATGTTACACTTAGTATGCCATGTGTAAGGAATCCAGGGTGGAGAAGATAAAAATACACAAGAGTAAGTGTGTGACAGCGAAGTCTCATGATATGCTACTTTATTACTACTCTTAATAAGAATATTGATAGGGTAAGAGGTATTTCTGCCCTGGAATAGCCATATAATTATTTCTCAGCTGTGTTATGTAAAGAAAAACAAGTATTCAATATGTTTCATGTTGAAGTATTTTAATCTGACCATATTCCCTCCCCCAGAAATAAGAGGGGGGAAAAGAAACCTCAAAGCTACAAAATAAAATAAAAATAAATGCCCTGGCTGAAGACCTTGTTTCACCAAGTGTTAGTAAGGTGATGAGAAAAACTGATGCAAAATTCACAGTATTAAAGGACTGGGGATGCTCTAGGGACAGAAAGTCGATTATGGTCTTTTCACCTTTGTATTGTTGATGCTAAATGCAGAGCAGGTTGGTAAGTCAGAAACTGCTGATGCTGCATGAGGCCAGCTGAGGAATCTCTGAGAGGATTTATGGTGGGCTTAAATTCAATGTTAGTGGGCAAGAGCCCCATCTCACATGTGACTGGTGTTAGTAGTTCTCCATCACAGCACCTCTATGGGTTTTCCCCAGTTTTACATCTTTATTCAACATTTTCTAGGAGCAATTCTTTCATTTCCTGAGTAATAAAAGAAGCCATTTTTTAATTATAGATTGCCTATGATGTGCCATGATCTGTTTTTGACACTTGACTCCTGTTCTTTCTAATCCTTAAGACAATCCTGCAAAATGGACATTCTTCCCATTTTACCCGAGAGAAGACTGAGGTTCCAAAGGATTAAACAACATAAACAATAAGTGATAGAAGCACATCTCAAATCAGATTCATTAGATGCAGAAGCCTGTGCCTTTTGCTACTATATTAACTTACTATAATGATTTCTATAAAATACCACAATTTTGATCCTGGGGATCATGCAGCCATGTATGCCCAGGTGCCTCCTGGCACAGTTTGAGTTAATATATTTATAGAAATCTAGCTGACCTCAAAGAAAATTAACTTCTGAGGAAAAGGAAAAGAAGAAAGAAAGAAAGGGAGGGAGGAAAGGAGGGAGAGAGGCAGGAAGGAAAGAAAGAGCGAAGGAAAGAGGGAAGGAAGGAAGGATGGAAGAAGGAAGGAAGGAAAGAAAAAAGAGAAAAGAAAAAAAAACGAGTAAAAGTAAGAAACACATGCAAAAATGTAGACAAACTGAAATGAACAGAGAAAAAAACAAAACAGTGTGAGTGGTCCTAAAATCAGAGCAGTTGTTCAGAGAACAAATCAGGAGCGCTCTTTTGGGAAAGATTCTCTTTTGATGGAGAGTTGATCATTCCCATCAATACCCGAAAAGCGGACATAAGGAAGAACGAGATGACCAGTGCATGTGTGACCCAAGGAGAGGACAATGGAGACCCTGGGAAAGTCTAGGTCAGCTATGAGGAGGGACTCCCTGAGAATCCAAGTTCTTAGATGAAGTTGCAGGCAGAGGAGTAGCAAGCTGTCTTGTGTTAGAGGTGGGGAGGGGAAAAACCTACCACTGAAGGCAATGAAATACAAGAAATTCAAGAATCAGAATAGTGATTGAAACAGATTTCCTTTAAGGTTTACTCGCAATCCTGAGTCGCAGCCCCAATGCTGCTTGCCAGATATGTACCACAAACACTTCCAGATCCAAGTCAATAGGTGTGGCAAGTTTCTTAATAATAAAATGGGATGGTCTTATTAACGTGCTGGACAGCCCTTTCCCTTTTCTTTTGCATGTGTCCCCAGAGGTACGTGTCCTGCCACAGGTTTTAGGCCAAAATGGGAAATTCATCCTCCATCCGCACAGCCCCTTTGTTGCTTAGTTAATACTATATTTGTGTCAGCGATGAAGAAAGTGACAGACCACATAGAAAAATCAAGACAGGGTATTAAAGATCGGGCAGGATGTGAGCCCTACACTTGGTCCAGGGCTGGTCGGGACACACGCTTGGGCCTTCTGTTCAGGACTCCATTTTACCTTCGTCGTGCACATTTGTGTTTTGCCACACACGGCCCTCAGCCAGAGAGTGTGGTGTGCTAAATGTTTGTTGGCCACTGGCGTTGCCTTATTTCCTTCCTGTGTGACTGCCAGCCCTTGTAAAAAAAGAAGCCGACTCTGAGTACATCATAGAGTTCAAAATGCACGTCAGAGTGTTAGATTCCTTTTTTGTATCCTTGAGGGAAGAAGGGCAAAACATCAGAGAATGCACAGGATGCCTAAGAGTAGGGAAATTGTACACAGAGGAACTGGTCTCGTTCTTGAGGGTCAAGTTGATGATGGTCGTGAGCTGGGTAGCCCTGATGTTTCAGAAGAATGAAGAAATTCTGCAGGTGCTTGGGGTTTTTTTTCCCCCCAACGGTGGAGAGAGTTCTGGGTTTTACCTAAACTAGATACTTCTAACTTAGCATCATAGTGAAACTGCTGCAGCGTGTGTGTGTGTGTGTGTGTGTGTGTAATTCATTGGTAGATATCAACATCAGTACTTAAATTCTTCTTAAGCAAGAATCTATTTCTTTTCTGTGACTGAAAACTTTTTTAAACCAGTTCCTGCCAAGGCAGTTCTTATTTTTGTTTGTGATCGTTGTGAATAATCCAGTAACAGAAAGTGCATGCAAAAACACACTTTAAAGTCTATTTTTATGGAGAAGCTATTGAAAGCACTTTACACTCTACCTGGATCAGTTCTAACACACGCTCCATAAACATGTAAATACTGTCATGGGACCCGTAAACTGTTGTTCTTCTAGGTGAAGCGACATCAATTATTTTTTCTTATTATGTTTTTCTTGGAGGGAGGAGGAAATAGAGCTCACCCAATTTTCTTCCTTGATGGTAAATGAGTTTAATGGAAAAATCTCAAAATATTTTGACCCAATTTCTTTTTTGCTTAATTGCTTTAAGATACATGCAGATTAAATGCTGAATAAAACTTTTAGCCAAAGAACAAAAAAATATTCTAGATTCTATAGGAATTGTCAAAGACCAATGCATCCTTCCTTTGTGTATCAGAGCTAGGTTATGAGACCTTAGATTTGCTCAGTCCTTAGATTTTCTTAGATTCGTCAGAGAGAGAGAGAGAGAAAGATTTATATATGGAAAAATAATACTGAGAAGGTAAAATTGCAGAGACTACATTTTTCCCCAGGAGGAGTCATTTCTAGAGAAATATCTTCTCGGTGTTCTCCCCTCCCCCTTTCCCAAGATTTGCAATGTACTTTCTAATATGCTGTCTTTTTGCTTCTGAGAAGCTTTTTGCTTTCTGTGTGTGTGTCTGTGTGTCTGTGTGTGTGGTGTGTAAACTTGTGCCTTCAAAAACCCTCTCCACAACCAAACCAAATACAGAATTTTGATCACAAATTAGACCTGGAATTCCCACTTCATGAATATGACCCTCCCTTGTCCGATACCTGGGTCTGGTGAGATCCAATGAGACAAAGTAAACCTTCGTACATGGACAGTGCTGGGTTTTGATCCGCTTTATTGAAAGATAATTGGTTATTTTAAGCTATTGTTGTTAGGATACCTGGACCCCAAATAGACAGCAAATGTCCAGGAGATTGTGAAAAGTCCCCCCAAGATGTCCTCCCCATCAGGAGTTAAGAAATAAAGTATTTCTGGGGGAAAAAATTGAATTGTGCTGTTTTGGCAAAGTTTTGACAGGGGGACTTCTCTAGGATCTTACTCCCCACAGCCCGCTTCTACCCAGCATAAACATAACCAAACTGCTGTTCAATTACATAACGGCCATTTTAATTATTATTTTAAGTCAAATGCATATTTATTCCCACAAAGCTCATTTGTATAGGGAAGGTAAAACAGAGGCACTCCAGAAGGCAAAGTTTTCTTGGCTGCCCTGCCAGGGGTCTGGGCTTTCAGGTGGCCCTCTGTTTCTCCCTGCTCGTTTGGCAGGTCTTTTGCCATTTTATTTCAATTATTACCAAAAACTATCCATGTAGGAGTAGTTTCATAAAACTGAAAATTGCAGTTAAGTTCACATCTTAACAGCATTTCAAGTGCACATTGTAACAGAGACTCCCAGTAATCAAGTTGCAGGAAGGCTGTTATAATAGTCTTTCTCTCTCCCTGAATTGCAGCGGGAAAGGCAGATGTGGAAATTATGAGTAATGTAATTGATGATCTTAAAGCTTTTAAATACCCAAGCTCTCAACAATCAAGATCTATTTGAGTTCAGAATCTAATAAGAAGTAAATACAATAGGTTTCAATAAGACATTTTATCAAGAGCTCAGCAGTACTTTCTCTCCTCCTGCTTTTATGGGCAACATTATCATCTCATCAGCAGACAAGTTGGAGAATTTTATTGTGACACATAATCATTTTTAGTTCATCATATTTCTCCTCCTCCTTGTGCAGCTTTTTCAAAAATAAAGTTTGGTCATTAAATACACTATTTCAGAGGATTTTTTTCGTCCCTGATAGACTTAATAGGGAAGGAAGCAGGGTGTTGTTAAAGCAAGCTGTTTATTGACAACGAATTTATTGTGTCCCACGGTAGGAGGCTCTATAAAACACATCAGTGTGTTAAAAATAATACCACTAAGATATTTTCTAGATACCTAGGTTCACAAAGCCTAGCTAGTGACAATTATTTCTAAATTCATCCTACGGCGCATTCGCTAGCCTGGCCCCAAAGAACTTGCATGCTATTAAGAGTTAATTCAAAGGCCACGTTAAATACACCTCAATATTATTTTCGTTAATATGCAAATCATTCATAATATCAGGATGATCTTATATTCAGTGGGAGCAGCAATAATGCCTGCTTAATGACGTGTTCATCAGTGCCCTAAGTGTCTTCACTCTTACTGTTACATATTGTTTTCACAGACAGGCTTGACTACAAAGAAAATTGTATTATCTCTGCAGTAATGTTTTCACATTTCTTTTTTCTCTTTTGGTGGAAAAATATCTTTGTCAAGCATGCATAGGTACTGGTAATCTTTCCAAGGCTATCATTTTCACACCCAAATATACACTGTTAGCAGCTAAGCAGGCTTCTGAGGTGAGGAATTATTAGCATTATATTTTAATAAAGGAAACTCACAAAAAATGGTTTTGTTTGTTTATGAGGAAAAAATCATCTTCACATTCCCATCAGTTTTTTCTCCTACATTTTCTATTAAGACAAGACAGAAATTGTTCATAGATGGTATGTTTTTTTCCTAACATGGAACAAAACAAACAAACGTGTGTGCGTGAATGAATACATAATTTTTTTTTGCAAGAGAATGCAAACTTCTTAAGGCATCGGTAACGTAAATTATAAACTACTGTTAATTTTTCTGAACATGTTTTGTCACTTCTCCGTGGAACAAAAAAGAATAAAAATAGCTTATGGAGAGGGAAACATGAAATTTCATCAGGACTAGTCTATGTTTTAAAAAACTCTGACATGTCGTGTCCAGGTAAATCAGCAAAAACCTGCAAGAAGATTTTACGTAGCTCTGTCTCTTGCATTTATGGCTTTATTTTCTATGAAATTTAGTCATCGGACACCCCCAAATTCCAAATTATTCAAATGTGGAAGAGCAACATAAAAAAACCCTTCTTGTTATTGTAAGCCCCGGGTTAAACCGTGAACCATGTCAAACCTTAACGCTTCTCGTCAGAAAGTTGACTTTCAATCAAAAGCCTTCCTGCTCTGGTTGTGCATTCAGCTACAGATGACAGGAAGAGTCCATCGATTGATTATAAATAACATTCAAATTAAATGTACAGTTATGAAAGAGAAGGATAAAAGAAGTGGAAGAATCCCCGTCCCACCCCCCATCCCCCCCACCGACGCTCTCCATCTCAGGAGTTCCCAAAGATAAGAATTAAAGCAAAACTAAAGGATCTTTGGAAGCAGGATTGTTTTGCCATGGATGAGGGATTACTGATTGGCTTTTTAACTTCAGCTTTTCCAAATAGTTTTTCAGTTATTTAATTTACTCTACATGGAGTCTATTGATTATTCAAGTTGGCAGTCAATTTTATAGGGCACCCCGCTGTTTCTTTGCTTAATGTAGTCAATGATTGTAATTGCTTGATCAGTGCGGCCCATGAAATAGGTTTTGTGTCTTTTTTACAATGCATTGATGGCTTTATCTGATGCAGCCTTGGCAGGGCCGGGTTTTACAGCGCTACCCGGAACTCCCAGAGGTCTCTAGATTAATGGCTATGGTGAGCCGTTGGAGCTGCTGATGCTGCGCTCCAGAATGTACTCACACATCTGGCATGCCACACTTGGCGTTGGCGCCAGCTTTGTGTTGTGCAGTTACAGAATCTCTCACCAGTGCCTAGTTAACTGTTTTCACTGAGGGAATGAGATAAAAAGCCATCCAGAGAGCTGTTGGCACCCACTCTCTGTCACTGTAGTCACACATTAAAAAATTCTTTTTCAATCTTTTTTTTTTTTTAAGAGGCAAATGATGTATGGAAACAACAAATTACGTGGAATGTTTATGTGTTGGACTCCGTTTGGATTCTGAAAAGCATCCCATGGGTGTTCGGATTTCCTGTAAACCAACAAGCAGCCCCCCTCCTTCCCTTCACCACCGCCTCCCCTTGGATGAGAGCATGATGGTATGAAACGCATCCAAGTTTTCCGTGTGAGCTGACAGGGGCTTTAGATTTCGAGAGAAAGGTGGGTAGCAGAATCACGAATGCGAAAAAGCAGCCTGAACCACCCTCCATAGCTCATTACAATAAAGGTAATTCTCCTGTCCTTCAGCGAATCAGGTTAAATTGCTCAGGCATCATTTCCCTATGCCTCTTGTCAGTGTTTCATATTTGGTACAATTTGAATTGCATTATTAGACATGTAAAATGTAGTTTTAATAAGTAGACCAAGAAAAAGTAATGAAATATGCAACAGAGTTGCATAAATCCATGGACAATATAATTATATAGTACACATACACGATTTACAATGCCCAGGATGATATCCACTAAATAAAAAAAATTTTAAAAATTAAAAAAAGGAAAGAAAGAAAGGAAAAAAATGTGATAGATTTTTTTAGACCAGCTGGGCTCTGCGTAGATTTTCTCAGTAGAGTTTGATATCATTGCTGGACAGGTACAGTTTCCCTATTAATACTTTTCTCTCTGAGTAATAAACTATAAATGAATAATGCATCTTTGAAAAGGAAAATCTTCTGAGAAGACAGAAAATAATACTTTAAATTCCTAGGTCTACATGGAACTGAAATTTCCATTAGAGTGGCAATTGTACAAGAATACCATATAGACGTATGCCATATGAGTCTGCAAACTTGTACGTAAGGAAAATATTGATATTTTCTGAAAATAACCATTCTCGTTCTTTAGATTTTACAGTCATTGTGTGATGTCATTGCTAGAATAATACCGCCATTAATTCAGATTTTAATGCATTTACAATAGAAGTCTCTCCATCAAATTCTCTCCCTCTCCCTTTACTTTCTTGACCTTCAGACATAGTATAAACATATTTTATCCACTCCATGCATAGCCTTACATATTACACAACTTTATTTCCTTATATAGAAGGTTATTATTTAATAAACGGAACAGAAAGAAGCCAAGTCAGCAATTTATACTAGTTTACAGACGGTCCAGGTTTTGAAATATGAAGAAACGTCTTCTTCAGGATGGCGGAAAAGCATCTGAACACTCCTCCACTCCCGATTTCACTTTACTGTGAAACACTGTAAAAATGACCGTCATTTTGAAATAAATGTCTGAGTCACTTTTCCCTTGCTGCATGCACTGAGATGGGCTGTATAGCTGGAATCCTGACTCCCGACCACCCCCCCAAACGCACACACGTGCAGTGAGTGGCATTAAGAGCTGAACAAAATACTCAGAAGAACCGAGGGCCTCACTACTATGACAGCTCATGAAAAGCCGTGCTTCAAACTGATCGAAGGTAACTCGTGATAGTAGATGAGTCTGGAGACGGGTCAGCCTGAAGGCTGGGGAGATCCTCTGTTGGAATGTAGTTCCTGTTGGAATGAGCCCACCCCATCCCCCACCCTTGTTCCCTCCCACTGACACAAGCTCAGCCAGTTGGTTCCCAAAGGAGACCCTGGGTATTCAGCTGAGGCCCATCCCACAGCGGGATCACCTTGGTGCTGGGCCTCCACACATGCCCCGCTGGCTGAGCACTGACTTGGAGGGCTGGGTCCCCCTTTTCAGACCTGTCACCCATCTGTTCTTGATTGTAGAGTTCGGGAGGGCAGCGCCTTTGTCATTTTCACTTGCCTTTTATTGTTCCTTTTGGTAGCAAGGTGTTATGCAGATGTGGACACTTAATAAATACTCCGGGGCAGACTGTGCTGCCCCTTCATGAAAGGAAACGTGTCCCAGGTGAAAATAAAGCAAGTGGGCTTAATCACCCATCTGAAAGGATGGGAAAGTTACTTGAACAGCATCGGACCTTGATGTGGATGATCAAGGATTCTCTCTCTGATTCTCTTCTTCCCAGGTACAAGCCTGGGGAAGGGGTAGCCCAGGGGCAGGAGTAGCTATGTTCTAACTGGTAGATTTGAAACCCTGCTCTGGCATTCTCTTGCTATGTGATGAATGACTTGATCTCTCTGAGGCTCAGTTTCCTTTGGGATAAAGTCAGCCTGCTCAGGGTTGCCAGAGGATTAACGGAGGCACCATAGAGAAGCACCCGCCACACAGAAGCTGCTCCAGAAATGTTAGTCCCATCCAACCATGCCCGCAAGAGAGCGAAGTCCAATTCCTTGCTCCTCCTCTAATTCTGAGCACCTGTTGTACTTATATCTAACTAACTTTCTTTTGCCTTCGGTTTTTTTTTTTTCAGTTTTTATTTTAATTTCACTTTCCTTTTCATACTTGGCTATACCAGTTGCTCCCTGAAGATCCAACGTAAATGTAATTCAGAACAACACAAACTAATACAATGTGCAATAGACAGAAATCAACAAGTTTGGGAGAACATTCCTGTTTCTCTTATATTACAACATATTTCAAAAAGGATCAGAATTTAACAGATACCATTTTATCCCCTAAATTCCTGGGGTTGAGACACACACCCTCCCTTACCCCGGGGGTCAGGCAGCAGACAGAGCTGAGAGGTGAGACCCACGGTCCCGCTGAAGCAGATGAACTGGCCAAGGTACTCTAACCCGCTATAAAAACAGCCACAGAGGGGAGTCTTAACAAAAGTTTATAAATAAGGTCAAACAGTTAAGGCAATGGAAACCAAAAACATAGTCTAGGATATGAGAGATGGATTTGAATATATTGGTATACATTGTGACGGGATGGAAACCGGCAATCATCCAAGACAAGCAAGGAGACTCATGAATGGCTCTGATGAGCAAGCTGGCGTATGGCTTGCCCTCGGGTTACTCTGTTAGCTCTTGGCTGCTGTGGGAAGGTATGAGGCTGTCTTAAGATAAAGGGTTGAGGCAAAAAATCCTGATCATGAACTCTGAGCCAGAATGCATGTGACTACCTAGTCAGAAGACAGCTCCAATGATTCTCCCAGACGGTAGACTGATGCCCTGTTTACTATGCTGGTTAAAGAGGTCCTTCAGGGACACCTGGGTGGCTCAGTGGGCTAGGGCCTCTGCCTCCGGCTCAGGTCATGATCCTGTGGTACTGGGATCGAGCCCCGCATTGGGGTCTCTGCTTAGCAAGGAGCCTGCTCTCCCTCTCTCTCTCACTCTCTCTTTCTCTTTCTCTGCCTGCCTCTCTCCCTACTTGTGATCTCTTCTATAAAATAAAAATTTTTTAAAATCTCAAAAAAAAAAAAAAAAGGTCCTTCAGTGAAGAGAATTATGCTTGATGTCTCTCACACCTCTTGACAATCCAGGGACCTACACAAATGCTATGATAGAAAAGCAGTCTAAGAAAAGAAGACTTCTACCTTGGCACATGATACATACTTCCAAATCTACTGCCCACAACAGCAGTTTTTTGAGAAAGCCCATAGCTCTCAGGATTTTTCAAGAGAAGATAGATCTGTGCACAGAGAACTCGGGGAGAAACTCTTCAGATACTCTGACATCTGTGGTTGTAATGCTCTTGTATACAGAGGAACAGCTGCCCCATTCTCCTGGATTTGTCTTTCACTGCTGGCGAATATCAGAATGAGAGCGCTAAACTGTGAATATAATTATTCAATAGTAAACTGAAGTTCTACCCATTTTCTGTGAATCACATTGTGTGTGGTGTCTTCCACCATTAGGTCAAGGGTGCTCTGGGTTTATCAGGAAAGAACAGACACCAAAAAGTATGCAGGAGACAGGAGTGGAACAGGAACCATGTCCCTAGTCATGGTAAGTTACAAAACCTGATCATAACCAGGCGTCATTCTTAAATTGGGAAGGAGAGACCGTTTAAGAGGAAAATAGCCCTAATAGGGAATACACTATAAATAATTTGACTAAAAATTTACCAAAACTTACCACAACCAACAAGAATGAGGACCTAAGAACACTGAGGAGGCTTACAAATAAGAAAGCTGCTTTTCTCACGATTGAGTCACAGTGAATACACTTCATTCTTACTGTAAAGTCCTTTCTGTTTTACATTAATGCTGGCTGGGATCGGACAGTGTGGCTCATATCCCAGCAGAAGGGAAGAGAGAGGCATCTTAACCAGCATTAACCAGAGTTAGCATGTCCAGGAGAGAATTAAGTATGCCTGTATGCTTTTACACACGCGGATGTATGTGTGTGGGGGCATATAATCTCTGACTTAATTTCTTGCAAATCTAGGGCATAGACCTATTACATCTACTTCACTGATGAAGATCTTAAGCTCAGAGAGATGCTAAATAACTTCTCTGAGGGTTACACAGCTAATGAGGAAAGAAACATGATTTACGCCCGGGCTGGCTCTCTTCAAAACCATGCCTTTCTTCTTCTTGATGCCTTGTGTTACCAGTAAGAGGTAAAGGCATGATTCAAAATTTGCATCTTGAACTCTTGGAGGAATTATTTGTGGGTCTGACACCTGAGTGTGAGAAACATATTAGCTACATAATACAAAGAGCGTCCTTCCTGCTCTGTCTCAGACAAGCTGGTCGTGATCTCGTCCTAAAAGGTTTTGCAGTAGCTGCTCTGTTCTTGACCTTCTCTCTACACGGTCTTGAGGAGCTCTTATCTTGACATGAATAAAGTCCAGTGTGGACATTCTGGGTTTTGAATATTCAGAGGGGCAAAACACCTATTTATCAATGAACTTTAAAAATATTCTAAGCATGGGACACCTGGGTGGCTCAGTGGGTTAAAGCCTCTGCCTTCGGCTCAGTTCATGATCCCAGGGTCCTGCATCGAGCTCTCTGCTCAGTGGGGAGCCTGCTTCCTCCTCTCTCTCTGCCTGCCTCTCGGCCTACCTGTGATCTCTCTGTCTCTCTCTCTCTGTAAAACAAATAAATAAATAAAATATTTTTAAAATATTCTAAGCACAATTATAGAAGACCTAGCATTCAAATAATAGTTTCATTCCAAACACTTGCGACCCAATTTTTTTTAATGTAGAGAGTTTATTGTCTGTGTAAAAATTACATCTGATTAGAAGTATACATATTTATGTGAATTAAAGGCTTGAAATTCTTTTCACAATAATTCGAATGTTGCCATTGGTTCTTACAAAGTCCCTTTTCCCATCAAAACCAAGACTTTGAAATTATTATTATTATTATTATTATTATTATTATTTTATGACAGGATGACGCAGTTTTTATTTGGGTTGAATGCCTGGAAGGTGGCTTCAACCTTCGGCAGCCCACACCGTGTTCATGTTGGCATTGGGAATATTCGCTCACACTTTGGTTTGCTGAAGCACCATGCCCTTGAGCCAAATACTCCAGCGGCATATTCACCTCAACGAAGGAAACTTAACCTGACTCAAAACCAAACACAGTCTTTATAAAAAGGGCTATTAAAAAAATATGTTTCCTGTGATACTCTTAACCAATGCTTTCATAAACTGATTGGTTTATAAGCCAATGGCTGTTAATACAATAGAATTTTTAAACAAAAATTTCTGTAATGAGGGAAATGTGTGAAGTACCTCAAAAAATAAAAAGGAAAAGTTTTATTAATCTGCCCTTACATCCTTCAGGTAACTATTAGTATGCTAGGTGTACATTTCACTTACTGTATTTTCTCAATGTCTAAGATTACATTTGCATGCTTAAATCAGCTTACTAGTGAGCAGCTCCAAAAAAGGTTGTCTCTATAAAAAAATTTTTATTTTTTTCCAATCCCAATATCATTTCTTAAAAAAAAAAAAAATAGGCCCTTCCCCCCCCACACACATTTACTATTCTTTCTGTTTGCCAATCAATCTGTTCCTAAATAAGCAAAATATTTAATTGTGGAGAGTATCTTAAATTCCTCCCCCCTATTATCCCACTAGAGATTGGACTGAGTGAGAAGTCACTAGTAGTGAGTCTATGTGGACATCTCATATACGCTGACTTTAAGACCCATGTTGAGAATGAATCATGGGAGTTTGGATGGGCTTCAACTATGTCATTAGGGAAACTACACTCATATATTCAGTGTTCTTGTGGACTCCAGCCCTCTTAGATGTGCTTCCCCTAACATTTTTTGTGGTCCTGATTTGAGACTTTTCAATCGGTTTCAATTTCCACATCCCTCTGCACGTCCAGATTCTGGCTGCGCCTCGAGGAAGAGGTGCCAAAATTCCATGAGAACAACGGTCCCCATGGAATTTTTGGCTTGACCAGAAGCAGGAAGAACAGGAAACGTTATTTTAAAAAGTCCCGTTTTTCACACTGCCGATGTCTGGAGAGTTGAGATAAGCTTTGAGTCTACTTCCAAATCTTTGGGTGCCCCTCCAAGCGTGCTCTAAATGGGGTGTGAAACAGAGCTTCCTGGGGTGGGATTGGACAGTGATCAAGATGAGACAGAATTGGCAGTAGAGCTTTTCTCCATTTAGTTTCCAGGATAATGGAGGTGAAGCTGGAGGTTTCCCATCCTAATGCCTTATCTAGGAGACAGCTCTGTGAATACTGGCCCAAAATGTTACTTTTTTTTCTTTGTAAATATTATACTTTGAGTTGTTGAGTTTTAGTGAGCCAGAGAGCACAAAAATAATCTTTATTCTTGAAATATTTATACATAGAAGCATTACTGAAATAAGAATGCATGATTCCTTGGATTGGATTACATTGCTGTGACATAATTACTTTATTTTTAGTTCTCAGTGCTTAATGGAAACATGACATGGTAGTGGGGGTTGGGGCACAAACCAAGTTCTGGAAGTGACTGTAAATGGTTAAAAAGCTGTTCTAGACTTCCCCACGTCTCTACATCCTTTTGCTCTTTTGAAATACTCACTTCTTTCTTAATTTTACCTTTTTTGAAATATCAACTATTTTCTTAATTTTACATAGAAATGATGTAAATCATTGCATGTTTGGGAGATAAAATGCCATAGTGAGTTTTCCAAAGATCCTTAGAGCTGTTGAAGATTTAGCAAATATATATCAGGAGAGAAAATTGTTGTATAAGTTTAGGAAAGAAAAGCATCAGGTACAACAATTCAGTTTTAAATTTGAAAATTATTATAAGACAGACCATGTGTATTTACCAATATCCTTCAAGCAGAACAGAGAAAAGTTAATACTCCAGAAATGTATAATTCTGCAAATAATACTGGGAGTGGTCATTTACTTTCCCAAAGAATGCACAGGTAATGCAAACATTTAATTTCTAGTTGTCTAGGAATTCATGAGAATAAGAAGACTTGAGGCAGGTTTTAGGCATTGAACACTGTTGCATGGCAATAATTGAAAACAAAAATTCATCTGCCTTTGCTAACATCCAGAACCCTTCACAACTGAATTAGCAAGTGGATTGATTAAGTAATTCAGTGACAACATTTACTAAGTGGATCCCTCATATATGCCCAATCTTTAGGGCAATCAAAAGTTTGAAATGGGGCGCCTGGGTGGCTCAGTGGGTTAAGCCGCTGCCTTTGGCTCAGGTTATGATCTCAGAGTCCTGGGATTGAGCCCCGCATCTGGCTCTCTGCTCCGCAGGGAGTCTGCTTCCTCCTCTCTCTCTGCCTGCTTGTGATCTCCGTCTGTCAAATAAATAAATAAAATCTTTAAAAAAAAAAAAAGTCTGAAATGAAGGAAACTTTCGTACTCACCATGGACATTAACTCCTCATGAAATAAATACTGTTTCTAACTTTCTCCTCATCTTTCTGCTCTTCAATAAAAAAAAAAACCCATAGATTTCTTTAATATTTCCTTAGCATGTGCAGTCTCTGGGCTTTAACTTGATCATTTGTAATGCTCTTAGATTTTCTCTGAATTCTCAAGGTATATTACTGATATCTATCTATCTAAAGAAGCAGCAAATGATAACACATCTTAATAAATCAGAAAATTATAAACACTCATAAGATGAGTATTCTCACAGATTTATTACCATGGTTGGAGAAGATAGTCTCTGTAAGCAGAAGCTTAAACTTCATCTACTTACACCTTCACAATGAAATCATTCAGGAATAAGCCACATTAAGGTCACCTTGCTCATCATTTTAGAAGGATAAATTCTAGAATCTAAAAAAACTACAAAGTTTGCAAAAATATTTGATGGCAAAATCATGATTTTCAGAAGCCAGGAAATGCAAAAGTGACAGGTTGTTGAGGAGGTTTCCTTCCCTACAAATACAATCATGTCAGCACTGTCAGCCCCGTTTACTCAATGACTCAAATAGCACTTTTCCTCTCTTGATGAATATTAAACACCAGTGCTATTTAATAAACAACTTGTGATCATGCACGACAGAGAATGATAAGACATGGTCTTTTTCCTGCAAGCATTGATTTCTTCTAGGACAAAATGAGCACACAAGTCCCACTTCTACATCTGGATGTTGGGATAGTAACTTTGGGAAAAGATCTCTCCAATCAACTGTAATTGAAGAGAGACTTGAACTATCACAGGATTTGAAACAAGTCATAAGTATATAAATGAGTAAACAATAGGACATTGTTGGGGGGATGTTTTATGATCCTTAGAGCACTTTCACATGCATACCCCACAAACACGAAACGAGAAGGATGAAGTTTATGGAAAACAGAGAACCAGGGAAGTAATGAACAGAGCTGGGTCTACAGGCAAATTTTCTAACTCATCATTTTCCTGTTTCCATTTCACTGTACACTTTCTCATTGGAGAATGGATAGGATAAAAATTGAATCCAAATCTTTAGGGGCCATGGAAGTAGCGTTAACACAGGAAATTTTTACCTTAAAAAAAAAAAGTATGGATCCTCTCTGGTTTCTAGCAGTACCATTTTTGGATAAACACACAGCAGAGGACACCCTTGAAGAATTAAAAATGAGTTCTTCCATTAATTCACTTACCTTGGCATAGCTTCCAGCATGACTTCAAGGCAGTGACATGTGGCAGAGAGAAATCAATAACTAGAAATAGTTAGCTATGCCATGACTTTCTTTGGAAAGGGCAATCATTTCATTTTTCTTTGGTATTTCATGGACTTTGTTACCCTAAATTTAAAAAAAAAAAAAAGGGAATTAAAGTGGCTCTTAACCTTGAATACATATTTGGGTGAGAACCCTTTATATTAAAGCTGCTAAGGGCTGTCAGTGTCTCCTGGTTTTAGAAGATTGTGTCCATTTGTGACTATCGTATACATTCCACAAGAACTAATTTGTGTTATTGAGGAAAAGCTGTTGGATTTATTTGCTTGGCCTTGATGAGATTAGATCTGGCCATATCGACTGGGTCATTGTGTTTAACTCCTTATACTTATGTTTTATAACATTATAATAAAAGGCTGAGAGCTTCGCCTCCGTGTCTGTTCACAGTCATTTATCCATAATGTGTCTGAAAGAAACAGAGAGAAATGAAAGGAGACACTTTCTCATTCATGATTCTTTTAAAAACCGTTCCCTTGTCTTCACCCTCCCATCCTGATACCGCATGCATGGCTTCTTCTCAGCCTGCTCCGAGACAAGCTAGGGCAGGCCCTATAATATGATTCAAATTGCAATCTCATGTCTTGCATTCCCCCAAACACCTCATCTCCCATTCAACCTGGAACCTTCATCCCAGTCCCCAATTAGACTAATCTATCTGCCCGGCTCCGATTGGGGGTGATGGATCGGCTGGGAGGGTGGGGGGAGACGAGAAGATTTTCTCAGCTCCTCTGCATTCCCATAGGCACGCAGCATTTGACAGATTGGGCAGAACTGCCACGAAAGAGTCTGACACAGATGGTGTAATTAGAAAATGCGAAGTGCGAGTGTGAAATTTATCTTTGATCAGCACCTCCTTGCCAGATTGTCATCTATGTTAATATGATGATGGCTTCTTGGAGATGGATAGAAGGAAACAGCAGCCTTGAAGAGGAAAAGGAGACTGTTCACTCCATACAGAAGATATTCTATTTACTTCTGAAATCCAATCAATTTCCACAGGCCAAAATGAAATTGTACTTATTTAATTCATATGGGAAAACGAGCTTAACCTTATTCATACACTTTATTAAACTATGATCAATATGGTAAAATCTGAGCTTTCGCTGGAAGGGGAGACATGTTAATTTTTTATAGAGTAATAAATTTAAAAAAAATACAACCGTAACTGCGGTAACTGCTGAAGACAATGTTCATCTCTTTTTATCAAGACTATGAAAAACATATAGAAGAAAATCCCTACGCTTCATAGAATGAAAACTTCAGACACTGCCAGTGAAGTTTTATTTTCCCCTTTCTCTCCACTCTTTCTGGTCCAAAATAATAACCATGATTTTTTTTCTTTTCAGGGCAAAGTACACTAGTTTATCTTCTTTGTTATTTTAGGTTTTATTCTTATTTTTTCTGTATTTAGAGACTTAGAATTTTAAAAAATTAATAAAATGCATTTCTAGTCAGGACTTCCAGAAATGACTTTGTTTTCATGTTCTATCCCTGAAAAATCAGGAAATTAAGTAGGAGGGCTACCCAGTGTAGCCATAAACCATTTCTTCTAAGTTAGCTATCTCCAAGACCAGTCATCTTTTCTTTGGATGGCTCAGAAGGTTCAGGTTTACAAGCAACTATGATAGACTACATTTTGCTATAATCTGCTCAAATGTTCACATTGATGGTGCTAATTTTCAGGAAGGTAAATTAGCATAATTAATGACCAGCCAAATTTGGGGGTAATACAGTATGTAATTAACATTAGAGAGTTCTGTTGTACCACCTGCCCCCACATTTCATTGTTGCAGGGATTGAACTGTACAGGAGGAAATTTTCCCCTTTGCTGCACTGAGCAGAAAGCAGCTTTCTTCATCAGAATAAGCCATTAGCTGTAATGGCATGTAGGTGTAATGGAATGTGCTTGAAACATCTGTGCTGAGAGCAGGGGAGAAATTGCTGCATGCAGTCGTAGGCCTTTGGGGAGCTTGATTAAGGGTTGCTTCAGAGAACTTGAGATCTGGCTTGGGATGCAAAAACAAAAAAAAAAAAAGGAGAAAGAGAGAGAGAAGAAAGGAAAATAATGCTAATAGATTTACGGATGTACTGCAGGGAGAACAAAGGATTTTTAATTTTTTTCTTCCTTTATTGCTCTTATATTGCATCTGTTCTCTGTTGGGCTTTCACTTATTGAAGTGATCTGGAAAAAATGTTGCTCTAAATGCAGTTTAGCAGGAAAGAGCATAGCTGTAGAAATAAAATCACTTGATTTTTTTTTTCCCTTTTGGTTCGCTAATGGAAAGTTCCTCACAACCTGTGAAGAAAAATTCTAAATATTATTTATGCTAAGTGTTATCTTAAAATTCATCTCAGAAAATGAAACAAATATCCAGATTTGGAGCTGGAAATAATCTTTTTTTTTTCTATCAGTCTACACACAGCAGTTTTTGCAATGTGTCAACTAACCAGCTAATTCATTTTTAACTGCTTAATTCAGTATTTCCAAGAGTGCTTTGAACTGATTTTTAAACCCAGCTTTTTCATAAACTGTTCATAAATATGTGTATTGTAGGTAATAACATTTTAACTTCTGAGGACAATGGGTTATTTGTTTGTTTGTTTGTTTAGCAAATACTTACTGAGCACTTGCTATGTGCAAAAGTACTGTTTCCCTGCTGGATGTTTGGTCACATTGCTGGGAATATGATAAATTACACTTGGCAACGAGCATGGTCAATTGTATCACTTCAGCCATCTCCTTGTTCCATGCTGACTGCTGAAGCTAAATCGATCACGCAGTGATACACATTGATTGCTAAAACAACTCAATTGAATGCATTGATTCTGATGAGGTGTGGCCATTTTAGAAGTGTTTAAAAAAAAAAAAAAAAAAAAGGCTTTTCAGCACAGCCTTCCCAGGAAAGAGAAGCCAAACAAGAATTATAGTTAAATAACGGGTAAAGAAAGGGTTAAACATTTGAGAAACTAAATGCAACGGAAAGGGAATTAGCATTCTGCATGGGACAGATGTGAATGTATTGCCTAGAAAATTAGAAACAAACCTGAAAATATTGGGTGATTTTATGATTAGGTAAATCTTACACTTTCTAATTATAAATGACAATGAAGCACTCTATTCGCTGGAATCTATCTTCCTTATGAAATAAGAAGCTTTCTGAGCTGGTGCCAAAAATTCCTTGCACTGAAGTTTAAAATATGTGAGGAGGCAAGAACGTAATAAAAATTCAAAAGCTAATAATATTATGGCGACTGGCATTGTTTACAATGTAGAGCACCTGCTGTTTGAAAAAAAAAAAAAAAGAAGAAGAAGAAAAAGTGAAATCATCAAACTGTTCCTAAATGGAAAATCTGGGCTCTCTGCCAATTACACAATGTGTTTCAGGTGCACTGTAAATAGGAACAATAAAAGGTGCAGAGGAAAGAATATGAAATGTTAAATCTCAAATACACGAGAATATTAATATGATGTTTCTTGAAAGAAAATCTTGGGACTCTTCCAGTGTTCTCCTGTGGAAGGAGGGGGTTTAAAATTTTACACAGCATATGTAAAGTTCTAAAACTTTTAATTGCCTGTATCTTAAAAAGAATATATATGCATGCAAGACCATTTGCTTCGGGAACGTTGTCTTCCGTTAGGCGGGTCCATCTAGACCTGCAAACGCACACTGCGTTTCTTCCAACCGCTCTTTATTACTGTGTGTGTGTGTGTGTGTGTGTGTGTGCGCGCACACACGCGCGCGCACGTGCGCACATGCATATTTTTGTGGATGGCAGTGTGGAGAATTAAATCCTGAGAGTAAGACAAGAAGAAAAAGTAGCTTCTGTTGCTTATTGTTGAATACTAACTTTCTACATCGAAATTAGCATTATGAGCCCCTGAAAGTATCAGACACTGTTGTATTTCTATCTTCTCACTATGAAACACTTAATAATGGATTCCTCCAGAATTAGACACCTATTTTTACCAGCTAACAACTCACACGTGCCAAATTTCCCTTGGTAGTTCAAATGTGTTTCCTTTTCAATGAGGTATTTTAAAATCAAGTCATTCTTTGGAATATCTATTACGTTTTCAAATGCCAATTGTTCACAAATCAAACTGAAATATCATCAAAGTGTCTATCTTTTAAGAATAACTTCTAAGGTGACACAACTGTTTCACAACGATAACTAAAAAGTAACCTTCAAGAACTGGACATCTTTCAAATACCCAATAACATGGGGGCTTAAGTGTGTAGGAGAAGAATCTATTTCAGAGACTAGAAGCACAATGATTTAGTTGTGCTTTTCAGACTGAAAATTGCTAAGAACTGAACGGTTGTGGAATCTTTGGTTCAAGTTTTGTTTCTTGTGAGTCAGGAAACAAGTGAAACTAAATAAAACCTCCTAAATGTCCACATGGCAAAGGCAACTCTATTATTACAGAGAGAGACGGGTCCTCCAATGAGACAAAACACACGGGAGCAATCGTTGGCCTTTGTGTCCCAACATCACCAGACATCACCTTACTCTGCAACCATTTAGGGGGTCAGTCTAAGGAATTTACTTAAAGTCTCTTTCCTCATCATTAAAAGTGGGTCAAAGTAGCAACGAACTTGTGTGTTTTTTTTTGAATATAAATGAGATAATTAAGGTAAAGCACATAGCCCAGTGACTGACACATGGTAAGGACTTTAAAGATTTCACTAGTTTGGTTAGCATTACCACTATCACTATTTCTGAAATATGCTTCATTTTTCGTATCAGAGTTACCAAGATGTAGGAAAAGACATTGCAATGGGCACTGTCTCAAAGGACTACTGCAATGGGGGATTATGAAGAAGGAGGGCTCGGCTCTGTGGGGTGTTCTTGAAGAACATGAGAAGGAACCAGCAGAATTGGAAATGGTCATATTAGCAACAAGGACCTGGAAGTGCACATTGTAAGACAACAGAAGATAGGAAAAAAGAAAGACTAGGATATTAGAAATAATAGGAAAAAGAATTAGAAAGTGAGCTTTGCTTTAGAGAGACTATTGGTTGATTCCTGATTCTTTTACTATTAAAGGTCAATGGGTAAACAATTTATCATCTGCAGCAACAGAGTGTTAGGATGGGAGTGTTTATACCTACCTAACTGTAAGACCTAAATGTTCAAATGGCTAGTAATGTGCCTGACAACCAGCAATATACACACACACGTTCACTCCTATCCCTTCAATTATCTTTGATTTCACCTCCTTTTTAAGATCTGTTTTCGAAACTCTACATGCATCTGTACTTTACAGAAAATATTAAAATATTTTATTTATTTATTTATTTTTGAGAGAGTGAGTGTGGGCAGGAGTGGGGGAAGAGCAGAGGGAGAGAGCGAATCTTAACCCCCATGCAGAGCTTGATCTCATAACCCTAAGATCATGCCCTGAGCCAAAATCACCGTTGATGGGTAACCGACTGAGCCACCCAGACACCCCTGCTAAAATACTTTTAATGAAATATCTTTAATATTTTAATGAAAAAAACAATCAGGAAATACATTTTTTAAATAGTTTCATGACGAAGGCTTTAAATATCAGGCTTTCCTCCTGTTCAATCAATATTCTCCGATTCTACAATCTGCAAAAATTATACTACATCTACATATTTCATCCTGTAAGTATGTTAATACGATGTTGCCGGCTTAGTTCTTCCAAATTTGAAATTAGAGAAACAACAACAACAAGAGAAAATGATTTTTTAAGAAAGCTATATTTTGTAAGATACACAGAAATGACCATGGTATTAAATTATTCACTAGAGACTTCTAACTGGGCACACATTTTGTCAAATAATTTAAACAAACTGTGGCTTTGGGCACTACCTAAATATTTGGTGGATATAGTGAATTGACCCCCAGCCATCATATGCCTAGATTACTAAAATTATATTCTTATTAGCTTCCATCCCTTTTTTCAAATCCTTTTCAAATTCATCTCTCCTTAGAGGACTGTGATATTATAATTGTCCTCCCTCTGAAATTGTCTTCTCTCTTATATTCTGAAAATCACCTCATAAATCATAATCACAAAGGTGGAACACAGTTAAATATTTCTTTATTAATATGATGTATGTTTTAACTACACCCTTTTACAGAAATTAACCCATCTACATTACTGGAGCTTACTGAAATTATCCTCAATATATATTATAGCTTTTTAAGCACAGGGTATAAGTTCTAAAAAGGCAATGATGGCATTCAACACCTTGACTGAGCATCATCTCATACTGATTGTAATGATGGTGATTACTTTGATGAAGGTATTAAGCATTCACCATGTGTAAAGCAGAAACAAATCTCCAACATGAGTGAGTGATGCATTCTTTCTGTGGTCAGAAAAAGCCAGCTCCCCAACTCTGCAAACTGGACAGATCCTTAATTGTTAGTCTTGTTTGTGGGATCACCTTCTTGTGACGTTGGAGTAAAGATTATCCGGAAGTGTACAATCATTGCCTACTTATACCGAATGTTATTATGGTCACAGTAAAAAGCAAGGGATGTTTCTTTAACTGGATCACGAGGGCATGTCTGAGCCTTTCTCCATTGGAAGACATTTGACACATCTTCTGCATACAGGAGACAATACATATTTACACGTATTTTTAAATGCTTTTCAAATAAATTAAGAGGAAAATAGAGAGGCAAACCATCAGGGACACTAAACTCTAGGAAATAAACTGAGAGTTGCTGGAGAGGAGGCAGGTGGGGGGATGGCGTAACTGGGGGATGGGCATTAAGGGGAGGACTTGATGTTATGAGCACTGGGTACCACATGCAACTGATGAATCACTAGATTCTACCCTCGAAACTAATAATACAGTATGTGTTAACTAAATTGAATTTAAATAAGGAGTTTTTTAAAAATGCTTTCTAGTTAAGAATTAAAACTCTTTCAAGATTTCTTTAATTATTTGTGGCAACTTCCCCAGGTTTTTGTGAATTTCTGAAAATTATACCTAATTTTAATTCCTTGCCAGATGCTTAAAGTAATGGCACAATCTACTACTTATAACAATCTAATGTATTGGAATTCTGGGATTCAAATCATACATTCACAAAAATATCAAACTTGCTTAAGCAATAAGAACATTATTGAATGCCTAATGGAAAACCCCTGACGCATTATTAGCTTCAGGTATGATGCTGCTCCAGGGGCTCATACCTGTCCCAGAGGGCAGGCTGTCTCTTTCTGGCCACCCTTCTCTCCTTCATGTTGGCTTCATGCTCAGATTTCACCTAGTGGCCCACTGGCAGCTTCAGACTTCAACACCCCCAATTTCAAATCCAGTGAAAAGACAAAAAGAGCATTCCTATCTGTCCATTCCAATCCCAGGTTTAGCACTGATTTTCTTGCTTTGAATCCATGCCCATCTTTGACTGTCACTACAATTAGAGCAGGCCGATGCCCCAGTCGGCCAAGAGTACTTCAATGCCTACTCCCTTCCAGATTCAACTATGGAGAAAGATTTGTCTAAACATGTAGTCTGAAAGTAGGTTTATGTCCTCCAAAGGAAAAACCAGGATATGTTCGCCAAAAGAAAGAAAATGAGCATATTGGATTGCAATACTACAAAAGGGCAGACATCTTATTCCCTACTGTTTATCCAGACTCTCCAGCACAGTGTGGCCCAGGTTCATGATCCTAGTGTGTTGCCCCCATTCTAGGCTGTCATGTATCACAATGGCATGTGAATCAAACAGAGCTTAACATTGGTTCACAATTATCAAATGCCTCGGTTTTGATGAGGCAGCTATGTAATCTCCTAATGATAATTTATTACATGGGCTAAAATAGTGGAATGAACAAGAAAGGGTGATGTGGATGGCAATTCCTTCTATAGCTTATGGCATAAGAGAAAGTGCCTTGTGTAGGGGGGATGTGACATTTAGTCAGGTACTAACACAGATCGCATGGAGTTTTACCAAATTATACCAATGGTAAGATACGAGGAATATAAAAGGAGCATGCAGTATAGTTGACAGAATACCTACAAACAATGGTATCATTTTCCTGTCCTTGTTCATGATTTCTCTGAAATCATTCCTATACCATCATTTATACCTTAATCATCTAAAGTGGGGATAGCCTTGAATGCCTTATTGAGGACCTTGGTTCTTCTCAGCAGGCCGAAAGGGAAGAATTGAAAAAGGGCCAAAATAATATCTGGCTCTGACTTCGTGTGAAAAAATAAACATGAGAAGGAAAGAGAGAGAGAGAGAGAGAGAGAGGAGGAAAAAAAGTTTTCAAAATAGGTGGTAAGCAGGGGAAAAGTGAAACAGAAATGATTACCGAATGACCAGGGTTTTCATATAATTATCTTATTTTTCCCTTACCATTTTTAATGCCTTTATTACCAAGATAGTAAATGTTCCTTAAAAAACAAAAACAAAACCTGGAGCGCCTGATTGCCTTAGTTAGTTAAATGTCTGCCTTCAGCTCAGATCCTGATTTCAGGGTCCTGGGATCAAGCCACACATGGGGCTACCTGTTCAGCAGAGAGCCTGCTTCTCCCTTTCCCTCTGCCCTTCCACCTGCTCATGCTCTCTCTCTCCCAAATAAATAAATAACATCTTAAAAAAAAAAAAACACATACACAATCACTTCTAGGATTATGTATAATGAATGTAGAAAGCTGTCTTCCAACACCAGCTCACCAGGAGCTATTGGTAATATTGTGGCTTGTTAGCCACAGGCCACATACACAGAAAGTCAGTACATCAGTGTCCAGATATGCACAGGGTTTTCCCTCAGGTCTGTAGAGAATGCTATATCTTGGTTTTACTCTAGTATATTTAACCATTTTCTTCATGATGGGTGTTTAAATGGTCTCAGATTTTTTTACTTTAAAAAATTGTTGCAATAAACACGCTGTACATCTTTCCTTACTTAATCAGGTAGGATTTCTTTGGCATAGATTCCAAGAAATGAACTGTTGGAAGGAAGGAAGTGTGGCTTGGAAATGACCTGCCAAAACACCTTTTGACATTTTATACCAACTTCTAGTCCCAGCAATGCTGTTTGAGAGTCCCTGTTGCCAGGCTTGTGTTTGCCTCCTCTTTTACAGCTCTGCCAGGATTACTGAAGAAAATGAAATTACATTTTTGGTTTGATTTACATTTCCCAATCATTTCTTTCACTTAGTCCTCATTAGAGCACTGTGAGGTGTGTATGATCATCATTGTCAACTTACAGACACAGAGAGAAGACTCAAAGAATTTTTTACTTTGGTTTTAGGTCAAAATGTCTTGATTTGATGGCTCCCAGTGTTCAAAGGACGAGGTAGCCACTGGCCCAGATAAATCCACAACTGATGGGCTGGTTCGAAAAAAGAGGCAAGTTATGGTCAAGAAATATTTTTGTCAACTTTTTACTTGGCTCTACACAATCTGCTGTGAATGATACAACTCAAGTAAAAAAGCATTATACTAATTTTGTATTTGAATCTTTTGTATAACTATGAATAACTTGTGAGGCATACTTAGACATTTCTCTTGTGAGCCTAGGTGGGAAGAAGCCAGCTGTTGAGTTTTACTTCCCTCACAGGAGGCCCTTGAATATTAATGAGGCAATCACTAGTATTTTCATATTTTTTCTAGCAATTTGCAAAGTAATACCAATTAAAATAAATGTGTCAAGTGAACAGGTTAGATTAAAACACAACTAAAGGACTCAGGTTCTCCTAAGGAAATTGACACACACCTTGTGTAAGTCCTCGGCCTGGATTGAAAGAACAATGGTTTTCTCAGGCATTCCACCTGCCCATGTTCCCAGATGTCATCCTCCTGCCCCACAGGGCATTAGGTATTCCTTAATTACCAATTTAAACACATGCCATCTTTAGATAAGTGCGATAATAAGCCTTGAAAAAAATCAATTGCAGAGATTCTTTTTTGACTCCAGTTGGTAGTTACTGAAAATCATTTCTGGATTTCAGGAGAAAATGCCCAAAGAATTCATTCCTTTTGTTTGGGTAACAGGTTATGCACATTTCCTAAATGTGACCATAATCCAAACACTGAATGATTATTTAGGCATATCCAATGCCTATCACTTATTATATAATCACTATATATCAACTCACCTTCTATTTGCCTTGCTTTTGTTCTAGAAAGCAAGCATAAAAATTAAATGGATCTTTCAAACTTAACTGTGCTTTCATTTTTACGTCTTATCTAACTTCATGTGGTTAGGGCAACCTGTAGAACAATGATAGAACATGTTCTAAACTTTTAGCTACTACTACCAACATTATAACAAGAACAAGAAGATCCAGATTCCAGGAGTCACCAACCTTCCCCTTTTTTACTATACTTTTTCCTAATAAATAGATTTATTGTATTTTCTTTTTTATTTTTAGATTTTATTTATTTATTTGAAAGAAAGAGATTGAGTACTAGCAGGGGGAGTGACAAGCAGAGGAAGAAGCTGGCTCCTTGCTGAGCAGGAGCCTGATGTGGGGCTGGATCCCAAGACTCTTGAGATCATGACCTCAGCCAAAGGCAGATTCCTAAACCACTGAGCCACTGAGGTGCCCCAGATTTCTTTTATCTCCTAATAATAAGGTAATATATGTTCATTGGACTAAACACACAAAAAAAACTTGGGCAAGTAATGCAATTCAGTAAAACCCTCACATAACACGACTACGCAAAGGAAATCAGTGGGAACATTATGGACTGTATCATAGTTATTTTCTGAACAGGAATTAAGCCACCACTACTTGCTTCTTTCTTCTATGATAAATATTTTTCCATGTCTATGAAATTGTTATTACTGCTTACATATTGTTTAGTATTTCGCCAATCCTTTATCAAAGTACATTTATTCCTACTTTTATATTAAAATTAAGTTTGATAAATATTCTTGTGTCCATATTTTTGTTCACTTAGCCAGTTACTTCTAGTTGAATTTGTTTTTTTTTAAAGATTTTATTTATTTATTTGACAGAGAGAGATCACAAGTAGGCAGAGAGGCAGGCAGAGAGAGAGGAGGAAGCAGGCTCCCTGCTGAGCAGAGAGCTCGATGCGGGACTCGATCCCAGGACCCTGAGATCATGACCTGAGCCAAAGGCAGTGGCTTAACCCACTGAGCCACCCAGGCGCCCTTCTAGTTGAATTTGTATAAATAGAATTGCATATTCAAATATTAGTATGTTTAAAATTTTGATGTATAACACCAACTTATTTTTGAGAGAGATTGTGCAAGTTTGCATATACATCAGATTACAGTGAACATTTGCTCATATACAGGTTATTGTCCTGTTTTTTCTCTGTACTAATTTGATCAGTAAACATATTTTGTTTTTAACATTTCATTTATTTGATTAGTTTTATGTATCTGCATATTCAGCTCCTTATATTTTTCTATATGATAGTATATTTTATATTTATATTTTATTTATATTTTTCTATGTGATATATATGTTTTCCTTATATGAGCTTTCTTTTTTACCTTTATGGGCATAGTAATAGATCTTGACTGTTTACCAGTTTGTCATTTATTGTTGAGTGATTTTTGTCAAGCAAAAGCTTTGTATTTTAATTCTTATGTGGCCAAATCTTCCAGTTCTTTACCTTAATATTCCTAGGTTTAGTATCATTTTAAATATTTTTCCAGCCCATAACAACTGTATTTAACTTTTAGAATTTTTGTCTACTTTATATATTTAATTTTTCTGAAATATATTACAGTATAGAGTATAACAGGGGAATCTGATTTTTTTCCAAACGCTTAGCCATTCACTCCAACATCAGTTATTGAATAATCCATCACTTTCAAATTAATTTTAGTGGCTCATTTATCACATATACATTTTATATGTACTTGCCCTAGCAATCTGGCATTTTCAAAAGCAATAAATTGACTTATTTTAGAAAGAGCATAGACAAACTCTAATTCCTCAATTGAAAAAAAAAGGATATAGCAATGTGAACAAAGCATAAAACAGATGGGATGATAGGTGAATTTTTCCATTTCCTCCTTTGAGGTCATTGTAATATATAAATGTCATTACCTTGTGAACAACATTCGAGTCTAAGCTTTTAACTTATTGGGTGGATTATGGTGTCCTTCACCAACACTGGAAATTTAGGAAAAGATTAGACAGAGAGACAATGACACATAAAGTGAAAGCATTCTTTGGGCATCCAAGTAGAGGCTGCTGTATGTGTGAATATGGAACTCAGGGGAAAGAGCATGGAGAAAAACCAAGGCTATAAACACAAGGGTGTCTGCTAGTGTTGGAGGAAAACAAACACGGATGAGACCACACAAAGAAACTGTGTAGAACATAATAGAGTTCATTAATTCTGGTTACTTATCCAGACACATTTGGGAAATCTTTTGTGCCTAAAAAGTGAATATCTAGGCATTCTAAATCAGAATTTCTAGGTAGAATCCTGACACTTGTATTTTTATGAAACTCCATAGGTGAGCTTGATTATAGACAAGATTGTGAATCACTGATATAAAGAAAAGTTTAGAGAAAAGAACCTTGATTAATGTAAAATTTGAGAGTGAAGATGAAGCAATAAAGCATTTTCCAGGAAAAGATAAAATATATATGAAGAATCTGGGCATATAAGATCTTGTTATGGTATAAATTGAATAAAAACAGTTGTTTAAATATGAATAACAGCAAACAACTGTGATTTCTTGAACAGTTATATTAAGCCAAATACAATATATCTGTGTTTATCTATCTAAATAGATATGTGGATAGCTATCCAAATAGATAAATATAGTCATATAATTTTTAAAGTAGTTGAGGGAGTTAGAGTAATTATAACTACTTACAGAAGATAAATTGAAGCACAAAGAAATTAAACAACCTGACCAAAGCCATTGAATTAAGTAGTGGTGAAGACAAATTATAAAACCAAGGCCATTTTCTTAAGTACTAGAGTATTGTTTTAAAAACTGTACACCAGCAGTGTTATAGATGCAAGTAGAAACCAACCTGAAAGCAGAGAAACCCAGTAATTGAGAGGAGACATGAGGGCCCATTATCTTTCCTTTCTTTCAGGGGCTCAACTGCAGTATGTTACATCTACTCAGTGAATTCTCTGGGACTCTTACCTTTATTACTATAGTTTCCATTCATTTTTTCCTTCATTTCCTTCTGCCATGTCTTCTAGTCCACTAATTCTCCATCTTGCGGAATCTGCTGTTAAATCCATCTCTTGAATTCTTTACTTTTGAGTTCTAGAACGTCCGTATGTTTCTTTTTATTAAAAAAAGAAAAAAAAATCCCATTCTCTGTTGAAAATTTTAAACTTTTATTATTTTTTTGAACATAGTAGAAGTTATTTTAAAGTTTGTGTCTGATACTTGGGTATCTAGAGCTCTTATGAATCTTTTCCTGTTGTCTGTTTTTCTTTATTGGTTTCATTCCTGTTATCATGTCACTTAATGTCCCTGGTTACTTTTTACTGATGATAGAAATTACATTCACAAAACGACCTGTAGGAATAATTTGAGGCCTAGGATGATATCATCTTTCACGACTGGAATTACATTTTGTCTACAGAGCACTTGCAGGCACATGCAATTTCCTCAATTCAATCTTAGTAACAGAGGTGACTTAAAGCTAAACTGCTGTCTCTTCCACTTCACACTTATTCCCACTGTGCAGTTTTTAGGGCCTGACACAAGACAAGAAGCTTCACTCTGTTCCTATGTCTCACAGACTGGCAGAGCTTTTGTTCACCTTCTCAAACTCTCAGTTGACATCTCAGGATGAGCAAATGTCCTCAGGAGAAAAGTAGCCCCAAATACTAAGCTCACTCTCTACATCTCTGTCTTAGGTAATTCTTCAGTACCTCATTACTTAAAACAACAACAACAACAAAACTAGAAGGAATCAAAAATAAATAAGACCAATTCAATTACTAAGAGATATAGTATAGGTAAAACAATATAGAAAATTACTGAGGTGGGGAGGAAAAGTACTTTGTCTGGTTTAATCAGGAAAGGCATCTTGGCAGAGTTGGTCTTCAAATAGAGATCTAGATGGTGATAAGGAAGCAATCTAAGGGAAGAACATTCTCAAAAGAGATGGAAATGAGCTTTGCATGTGTGAGACACACAAGACGAAGAGGTTGCAAAGTCAAGGACCATCGGAAACAGTATTGTAGATGTAGAAAAGGACAAGACCAAACCAATTAAGAGTTGAGGTTCATTTACTCTAATTTCTATTGGGGAAATAAAGATACTAAGCTAGAGATTTATGCCCTAGAAAGATTATTTGGGCAGTAGTGTAAGGGCTGGGCCATGAGAGGTTATGAGCAGGGCCAGGAAATCAGAAAAGGGGAGGCTTCAGAAGTCCATTGCATGATTATGTGGTTTGGACAAAGAGGCAGCTATGGAGATAGGGATAACTGTTAGGACTTAGAATCTGTTTTATCACCCTTCTGAGATTTCTACTTGTTCTCTAGTTCTGTGTGCTTGGGTATGATTTCACTGTATCTTTCTGGCTCAGACCTACTCAGTAAAACAGCTTGACTTCTGTCTTTATAAAGCTCAGCAGGGATAATATTCCCACTACAAGGAAATAAATAAATAATAAGCCTAGGACAGATGTGACAAGGCACTGTTTTATGTGCATCACATGGACCAACTCAATCTTCTCAATCATTCTATGAAGAAAGTACTCACATCATTATCCTCACTTTGAAAATAAGGAAACGGGAACAAGGACTGAACAATTTGCCCAAGGTGACATGGTTCGTGAAGGGACATTTGCTGGCTGCTGTTGTTGCTATTTTGTTTCACCAGGTTCATTTCTTTTTTTTTTTTTTTTTTTTTGTAACTTTGCCCTGATTTCCTTCTGAGAATTCACTCCTTCCCCCCTCAGACTATTTGGTTTCTATGGTGCTGACTTCGCTCACAGTTCCAGGGGAGGCCATGTGACTCAAGCCTAGCCAATCAATTCCACCTTCCTCTAGACAGAAGTAATGGTTTGAGAATGAACTAATCAGAAACAATGACATTTTTGACTGTGAAGCTGGAGGTCTGGTGTTCTTGTTGCCACTGTGAGGTGAGAGGTCTCTAAGTCTGATGTCAGCAAAGAGTGAAACTAACAGAAAGAAATTGGATTCCAGACAAGACATTTAAGCACCTGGGGTCTTGTTCTACTTCAGCTTTACAATTACGTCACTCATTAAATTTCCTATTTGGATGGGCAAATTTGAGTTGGCTTATTTTGTCACTTGCAACTGAAAAAGGCTTAAAGCAGAAACACCCATCATCTGAGGATCCCCTGTGCAATACAGGGAATCTGCAAACAGGGAAACTTGTAATTTTAGGAAAAGGCCCTAAGAGCACTCACTCTTGCTTCTCCATGAAAAGTTGCTTTTTCTTTCATTAGTGAGACAGGTAGAATAACAAATAGAATTCTCAGTAGCCTTACGCTATCACTTTTGCACTTAACACTTCCAAAAGAAAATATTTCAACTTCACATCTAGTTCCCAGTTATAAATCTTACCTTTGCTTCCATGCTTTTGCAAAAGGCTTGCAAATTGTGGAGGGCAAATGTTGGTGCATACTATCTACTTATTGAGTTTGCCCCTCCCCCCCTTCTAAAGGAAGTTATCTATGCATGCTATTAGAAACGCTTCCATAGAAGCAAAGGAAGAAGTCCAGGCCAAGATTTACCTTTCAGTTAGAAAAAAATGAGAAGAGGGGTCTTTTCTCCTGCCTATTACAATCTCAGCTCATCACAGACAGGCAATGCATTCTAGAGACCCTAAATAGCAACACAGGGCAAATAAGCTAGAGTTTTGAGGCCTTTTGGAGTTGAGCATTAAGATTTATTTAAGTTCTATGTAGGAAGGAGCAAAGCAGTAAGAAGTTTAGGGCATAAAAGCAGCAACTCTGAGTGCTTGGTGCAAACTTGCTCAGAGGAAAAGGAGGCCTGCAGGGGCCAAGAGTGGGGCAATGAAGAGTACAGGAAGGAAAATGCCTGGCTGATTTCCAGCCAAAGACCTGAAATCTGTGTGAGCTTGGGCCTGGGATTGAAATGCTACATAGGTGCCACTGCCCTTATTTTAGTCCAGAAACTGCTTTCACATTTCCTTGACACTACACTAATACTTTGGCCCTGCTCCTAATTCAGACTTTCTGTGTACTCCTGCTTCTACATGGATGAGATCATCTCCAGATAGCCATCTTTCACTGCTGAGATCTTCCAGCTTTGCTCTTTTCTAGTCCACTCCCTATCCAGAAAAGTACAAATCTTTTATCACTCCTCTGCGTAGTACTCCCCACTGGCTTTTCTTTGCAAATAAAGTATCACGAATCAAATGGTGCCCCTCTACCAAATATGTCCACTGGGAACCTGTGCTTGTGAACTTATTTGGAGGGAGTTCCTTTGCAAATGTAACTAAGTTAAAGATCTTGAGATGAGATCACCCTAGATTATCTGAATGGGCCACAAATCCACTGATGAGTGTCCTATAAGAAGAGAAGACATAGGGAGAAGAGAAGAAACACAGAGAATATTTTGTGAAGACAGAGGCAAAGATGAGAATGATGTATGTACAAACCAAGAAACATGGAGGATTGCCAACAGCCACCAGAAACCAGAAGAGAAGCACGAGATGGATTTTTCCTTCAGTGCTTCCAGTAAGAACCAACTCTGCCAACACCTTGATTTTAGACTTTTAGCCTCTAGAACTATGACGGAATAGATTTCTGGGTTTTTTAGTTAGTTTGTTTGTTTGTTATACAGTTTGGTATAATTTGTTCACAACCCTAGGAAAATAAAACATTGAATATAACCAATATTCTCCTAACACGACTGGGATACTGTAGACCTGGGCTCCCTCATACCACTAAGATTTAACTTTTTATTGCTCCCCACCTCACTAGCAGCCTCTCCTCACAGTCTCCCTTCTGTTTCTTCAACACCCAGGCATTTCTCTCCCTGGGGCCTTTGCCTTTTGCTGCTGTCTGCTTGGAAGTTTCCTCCCCACCCCCACAGTCTTCTCACAGATGTCTCCTTGTCCTGTGAGACACCCTTCTAAATCTCTCCAACCAAAGTACTCGTCATCTCCCTGGCCCATTTTCTTTCCTTCTTTCCATATCACAACATTTCTTTCCTGTATAAACTCATCACAAATGATAAACATCTTGTTTGTGTACTTACTAGGTTGTAAACTCAATGAAAGCAGAGTTTTTGTCCTTTCATTTGCTCAAAAATCATTACATGAACATCTGTTATGTACTAGGCAGCATTCCAGGCACTGGGGGAATGTTTTGAACCGAACAAAAGCAGTCTCCACTTTTTTCCTTCTTTTCTTTCTTTCTTTTCTTTCTTTCTTTCTTTTTCTTTCTTTCTTTCTTTTTTAATCTCACAGCCCTGAGATCAAGACCTGAGCTGAGATCAAGATCAAGTCAGATACTTAACTGACTGAGCCACCCAGGTGTCCATGCCCTGCCTTCCTTTTTAGTAGGCTCTACACTCAACATAGGGCTTGAACTCATGACCCTGAGGTCAAGAGTCACATGTTCTACCAACTGAGCCAGCCAGGTGTCCCAGTCTCTGATCTTATGAGCCTATGTTTTAGCCCATTTTCCAAGGCTGTCTCCCCTTGTCTGAGGCAATCCCTGCTATGTATTGGTCAAAATTTAATGTTAATTGAAAAACAGATGAAAACATTATATTTTAATCATTAATTCTTTCCCTTTCCCCAACAAAGCTTGGATCTACCTGTTAAAGAGTTTAATAAATCCAGACAATTTTAGAGACCTTCAAACTTGCCATTCACAAGATATTTTTCTTACAAAGACATTGGAATTCCTTCTGCAGGAATGTCTCATCCCCAGGTTTTTGCCATTTCCACTAGTGCGACTAGAAGGAAGATTTCCCCTTAGAACATGTGTGGGGCAACCAAACAAAAGATCAAGCCACATTGGACTTGCAAGGCTTTGCCAAAGATGGCAGACCCCAGGGCACTCGGCTCAATTAACCACTGCCATGTCTAAAGGTCAGCCTCTGGGACGGTTTAATTGTGGCCATTAAAGTGTTTGAGCAGCTGCTTCAGAGCAGTAATTTCAGCCCAGGAGAAACCAGAGGCAGCAACAACACACCAGGTCATTTGAAAAAAGGCTGCCTGGGCTCCACATACAGCGCGATAACAGATGGGGATTTCCAGAAGTACTTAACCTGGCTTAGAGGTCGTGGCCTAACTAAAAGTAGGTCTCCCCTCATTCCAAAGTGAAATCATAAAATGGTTCTTTGCCAGCCCCTTTTCCTGACCATGAATTCATGTCCTCCACATTTTTCATCCTTGACCTAGAATTCCAGAAATCTTATTACTCAATTCATCAATTAATGAATGAACAGGTATTAACTTAGCAACTGTTATATGCAAAGCAATGGCAAGGTTGCTATCACATTTCTACCCTCTTCAGCTCATTGCACCGCAGCCCCACTCAACTCTGCACGTTGAGGATATGGCAACCTCATTATGGGCATACTTCTATGCTCAGCCTACATATGGGCTAAAAATTATTCTTAATGCTACTCCAAGAATTCACTACCCAATGCTCAGGCCTGGCTCTGAGACAGTCTTTTTGCTATACTTGAGTTCATGTCCAATATCCTCCTTTGACTAATTAGTTTCAATGACTTACTAAAGCTACACAGCTCTGGTTTATGGTATACGTGGTATACGTGGAGCCCAGATAACCTGTCTTCTTGTCCAGGGCTATTTATGTTGCTCAGTATAAACAAGGTAATTATCAATTCAAAGTTAGCTAGATTTGTCAGCCAAAAGAAAAATACAATCTGTGTTAATAAGAAGTATAAAATAACATAGTATATAGCATTATATTGTAAAATTAATATACTATTATACTCTACCTGTGCAATATACTTATATTGTCATAGATATCATTTACTATCTTATTACACTCTTATAGTATCTCTATGTGATAGAGATATGTCAAATCTATTTCACAGATGAGAAAACACAACTCCAGAGAGTTTAAGCAGCCTCCTGAAAGCTACTAAATAATAATGGGGACCTCAATTGGATCCAGGTAGATTCACCTGCTCTCAATACGCCTTGCTTCCTGTACACACTCCTACCATTGTTGGGAAAGAATTCTTCATGGAACTCACAATTCCACACATCTGGAGAGCAGAGACACTGACCACCTTTTGTTCTAAACAGTCTTTTCAAGAATATCTAGAGAGTGAACACTCTTAAAGATGATCTAGTAACTCTCAGCAGATAAGAGGACATGTTTGTTTACTGTCCAGTATAATAAAGATAGTATCTCTCTCTGGGGCCAAGTTTGGACAAGTTTGTTAACAAACCATGAGAGAAGATTAGCATTTCCTAAGGTCAGGGTTCCTCAGATAGAACTCAAACCCATGGCATGCACATTTCCCCATGGGACCTGGGGGGCAAGGGGATCCCATGCAAGTGTGACGCTTAGGCTGCCTGCTGTGCATCAGTCATAAAGTCCTTTGTCCCTCACTCAGGAGTCATGACTCTCATGATAGCTTGCAAATATGGCAGAATCTCAGACCCTTCAGAATTCTTAACCCCCACAAGTTCAGTGGAATGAAAAATCACAGGCAGTTGTGTTGTTTCTGACTGTCTGTTCCATGGGACCCCGTGTTTTTGGATCATCCTGTTTTCAACTAAGGTTAATCACCTTGGGTCCCAATCCCTCAATGGCTGAATAAATATGCTTAAAGGTTAGTCTGAAATAGTATCAATAATTATGATATTTGCCTCTCAGAGATAAAAATAACTTTTCACAGTATCTTAACCCTATATATTAGAAATGTAACTGTTTTCAGGTAATGGGAAACCAGAAGTAAGAGTTGTTAGTAATAAAAGGGGCCTCTCCCTGGGTGAATAAACCAGAGCATATCTGGATTGCACTCTTCCTTCCCATCTGGCCAGCCCTGCCCACCCCTTCTGAGAGGCCAAGGATTAGCATGCTTCATCCGGGGCTCTCAGGCCAGCTCCATTCATGCTTCCTTTCCCTGGAATGAATTCTTGGCTTTACTTGGACTGCAGAGACCTGTTCATGTGAGCTTATTGTCAGAATAAATGTACGAAAAATTCCTATTCTATTTTTCCGTTCTCACACCATATGAGTCATTAGATCAAATCATAAAGTAAGGTGGACAATTTTATTTACTGAAAATGTTCCATAAGACTGATTAACAAGATAAGCTGTTGTGGAAATCAAATCCACACCTCCCAGGTGTACATTCCTATGTGAAGGAAGACACAGGACCTAAGGCTCATGGCAAGGAGTCTGGCCACTGGGTAGGGCCAGACATGTCATCCTTTCCTCCAGCCAGGAGGCAACAATGAAGGGGAGGAAAGAGCAAAGGCATTAATGACTCAGGTGACAAGGAAAACAAGCAGATGAGAGCAGGGCAGATATTTTTAGTGGTTATCATGAGTGTGATATTGGAGAGTCTGATGTCTAAAAAGTATTTCTCAGAAACTGTGCAACATTTTTGTGTAAGATCCCTGTGTTATGCCCTTTGAGCAAATTTGTCATAATCTTTATTAACATTCAAAGCTTTGAGAGTCCTCTTTGTGTTTTTGTTTAATGTGACTCTGCTCAGAGACCAGCTCTATGGAATCCCAGACTATTTCTTACACTGATTTAAGAACAGATCGCAGTTTGCCACTCCTTCTTAGGAATGGCTCATTTATTGAACTGCTTTAGTTTTCCTACAATTTTTGCCCAACTAGCAAGCAGAGTGTACTTCAGAGAATGAGAACTAGAAGTTTTTTTGGCTGTGAGAAGGAAAAATATAACATGAAAGAAGAGGAAAATAAATGGAAGAAGAAAAAAAAATTACCACCTGAGAGGCTTCATGACAACCTCATAAGATAAGTATGTTAACCCCACTTTACTGATGAAATAAAGCAAAGCTTAGGAATCTTACTAAAATGTGTAAGTGTAGACAGGCTGCTATAACAACCTCGAAGGCTCTGCTGCCTCATCCATGAAAACTTCCTTTTCATATCATGTAACATTCCAGTTTAGTTTGGCAATGGCTTAGGTGGACGTGATCATTGGCCAAAATCTAATCATGTGACTGCACATCCTGCAAAGGAGGCTGGGAAATGCAATCTGACAATGTGGCCAGGAAGAGGAGAAGATGGATATTGAGAAGCACTTGCAGGCTCTGCCACCCAGGTAAAACAATGGGTAAGAAGCAGGGGCAGCCTTCCTATCCAGACCTAGTGAACTCTATATGAAAGTCCTTTTTTTTTGAAAGACTTTATTTATTTATTTGACAGAGAGAAATCACAAGTAGGCAGAGAGGCAGAGGGGGGGGGGGAAGCAGGCTCCCCGCTGAGCAGAGAGCCCGATGCGGGACTCGATCCCAGGACTCTGAGATCATGACCTGAGCCGAAGGCAGTGGCTCAACCCACTGAGCCACCCAGGCGCCCCAGACCTAGTGAACTCTAAAACTAATATACTTAAGCTAAAGAGCTATAGTATTTCCTCTTCTGAAACTTTATTGGGTTTTTTGTTTTGTTTTGTTTTGTTTGTTTGTTTGTTTTTAGGGCAGATTTGGATAAACACCTAATCTGTTTCTCACCTTCCACTTCTTCTCATAGACCTCTCCTCCTCTCCATTTAAGAACTCAACTTCAGAACTTTTTATTCATGGCATGTATCTTATCAGAATTTTGGTTTCTATTCACCTTTTCTGGAGTAAGATTTGGCAATGATTAAAGGAAAAACAGAGTGAAAACAAATTTTGCACTTTATCATCTCCCTGCAATAGAAAAATGGGGCCAGGGGTGGGGGTAGGTTGAAGGTCTCAGCTAGAACAAACTCCCTTCCTGAAAAGAACAGGGGCTTGAGAAAAAAAGGGGAAACCAAAAAGATGGTTTTCTGAAGCTTTTCCAGAAACTTATGCACAAAGATTTGTCCAAAAATAATATATAATTGCTCAAATGGCTTATATCAAGCATTATACTAAAAATTTTCCCATTTTTATATGCAAATACTTTTCATTTTCTACATCTGAGAACCACATGTGATTTTCAATCAGCCAGCACAAACAGACTGACAGACAACATCCCTCAGGAAATGCTTGATATGCCATCAGGTTTCAACACTCTTCTTCTTCTCCCCTCTGGAGCAAGCCTATAATTCTGCATTTGTGTAAATACATATGTGTGGCATATTTATTCACATGCTGCTCGGTAGAGCAAATGACTCTGCATTCTTTCCCAGTTATGCTCTCAGGAAGGGACTGCATGTTCTCTGCATGGTGTTCTCACCCACGATGGGGAGTCCACAGGTGCTCACAAAATATCAAATAGTACAAGGCTAGAGCCTGCCTTGCAAGGACCACAGGCATCTTCTGGCCACCCATCCCTTCCCCAAGAAGATCTGGGGTAAGTTTTTTTCTCCATGTTGCCCCCCTCAGGGCTGCCGGGATTCTGAATACATAGATTTTGATGTTCCTCATACTGCTAATGCTTGTTTATATATGTTCTCAAGGTTATGGGCAAAGCATTCAGTTTAGACCTAACACAGGACATTACATATAATAATTCTGTGAAATTTCATTGGTGAATGAGTGAATTAATAATAAAAAAAAATTAGACCCCCAAACAACAACTTGCCTTAACAATTCAAGGACCTGAAATTTGGCATCAAATGATTACGGAGAGATCTGGCTCCCCCTAAAACCTTAAGCATTTCTTAAACCCGTGTAGTTTCTATAATGCTTTTCAGCTTTAATCATGGTGAGAAATGTAAATGTAGTTCTTTAAATGGCGAACTGACTTTTCTGAGTGCACATGATGTTCCACAAAAGCACTGTTCCTCTCTAGTGCACGTATTCATTTATCTAATCTTAACTTTATAAAGTAGGTGCCACTGAGTATCCTCATTGCATAGATAGGGAAACTGAGGAAACTGTCACAAGGAGGATAAGTAATTTGCCTACAGACTTATGGATGTCAAATGTCAGGGCCAAGATTTTCTTAGGAAAACTGGCCTCTGGTTGAGTTCTTAATCCCTGTGCTAAACTCATTCATGTAACAACAATTTAAGTATATCTAATGATGTGCTCAGTTAAAACAACATCAAATAATGTGAAATTCTCTGAAGACAGTGGTTTGATATGGGGAGAGAGGAGAGCTTTAGCTGGTGGGGGCCAGGGAAGTTCTCTCTAAGAGCAAACTTTGGAACTGAGACCTGTTTTATGAGAAGGGATCAGCCAGGCAAAGCTGACAGGGTGACATGTTCCCAGCAGAAGATACTGCAAATGCAAAGGCCATGAAACAGGGAGAACTTGGGATGTTGAGCAACAAGCCAGTGTGGCTGGAGAAGAGTGGGCAGAGAGGATAGAACACGATGAAGTCCGAGCGACTGGCAGAAGCTAGATCATTAGAGATGCTACTAGATTCATGATCAGTGCCATGGGATCAGTGCCATTGGTGGATTTTAAATCATTGTGATTCTTTTGTGTAGAATTAATGGAGGTGGGGGGAGAGGATTTGAATGGCAGTAGAGAAATAGTGGGGGGGGCTTGCTGCCATAGTTCACATGAGTTCAGATAGGAGCTGATGGAGGCTCACATTAAGAGAGCAGTGATGGGGGAGGCACAGGTGGTATCCAGACGAGGGAGTGGTGATGAGTTGTATTTAGGTGTTTTGGTGATGGTGTGTGCATAGGACTTCCCAAATGGAAGCAACCTTCAAGAAAGGGCTATGCTATGGAATCAGCTGATCTAGTCCACATGGAGCAAGACATTGGAGGCCAGAATGTGGGGATGACCCTTTTTTGGTCAGCAGGCATCTTCCATGCTCTGGCTCCTAACTTGGAGTTGTGCTGCATGAAGTCTCTTCAGTGAGAGAGCATCATTCAAAATCCATTAACATGACATCCAGGAGCTGTCAAGGCTGTTTACCTCCCCTGCCATCAGGGGATCTGTGTATTCACATAACACTGAAGGGCATTCACTCATGCAGAGTGGATGGGAATTTGATAGGTAGATATGTCCCCAGGCAGAAGGAACAGGTGGGGCAGAATGTAAGGTCAGGAGAATTCAGGGAGAATTTGGGGCAAGTGCAGAGAGAGAGCTGAAAAGAGAGTGATCTGAGTCGCATTTAGGGAGGATCTGAAAATTTTGTGTTGTTTATCCTTAAGGTAGTGGAGAATCAGAATGTGTTTTAGGAAAGGGAGAGAGAGCCATGATGTGTAGAGCCGAAAGGAACCCAGCAATTGTCAACTCCTCTTGTCTAGTATTGCACACTCTCTTGTCTCCCTTCAAAGAAATAGCTACAGCATCAGTGTACATTACCCATGGATAAGCCTACAAACTTCAGTATATCAGCACTTGTGCTGCACAGGAGTCTTTTCCTGAGAGTAAATCAGCAGATAGTTTTGAGTGCCTACTAGGTGTCAGGTTTTCAGGAGAAACCAAAGATTACTGAGCCTAGTCACCTGGTCGCCAGTGATCTCAAACTTACCCAGCCTAAAAATGTAAGACCAAATGTCAACCCCAGCATACAAACTAGATTCTCTAGGACATCTCCTCCACAGGCTTTCATGTTGGAGTGTTCCTCGGACCAAATCTTCAGGCTCTCCAAATGGAACACTTTATTGTGCAGAAGAGCAGAGAGACCCGGATGTTAAACTATGTGAAGTGAACGTGTTAAGAAAAGAAACAGCCTGAGGAATTCAGACATTATAAAGCAATTAGCCTGACTTTCCTGAATAGTCAATGTCTTTTAGCAGATGTATTAAGATATTAGTTTAGTTATTTAGCAAAGAACAAAATAACAATAATTCAAACAAAATAATAGTCAATTTCTCTAACAAGAATCTGAGCTGGTAAGCAGTTGGTGAGATTATTTGATACCTGAACTCCTTCTCGTTTGCTGCTTTCCCATTCACTAGTGTTGCCCTTTGCCACATGGTCACAGACGGCTCACCACTACCCTGTCCATAGACTAGTTAGTGAGAAGGAGGAAGAGAGAAATGGCAAACAAATCCCTTTCTTTTAAGGACTTGACCAGAAATAGCATCCATTACTTTCATTCCCATCGCATTGACCAGAAATGAGTTACACACCCACACCTTGTAGTAAGGAAGGCTAGGCAACCATGTACACTTAAAATTCTGGGACAAGAGTACTAGAAGAAAGAAGGGAAAATGGTTATTGGAAGCCAACAGCAACCTCCACACAATGAAAATTTGTGACATGATTCTAGAATGGTCTAATACTATTTTGATGATGCTCTAGGTAACATATCTAAGAACAGTTTTCACTCAAGTTTGGTTCTGAAATGTTAGGATATAAATTAATCATCTTCAAGAGATTTTTTTAAAGATTATTTATTTATTTGAGAGAGATAGCAAGAAAGAGAGAGTGTGAATGAGTGGGGAAGGGGCAGAGGGAGAGAATCTTCAAGCAGACTCCCTGCTGTGTGGAGCCCATGCAGCACTTGATCTACTCATGACTCATGAGATGACCTGAGAGGAAACCAAGAATCAAACAGTTAACTGACTGAGCTATCCAGGTGTGCCCCTCAGGAGGTTTTTGTTTGTTTGTTTTTAATGAAAAATTTTAAGCTCCAATTCTAGCAATCCAGGAATCTCCATGTTTAAAGGATAACACAGGTGATTGTTATGCAGTTTCCACAATTTGGGAGTGGTGGCCGCTTCAATAGGCTAAACAGAATTTAGGAATGGTTTATAAGTTTTGCATAGCTAAAGCTTACCATTAGAGGCATAAACATTTAAACTTGAGTTTAGACGAGCTTTATAGTTAGGAAACAGTGACCTGAATTGAAAAATCTTAGATTTTCTTATCACTGTTGAGATTATATGAATCAAACTTTCTCATCCCAGATCCAGAATTCTTGGAGTATAGAGAGATTATGGCATCTTGAAAACTTGAGTCATTACTTCGTGATGCTCTAATAAACACAATAATAACATCACATTTTCATTTTATATGGTTTTATAAGCACTCATATGGACTTTATCTCCTTTGATCTTCCAAATAAGCACGATTTTATAGGAGTTGTTGAGAGAATAGATTGCCTTGGTCATGGGCCCCCAATCCAGATCTTCCTCTCAGTGCTAGTGCTCTTTCCCCTATGCTGCAGTGCTTCTCTTTGCTTCTCTTCCGGAGTGAGATCAAAATAGAAACAGCTCAAAATAGAGCAGGATCAGTGAGCAGAGTAAAGAGTAGACAAATGCATTATAAAAAGCATGAGGTAACAACATAGATGAACCTCAAAACATTATGCTAAGTGAAAGAAGCCAGACACAAAAGACCTCATATTGTATGATTCCATTTATGTGAAATGTCCAGAAAAGACAAACCTATAGAGACAGAAATAAATTAATGGTAGCCTAAGGCTGAGGGAAGGAACAGAGATTAACTGTAAATAGGATCTTACTGGGGAGATGAATATATTCTAAAACCAGATTATGCTGATGGTTGAGAAACTCAATAAATTTACTAATAATCACTGAATTGTACACTTAAAAATGAACGGGTTTGTGGCATGTAAATTATAACTCAATAAAGTTGCTTTTAAAAAGCACAAAGTGTTAATATTAGGAGTATAGATTTCATTTTTGGCTCTGCCACATAAAACTTTGATTAAGTTGAGAAAATAATTCAACATCCTTCAGACCCTGGATTCTCATCTCTAGAACGGGAATAAAAATCATGTCTATCTCATACAGCATCTAATTTCTTAGCCCACTGGAAGAGCAAAACAAGAGTAAGTTTGGAGAGAATCCACCTTGGCCACCCTCAGATTTGTGAGTACCACCTAACATTCCCTCTCACTTCTTACCTGATATCTAGAAACCACTCTCCTGGCAATATACATATTTGAAGAATTAATTTCTGTTTTGCCTCATCACGCAGCAATGGTATATGCTGGACAGCGGGCCTGAGTCACAGCCTTTGCCATTCATGTCAGAGCATTTTAGCCGAAACAATAACCAAGATGGCAGCTCTGATTAGTAAACACTATTTCCGTGAGACCAATACAAATATGCCAGACCTCTTCTTTCCCTGGAATTACTGTCTGACAAGAGATGATTTAAATTATTTTAAGTTGTTTATCATCTCCTTCCTCCCTCATGTGATTCTTGAACATTTAGCTTTAACACATTATGTTCCTCTGATATAAGCCTTTTAATGTCAACTTGTCAAAAGCTAATTGCATTTTCTTTGAGGTCGAAAACACTTGATAGCTGATTTTTTTTAAATTATTATTTAAGTCAGCATCACTTTTCTACCTAGCATCCCAGGGAATCTGCTCTGTATACGCTTAGCCTTCTTTAGGTCCAGGGTGCACTTGTAAAGAACGCAGGGCTCCGTTGAGGCAGAGCTAAAATCCCCTCGTGTGTTGCAGAGGTTTGCTGTGCTGTTTAATGCATCCTTAGCAGATTGGCACACCAGTCTCCTGGTATAATGTAATGTTAAATAACACTCCTAAAACTGTTTCAGGAAATAAGTACACATAAAATGTCACCTTTGGAAAAAAAAAAAAAGAAGAAGAAGAAGAAGAAAAAAGAAAACAATTACAGTTATGCCATGCAATTTGCATCTACCTCTCTTGAGATAATTAACGAAAGATAACAAAATACACCAGCCAATAAATGGGCTAACAAGGAGGAAAAAAGAAGAGCCTTTGTATTTCCATGGTTCCATATTCCTAGGCACATCCAAGCCAGTCTTTTTCTGAGTCTACTGAACAAGCATTTGTCATAGGCTTTACTGTACCATGAAGTTATGATTAATATTACAGCTCAAGTACAGCGGGTTGAAAGACCACATTCATTTTCAAAGTCACGTCGCATTGATTAGAATTCACTGCAGGTTATTCAAATAACGATCCTCTCTTTCCCCAGGAGAATCTCTGTCTGATTTTTCTTTATCCTCATTAAAGATCCCAGGTGCAGACAAAGCTTTACGTACTTCTAATTTGCATTATCCTTGGGACGTAGGTAATTCACATACCTTCAGTATATAGCACTTGTTTTTGTACTTTGCTCTTTCCTATCATCTATTTAAACAAATGAAGAAATCTAGCCTTTAAAAACCTTCAGACAATAGAAAATGCCAAATTTTTATTATCTTCAGTCATGTGTTCATGGATCCCATCCCAAGCCATGATAATTCAGATAAATTGAGGCACTTTTGTTCAGGTCTTGGCTGTACTTGTCTTAAAAAGACTATTTTCCCCCCCTCGGGGATAAAAAATTCATTTTAGTAGTAAAGAGCAGCTAAGAGCATTTTTCAGCCTTATCAGAGCTGAAAAGCAGAGGTTCATCGAACAATACATGTGGTACTCAGATATTCCCCAACAGAACTTGATATGTTATTTGGCTAATTAGATAAATTTCTATGCAAGGAGTGATCAATTATTGCCTCTGTTGAGATAATTTATTAGCTACTCTTCCCAGTTTAGCATTTTTATAGAATCACATATGGATTTCATTGGCATAAGGTGTGGGCCTCAAAATTATGACAAAGAATTCTGCCTTGGACTATTTTTACCTTTAGTTTTTGTGTAATGAGTTTAGCCTGAAGCAGACTGACAGCATTGTTGACATTTCATTGAGTTTCCATTTCTCAAGAGAGGAGAAATTTTAGCTAATTAAATAATGTTAGAGTGTCTTAGAAACTACAAAGGCA